>NC_092508.1:98380818-98698318 GCF_047511675.1 Marmota flaviventris
AGCATATTTATAATAGGCTGTTCAAAGTGACTGTCTGAGAACTTCAGCATCTGTGTGAACTGTGAATTATTTCTATTGACTGAGTTTTTTCTCTTAACTATAGTTGATATTTTCATCTTTCTTATTCTGTATCTTAATATCTGATTATAATCTGAACAGTATAGAGTCTCTAACTTTCTTATTGTCCTCTGGGTAATATTGATTTTTGTTTGAATAAGAAGATCATTTACTGACTGACAAGCTTGAACTTCTGGATGCCTAATTTCATCTGTTGTTAATAAGGCTATATTTAAACCTTTGTACTTTGTTTGGAGAAAATTTTTACTCATAAGAAATATTTTTTACTCATTAAGCATGATCGTTTTTTAAGATTCAAAGGAGTGCTTGGAGCACTACCCCTTTAACTTGGGAAGATTACACCTAAAAGCTCTATCTCCTGTTTGGTCAATGACTGGTAAAGTATCTGTGCATATTTCCCAGCTCTCTCACCATTAATTCCATTAATTTCTTTTTTTTTTCCTTTTTTTTTTTTTCTGCTGGGGGGCAGATTTGCATCCATAAGATATTGTTATCTGTAGAGATGACTTATTACTTCCTCCCCAATTTAGATGGCTTTTGTTGTTTCTTGTTGTTTAATTTTTCTGCTAGGGATTGAACTCAGGGGCACTCAATCACTGGACCACATCCCCAGCTGTATTTTGTATTTTATTTAGAGACAGGGTTTCACTTAGTTGCTTAGCACCTTGTTTTTTGCTGAGGCTAGCTTTGAACTCATGATCCTCCTGCCTCAGCCTCCCGAGCCTGTGGGATTACAGGCATGTGCCACTGTGCCTGGCTGCCTGGTTCCTACCATTCATTTCTACCTCTGTGTTATCTCCCTGTTTTCTGCTCTGTGCATATACACAGTTCATGGATCATGTACGGATGAGACATAAGTTTACATAAAGACTTCAGGGTGTTATCTTATGTGTATTCCTCTTCTCTGAAATTCTATTGCTTAATTTATAGATTCTCTAGCAGCTACAGAGCACTCTGAGTGGCATGTCCTAGGGCACACTCTCAGAGTAAAAGCCACCATGAACGTAAATGTCACTTGGTTTTACATATTTTTAAATTTTTAAAGGAATATTTTGTAATCTTGTTGCTATAAAAATGGTATATGAGTAGAATTTCTTTCTTGTCTACTAGTAACAAAGGAAGTGAAAGAAATTGTATGTTTTGTGCAATTTTGTATTTAAAACTGACCTCTCTCTGATTTGAAGTTTTTTTTTAAATTTATCTATTTGATATTGTATACATTTCAGTTGGAAGAATTATGTTCTTTGAAAGAATGTATGCATTCTACTTACTTATTTGTGTTTTTCTTAGTTCATTTTGTATGCATAGGTTGGCTGCCATTTCTGTATTATTTTTCAACCTTAACTATAATTCTCACTGTTTTTTAGACAATTATTGCAAAAATCATATTGTGAAACATTTTAGTGGTTGGCTAACAAAGCATTTCAAAAATAGGATAGGATAGTGATATTGTATCCTGCAACTTTACTGAACTAGTTTATTAGATATAACAGACTCAACTTTGGTAGAGGTTTGAAGGATTTGCATCCATAAGATATTGTTATCTGTAGAGATGACTTATTACTTCCTCCCCAATTTAGATGGCTTTTGTTGTTTCTTGTTGTTTAATTGCTCTGTCTAGGACTTTTTGTAATATGTGGTCATCCTTGTCTTGTTTATGAAACTGGTTATGCTTGATGTCTTCCAAATCTTAGAAGAAAAGATCTCAGCTTTTTATGTTGAGAATGATGTTAGCTGTGTTTGTCATATATGATTTTTATTGTATTGAGTGAAATTTCTTCTCTCCCAATTTGTTGAGAGTTTTAATGTATAAAAAATGGTATATTTTGTCAAAGGCTTTTTCTGCATCTGTGGAGTTATGATTTTTGTTCTTTGTGCTGCTAATATGTACCACATTTATTATTTGGTATGGGTTGAAGCATCCTTGTATCACAACCAAATTATAAAATGTTTGTTTTAAAATATTTAAAAATATATAAAACCAAGGGACAGTAGGTTCACATGACTTTCTCTCTGGGGCCATGTTCTAAGACATGCAGCCTGGAGTACCTGAGGCTTGTGGAGCTAATTCTACTTGAACATGGTATATCCAATATTTTAACATGCTGTTGAGTTCAGTTGGTGAGTATCTTCTTGAGGGTTGTTCGACTAAATTCATCAGGGCTACTGGACTCTTTCTTTTCATACCATCCTGGTCTAACTTTGTTATCATGTTAATGCTAGATTTGTAAAATAAATTTGTAAGTGTTTGCCCCTTTTCTATATTTTTGGAACACTGTTAGAAGGATTGGCATTCATTCTCCTTCAAATGTTTGGTAGAATTCATGGGTAAATATATCTGGTCCTGAATTTTTTTTAAATTTTCTTCTTTTTTCTTTCTTTAGCTAAAAGGGTATCAATTTTGCTTATGTTTTTGAGAAAAAAATTTACTTAGTTATATTTATCATTTTATACCCAAATCAGTTATTTTCTCTATATAAATTGAGCTATCTAAAAAAATACTAAGACATATACAAATAAAAATGCTTAAAGAATCTAACTAAGGAGATAAAAAAGCTGCCTGTACACCAATGACGATAAAATATTGGTGAAAAAAGTAGCCTATGTGTAAGGAAAATAAGCATTAATCTGTAAAATTTTCTATACTAGTGAAATGATCTGTTAAGTCAATGCAAATCATATTGAAATCCCAAAGGCATTTTTGACAAAAGTGGAAAAAGGTCCTAAAATTCATACAGAATCACAAAAATAAACCAATATGGTCAAAGAAATCCCAAGAAAAATAAGCAAAGCAGTAGGCATCACAATGTTTATTTCAAAATATATATAGGTAATCAAACTAGTATGGTGATGGCATTTTTAGAAAGCATATGGATAAACGGAACCAAATAAGAGACCCCAGAAATAGGTGTATACTTATAGTCAACTGACCTTTGACAAAGCTTTCAAGAACATACAATGGGGAAAGGATAATTTCTTCAAAAAATGATGTTGGGAAAAATGAATACTCACATGGAAAAGGATGACATTGGAATTTACCCCATGCATTAAAATCAATGAAAAATATATTGCAGACATAAACATAAGACCTTGTACTAGAAAACTACTAGAAAAAAACAAAGAAACAAACAAAAATATTCTTGATGTATTCTGGCAGTGATTTTGAAAACTATGAACCTCAAAGAAAAGAAAATAAAAGCAAATATTGATGACTGGGATTATATCGAATTAAAATCTTCTGTACAGCAAAGGAAACAATATGCAAAATGAATAATAAACAGAGTAGGAGAAAATATTTGTGAATAATATGACTGATAAGGATCAATATCTGGGATGTATAAGAATCTAAAAAAAAAAACCAAAAATCGGTAAATAATTTTGTGTTGGTTTGTTTGAGCAACTATAATCAAATATGATAAAGCAGGTGGCTTATAAGCAACAAAAACTTATTTTTTCATAGGTCTAGAAGCTCAGAAATCCAAGACAAATGCTCTAACAGATTCCACATATGGTGTGACCTGTTTTCTCATACATGGTGCCATCCTTATATGGTTAATGGAACCATGCAGTTCTCTGCTAAGAGCATTGGTATCCATGAGAGTGTTCCCTTCTTGATGTCTTTACTTTCCCAAACTTCTACAGTTTAAAACCAATATCTTTGGGGACAGGATTTCAGGATATGAATTAGGTGAGAATAAAAACATTCAGATCATAGTAGACCTGAAAAGCCATTTCTCAAAAGACGACATACAAATAATCAACATGTTTATGAAATAGTGCTCAGCATCATAGACATGAAAAAAGTAGCAATCAAAACCAAGGTGAAATATTATTTCATATCTATTAGAATAGCTACTACTCAAAGGACAAAAGATTAAAAAGAAGTACTAGTGATGATATAGACAAAGGCTCTTGGTGGTAATGAACTTTGGTATAGTTGTCTTGACTCTTTTATTTACATTTTCATTATAATGATGCTGGTTTTATTTGAAGATAAGTGGGTAAACAAATTCATTTTTGCACATATGCTCATTTTGTTTAGTTAGTGCAGATTTCAAAGCATTCTACTAGGAATCTGGAATTTTTCTTCATACAATAAACTATTAAAATTGATTGTCTAAGTACAAATATAAAATGGTTAGAAATATAAATATAAACAATATAAATATTATTTTTCTTACAAATAAATTAATGTATATTACAAAAAGGGAAACAAAGATACAGAAAAATAATATTAACAAAAACCCTTTCAAATTCAATATAATTAAGATATCAGCATTAACTATTTTAAATATATCAAATGAAAATTATAATATTTGAGAGGAATTTTTGCTATTTTTTGTCAAATAAAAATTTATATTTATGAGTACTTTTTAATTATGTTAACATTGTCTTATATTTGCTAAGTCACTTTTTCTTTTCAAATTTTCTGTGTGCCTTTTTTAAATTATGACTCTTGTAAAGAACATGTCAGGTTTTTACTTGTCTTAAATAATATGATGGTAACTGTTGTTTGAGTAGTAAATTAAACTCAGTAATAGTTACAGCTGTTTTGAATATCAAAAATCACATCTGCAATTTTGAATCTTTTTTTAAAATTTTTGTGCTTTTTCTTTTTCTTTCCTTTCATTGAAAACATTCTATTGTGATTACTTGAAAGCTCTATATTTTTTCTTCAGTGTTTGCTCCACTTATTTTCTCTGTTGTTTTGTTATATTTTAATACAATCAACATTTATCTCCAAAGCATGCTAAAGCACAAAAGCACCACTTTTATAAAACTCTCCATTCCCCATTATGTGGGTAATGTCTGCCAGACTTTTAATCTGTTGTCATTGGTACAAGATTTTTAATATGTTTTTCTCCTTAGATAACATATTTTACTAACATTTATTTCTTCTTACTTTCTCATAGCTTTCTCTTAGTTTTATTTCATTTTGTTGTAGAAGTTTCTCCACAGCATTTTTAATGAGAAATTTTGTATTATGAATAATTTAGGATGTTGAATTCCAGGAAATATTTTTATTATGTCTTTCCATTTACATGATTTTCTAATTGGATATGCATGTATAGGCTCAAAGTGATATTAGCTTTATCTTAACATGATATTACATTTTTCCCCACATTTTATGTTACTCATGAGATTTCAGATTGAATCGAGCCATAAAAAACGTCATGGGCATATGGTTTTTCCTCCCTGGTAACATTTTCTGTTTAATTTCCTTGCATCTCACTGTAATATGATTATTATATAGCATTATCCTTCTCATTGCACCTATGATGCATTTCAAACTCAGGTATTTCAGATTTCTTAAAATTTAAAAATATCTATCAGCATTAGGCAAATATTTATTTTTTTTCTGAATTAGTCAGCTCATACTGTCATACAAAATATCATAGACTAGGTTGCTAAACAATAGAAGTTCATTTTTCTCTTGGTTCTGGAAGTTTGAAGTTTCAGATCAGTCGGCATGGTTGGTATCTAGTGAGGGTGTCTAGTTGATGTCTAACAGATGGCCAGATGTCTTACATGGCACTGGGTGGGGGTGGGAGACTATAGCTCTTAAGTTTCTATTATAATAATGCTAATCCTATCAGCTCAGGGCCCCTTCCTTATGACCTCATTTAAGTTTAATTACTTCCTTAAGGAACATCAGTGTCAGAAAGGGCTTCAACATATGCATTACGGGGAGACACAAGCATTCAGTCCATAACATCCTCTATTGTTTTGTTTCTAAATTATTGTTTATGCACTCATTTATTTCAATTCTTATTATATTTTTAGCATAACTTTTACATCTTAGATTTACATTTTTTATTGCATAACTTTTATATTTTAGATTAAAAATCTCCTGATATGTCTCTGGAATGGGATATTTCTTGGAGAATTTTCTAATTTGCTTTTTTTATGGAATTAACTTTTATTTTTTATTTCTTTTTATTTTTTTAAATTTGGTCTTTTTTAAATTATAACGTGACAGTAAAATGTATTTGACAAATCATGTATACATGAAGTATAATTTCCCATTGTTGTGGTTGTACATGATGTGGAGTTATGCTGGTCATGTATTCATATATGAACATAAGAGAGTTATGTCCAATTCATTTACTGTTTTTCCTGTTCCTATTCCACTGCCCCTCCCCACTGCTCCACCTATTGTGAGACTGCATCAGCATATTAGAGAGAACATTCAGTCTTTGGTTTTTGGTATTGGCTTATTTCACTTAGCATGATAGCTTCCAGTTTCATCCATTTATCAGCAAATGCCATAATTTTATTCTGCTTTATGGCTGAGTAATATTCCATTGTGTATATGTACCACATTTTCTTTATCTTTATCTTCTTCTATTGAAGGGCATCTAGATTGGTTTCATAGCTCAGCTATTTCAAATTGAGCTGCTATAAAAATTAACGTGGCTGCATCCTATACTATATTGATTTTAAATCTTTGTATATGTCAATGAGTGAGGTAACTGGGTCAATGGTGGTTTCGTTCCAAGTTTTCTGAGGAATCTCCATACTGTTTTTCAGAATGATTAAAACATTTTGCAGTCCCACCAGTAGTCTATGAGTATAACTTTTCCCCAACATCCTTGCCAATATTTATTGTTACTTATATTCTTGATAACTGCCATTCTGACTGGAGTAAGATGAAATCAAAGTGTAGTTTTATTTTGCATTTCTCTAATTGCTAAGATTGTTGAATAATTTTCATATATTTGTTTACGGATCATATTTCTTCTGTTATGTGTGTGTTCAGTTCCTTTGCCCATTTAGAGATTTAAATATTTGGTTTTTTTGGAGTTAAGTTTATTGAGTTCTTTATATATCCTGGAGATTAATGCTGCAATTGAAGTGAAGATGGCAAAGATTTTCTCCAATTCTGTAGGCTCTTTTTTCACATTCTTGATTGTTTTCTTTGCTGTGAAGAAGCTTTTTAATATGATACAATCCCACTTATTCATTCTTGATTTTACTTCTTATGCTTTTGGAGTCTTATTGAAGGGATCTATTCCTAAGTCGGCATAATGTAAGTATGGGTCTACATTTCTTCCATTAGGTGCAAGGTCTCGGGCCTAATGCCTAAATCCTTGATCCACTTTGAGTTGAATTTGGGGTAGGGTGAGAGGGGTTTAATTCATTTTGTTACATATGGATTTCCAGTTTTCCCAGCATCATTGTTTGTTGAAGAAGCTATCTTTTCTTCAACATATGGTATTGGCACCTTTGTCTAGGATGAGATAACTGCATTCATGTGGGTTTATCTCTGTGTCTTCTATTCTGTACTACTGTTCTTCAAGTCTGCTTTAGTGCCAATACCATGCCATTTTTGTTACTATAGCTCTATAATATAATTTAAGTTCTGGTATTGTGATGCCATCTGCTTCTCTTTTTCTTGCTAAGGAGTGCTTTGGCTATTCTGGGCCTCTTATTTTTTCAAATGAATTTCATGATTGCTTTTTCTATTTCTATGAATGTCATTGGAATTTTGATTGGCATGGCATTAAATCCATATAGCACTTTTGGTAGCAATGGACATTTTGACAATATTAATTCTGCTTAACAAAGAGCATGCAAGATATTTCAATCTTCTAAGGACTTCTTCAATTTATTCTTTTAGTGTTCTATACATTTCATTGAAGAGGGCTTTCACCACTTTTATAAAAGCTATATATGTTAAATCCAAGGAAACATCATTCTAAATGGAGAAAAAAATGGAAGGATTCCCTCTAAGAACTGTAACTAGAAAATATTTTGAATGGAATAGTTTTCCTAATTTCCCCTTTAGGTGATTCATCACTGATATATGGGGACACAATTGATTTATGGGTGTTAATTTTATATTCTGCTACTTTTCTGAATTCATTTATGAGCTCTAGAAGTTTCATGGTGGAGTTTTTTTTTTTGGGGGGTCTTCTAAATATAGAATTACATCATTGGTAAATAGGGATAGTTTGAGTTCTTCTTTTCCTATTTGTGTCCCTTTAATTTCGTTCTTCTGTGTAATTGCTTTGTCTAGAGTTTCTAGGACTATGTTGAATAGAAGTGGTAAAAGAGCGCATTCCTGTCTTGTTCCAGTTTATCAATTATATATCAATTCTAAGGGTTTATCAATTTTATTGATTTTTTTCAAAGAACCAACTTTTTGTTTTGTTGATTTTTTTGATTGTTTCTTTTGTTTCAATTTCATTGATTTCAACTCTGATTTTCATCATTTCCTGTCTTTACTGCTTTTGGTGTTGATTTATTCTTATTTTTCTAGGGCTTTGAGATGTAATGTTAGTTTATTTTTTTGTTGAATTTCTGTTCTTTGGACCTCCACGATCTGGTACATGCTGGTCAATACGGAAAGGCTGTATTCCAGGAATTTCTTTTGGCTTCCACTCTTGGGTAGAGGAGCCAATTCTTAGTCCTCAACATCACCTGTGGCCCCACATTTCCTGATCTTGGGTTCAGTCTCCAGACTTACTTTTCCACCCGTGCCCTCTGACTTCCCAGCCAGATGAGTCTCTCCCAGAGGCTCCTGTAAGCAGCCTAATTGGATGGGAAGGGGAAGAGCCAGGTGGGTTTCCATGACCAGTTGTCCCCTGTGCAAACTTATCACTAGGTTCAATTTTCTCCTAAACATTCAAGCACACTCTCTGTTGTGCAGTGTGGGTTTGCCAGGCTTGCATTTCACGCCAAACTTGAGTTTCCCGGTAATCAGTTCCCTCAGCTGCTGTTCCCTGAGCTGCCCTTGCAAAACGGTTCCTCCCTTTCTACTCTGCAGGATGCCTGGAGACATGGTGGCTTTTTTCCCTCCCAAGAAAATTGTGCAGAGCACCTTTAAGTTTAGTCAGGCAATGTCCTTGATCTCTAAACACTCTAAAACCAGACATGCCTCAGGCCTCCTAAAAATGCAGACTCCTTTAATTCCCTATCCCTCCACTTTGGTCATGAAGGGACAACTCTGGCTGGTGATTCTGGCCCGGCCATGGCAGTGGCTGTGCCGCTAGGGATTTATTTCTTATTACATCCAACCTCCTAAGTTCCAATCTGCTGTGAATGTCCAGTTTTAAATCCCAATAAAGTTTGCCCCCCCCACTTTTATTTTTCCTTCACCCACCTTGCTGAGAAGCTGCCTGTCTGCTTTCTTGGTTTCACATAATGGAGCAGCCAGGGATGTGACCTCTTCCATTCCACCACTTTGAAAAGCCTCGGATTTACTCTTAATGCTGATTCTTTTTTTGTTAGCTCTATACTCCATACATTCTTTAATTTAATTCCACCTAATGGCATGTATGTATATGTATGTGTGTGTGTGTGTGTGTGTGTGTGTGTGTGTATATATATATATATATATATATATATGATCCTAGCATTTCTCCTTGGTTCTCCTTTTATCTGTATATTTCTTCTTTAGACAATGATATTTTTACACATGAAAATATTATTTGAGTATATGCATCATATTTAATTAAATTCTGTATCTGTCACATTAATTCTACTGGGTTTTCTTAACAGTTGTTTGTTCTCTTAACTTTAGTTTATAAATGGGTAGATGAATTTCCACAGCAATTCATACTTCCCTGAATTGTCAGCTCCTTTGGCTAACAGTATGTACCAAGCAAGGCAAGGAGCTAGAATATATTGCTTCTGACAGATGCAGCAGATGGGGCAGATCAATGGAATTTGCTGTTTCCCCCCATAGGATGGCAGTTTCCTGCTGCCTGCAGCAATAACATTAGCCCCATCCAAGAGGCACTCCCTTAGCACCAGGTGAAGGACAGAACAGAGAGGAGGAGGAATACTTGGGGTTTCTCATTGCATCCAGGAGACTTCCTTTGTTGTGGCGGGGCAGGTGCTGTGGATATTCTGCCTCTCATGGGCACCTCTACAGGTGATGTTCTACCTAAGTCAGTGAGCAACTAAAAAATGCCAGGGATCAAGATTTCCTTGGTTTATGCTCCCTGCCTCATATAGTGCTTTCTCTTCAGCTTACTGATGTCCCACAATTTTGATGGAACTCAGATCTTTATCTTCCCTCTTCTGGGCTTTGCTCAGGTTTGAGTGGAGTAGGCAGAATTCACAGCCAGCTAAGGGCTTGTTCCTCCTCTTTATGCCAGGACTTGGAAGTGTATCGACATTTTAGTATATTGCAAATTCACATTGCTTGTTTTATGTCAGACATCCTACTGTATGTTTTTCCCCCTTATTTATAACTTAAATAGCCTTGTTAGGAATTCATCTGTTATATGGTCATTTAAATAACCCAACTTCTGGTTTCTTTGTCCATTGAAATATTTTTTCTTAGTTTATTAACTTCATTTTTTATCTTTCTTAAATTCTCTTCATAACTTCTTTTGACTTATGTGTGCTTTTATCTTAACTTATTATTAATGTAGTTATCATTAATAAATACATTGAAAATAAAAAAGTTTCCTTTGAGAAAATTCCCCCCAATTTTTCTGTATAATGTTCTCCTTTTGTCATTTTCTAAATAATATGTGCCTTTTTTTTTTTTTTAAGAAAAAAATGTACCTAGCTTCTAAATGGTCACTTGTTTTATCTCTTTGATTTGCAATTTGGGATGTTTTCTGAGCTTTTTTTTTTTTGATCAAGAATATATCTTATAAGAAGTATAATAAATATTTTTTGAAAATTACTTTTGGAGCCTCTCCATTCAAATTCCTAAAGCTTTATTTAAAAATTTACTGGTTATATGTCATTAATAACAAATGATTCCTTGCACTTATGCATTAGTCCTGTTAGTTGTTCTATTAAAAATTAAGTGTTGGGGTCTGGAGCTGGGGCTCAGTGGTAGAGTGCTCGCCTAGCATGTGCGAGTTTGATCCTCAGTACCACATAAAAATAAATAAAATAAAGGTATTTTATTTTATTATATATATAAAAAATTAAATTTATATATATATATAAATTTATATACATAAATTAAGTGTTGTTACAACTAATTACAAAAATCTGTTTTGTTTCTTTTTTATTCTATTAATTTTCTCAGTTGAAGGTTTGGGACTATAATTCTTTTTTTTAAATAACTTTATTTGTTTATTTATTTATATGTGGTCCTGAGAATTGAACCCAGTACCTCACACATGTTAGTCAAGCAGTCAACCGCTGAGCCACAACCCCAGCCCCTTGGGACTATAATTCTGATACAGATATTAAGTATGTTATAACTTACTATGTCATTTTCCATTCATTATTTTTAATCTTGATTTGATTTGTAATTTTTTCTAATTATATACATGTAAATTATTTTAACCCTGAATGTCTACTTAATAGACATAGTGTAATAATTTGGTCCTTTCATATTTAATGTAACAACAGCAATATTTCATTGCATCACTTCTGCCATATTTTATAATGAACTTTTATTATCATTCTTTATTATGTCTGCTTTTTCATTTTAACTTTGCTTGACTTTGTCAATTTTGTCTGTATCTTTGATCCCTCTTCTTCACACGGTAAGTTTTATTTTTTTTTTTAAATTTTCTTATTTATCCTTCTACCCAATTCCTCCACACTCACACACACACACTCTTAATTTGAAATTGTGAAAAGCTTGCAAAATAAAATTGTATGTCTTATTGTATATCATATAGTTGTCAATACTTTATTAATATTATTTTATATTCCAAACTCTTACCCCCCAAGTTAAATATTTATGAAGCATTCATTTCTCTTCTAACTTGACCATGTTTTAACATTTGCATTTTATTAATTTAAACTTATAATTTTCTATTAAAATAAGTCCTTGTGATATTTAATTCATACTTTTTTACGTTACACATTTCTGAAGACATTTTTATCATTTAAAAAATTCAGCATAATTCATTTTCCACTGTTTTTTTTTTTTTTTTTTTTTTTACTATCTTATTTTTTTACCTGTATCTTGAGATTTGAGATTTCTCTTTGGATCACATTCCTCTGCCCCTAGTGCTAGAAAGTCAAAGTTAGAGTACTTTGTCTTTGTTTGTTCATCCTTTATTGCTTTCTTTTTCTTTTCTTTTCTTTTTCTTTTTCTTTTTTCCTTTAATAGGAAAAAACGGGTCTGTGCTTTTAAAACTTTGCATATCTAAAATGTTCTTTGTTTGCTCTGAAGAGTGTACTTATTTTTTAAGCTAAGGTTTATGGAGAATCGTTTTATGCAAGGCACTGTTTTAGGCTTTGAGAATACAGCAGAAAACAATAGTCGTGAAATTATTTCCTCTCTTGGCATTTAAATTTTAATTGCCAAAGACAGAAATTAAACAAACAAATGATTTACAAGGGCAGATCCAGGGAGTACCATGGGGGGAAAGGCAGCTGATAGGCTATGGGAGTTTTGGGGTGTGTTATTCTAAACAGGGTGCTCAGAAGGTGACATTTGAACAAATGTCTGGAGGGGATGAGGAAGGAATCACCAATATCTGTAACTAGAGTCTCCCCAAGAAGGAGTGCATGTGTGAGGCCCTGCTCCTATGGAGGAGTGGCAGGCATATTGAGTGATGCCTAACAGGATCTGGAGCCTGGGAGCTTGAGTGGAAAGAGCTTCAAGGTCAGAGCCACAGCAGGTGGGGCTGGCCCCTTGGAGTTGCACAGGTCAGGTGAATTTATAAATTCTTCAGCATGTACTTTCAATTAGATGAAAAGCAACTGGGCAGCTGTGAGCAGAAGAAGGAGATGTTCTGGCTTATGTTTTATAGGATCTTTCAGACTCTCAGGTACACGAAAGAGAGGAATGAGTTTGTAAGAATTAGCAATGGCCTGAGTAAGAGGCCACTGCTGTCATCTGTAAAAGAAAGGGAACTTTGATCCTAGGTGGAGGTGGTGAAAGTGGGAAGGACCTTGAATCCATCTGGAAGGTGGAGAAGGTAGCCATTTCTAGTTAATTGGATATAAAAAGTAGGAGAAAGTGAGGACTCAGGAACACACCAGAGGATTGGGCCTGAAAAAATAGAGGAATGTCGTTGATATTGCTGTGGTCTGTAGGATTTTATGACAGAGCATTTGTTCAGTATTTATATGTTTTATTCTCAATACCTATAAATTATCCAGATGGTAAAAGAAAATCAAATATAAAATTAGATATATGAGTCTGGAACTCAGATATTTAGGTTGGCTGGATCCAGGATTCACAGATTATAGCCTTTTTATCCTCAAGAAAATTTGTAAATATCAATTTCAATTTTTTGGTCTCACAAGTTTAGCTGCCATTAATGTTCCATGAATTTAATGATAGAATTTTGAAAATATAAAACATAAGAAAAAATTCTACTATATTCAATGTACATTAGAGGAAAAAAGAGAAACTAAATTATCTTTAATGATATTTATTTTACAATTATATCTCTTTTAAAAAATCTTACTGTTATAAACTAATTTCTGAAATTATATTCATGTATGCATGAGTTCTTAAACTTTCTTCAGTTTCAAACTATATTCAGAGTATTCTAAAACTTTCTTTAGTATTTTCTGAGTCACTTTTGTTTGTTGGAAAGTACATTGGAAAAGCAACACATTACTTTAAAAATATAATACACAAAGGATATTTTTAGAGATTTTTAAATACATTTAGCATAGTCAAGTCTATTTTAAAGGAATACTGCAGAATATTTGACTTCAAATTCCTGTTCATTAAATTCAGTGTTGTTTTTTTTTTTTTTTTTTTTTTCTTTTCTCCCTTTGTGGAATTGTATATCTCATGACCCCAACTTGTCCTAAAAGTCACCAGATACTTCTCTCATTCTTGGTGATAAGTTCCTTTCAGTGCCTCATCAGTTATAACAACTATTCCTAAACACATGAAGTCTATGCTGGAGCCAGAGACATTTGGCTAGATTGTGTGCGCCAAGGCAAAGACATCATAATGTAAACTTCTCCATCTGTTGGTTTTCACTTACATGGGTTTTAGAATCTTTCTTTGTCCAAGCCATTCCTTCTCCATGCCTCTAACTCAATTTTCTGCCATGTCAATTTCTGCACTATATTATTTTTCAGGTACTTGTCAATTCTTTACCAGTACTATTTTCTTAACTTTTTAAAAAACTCAGCTGACTTCAAATTCATCTCAATTTGTTGTACTTTCTCATTAATCACCAAGATCATGTTTCTTCGACGTGCATACAAATCAGTTTCTGTGCAAACGGTTACTCTGATTTATGGAGTTAATCCTTTAACTCCTTTCCGTCTGTCTCTTGCATGCTGTATTTATTTTTTCTTCTATTCTGCTGTAATATTTCTTCATAAGATGTATGATTTTGTTTTATTGGTTTAAACTCCCATAACCCAGACAACAAAACTTGCTATTTGTCTCAAAATAGTGTTTAAGTTCTTGGTACTCCTTCCTGTTTTCCTGGGTGCTGAACAACTCCTTCTTTATGCTTGAATCTGAAGGAATAGATGATGTGGGTTTACATGATTAATTCACAAGTTGAATGAGAAATGACAGAGGGCTGTGAGTGGTTTCAAAAGTTACTTTGTTTCTGTATTTTCTTTGGTCTTCTGGAAACCCATTTACCAACCAGTTTTCTGTTGAGTGGGGATAGGAGGATTTCCAGGCTCTGTTACCAGTTGGCAAAGGTGTCTCTCATGTTCCTCCCTTACTTACTTCATCCTTTAGATTGGAAAATATTCCTCAGTTAGGGTAATACATTCTGTCCCTGTATTAAGAAACCTAGAAAAAAGCAAATATAGCTTTGTCAAATATCTAGTCTTCTATTCCAAGTGACATGATACAAAGATCTGTGAATTTACTTTTTTCTTTGTACTGTCCTTGGCCTTTCAAATTACAGGTAATATTTTTCATTTTCTACATTTAATTTTTCCATAGTATATTACCTTTCAGTGATAGTAGTGTGTTTTAGAATCAGAGAATTTTCTTTCAAATAAAAGAATTTCAACCTAAAGCCTTAAGGTCTTATTTCTATTGTTATGCAAGACAAATAAAATCTATGAATATTGAGGTTGTAGATATGTGTTATTGTGTACATTTGGTATATTCCCTGGAACAGTTTCATATTCTCCAGATCCAAGGTTGTTGAAGAATTCTTTTTTCTGATTGAATATCTCACTTGCTTTTCCCAGTGAAATGGAAATAAAGTAATATTGTTTTAGTAACTTTCTCAGTGTCATTTTCTAAGCAGGTGTCTTAGGAGCTATCATAAGATTTCTCTATTTCCTCCTGGGCACTCAGATATGGGTCTGGCTCTGTAAGTTAAAATGACATAGCAAATTTCACATTAAAATATAGCAAGTATTTAATGTGAATAAGAACTCAAGCATTTGTTGTTTACAAGCTATTGAGATTTGGGAGTTGCATATTACTTATGTAATATGTAATATCTCACTAATATGGTATGAGTGCTAAAGGTGATTTTCTATTTATTAATTTTGTTACTGCATTAGTTTTTATTTATTTTGTTATTGCTCCAGGGAGCAGTTTATGAAGATTTTCTATGCTACTATTTCCCCCCATAAACATGTTAAATTTAACTTAACTCAATAATTACACTGAATTGAATTGAAAGACATTATTTAGTATATGCCTATGAATGCATGTACCCAAATAACAATAAGATAAATGGATTGAATAGATTCTGATTTCTACTTACATCTAATTTAAACTGGTGTTTTGTCTGATACATTTTTGGCACAGTGAGAGATGAAAACTTTGAATCTCGGTTGTACATTCTTTTATTTGACTAATGGTCCATCTCACTCAGTTCCACAATGTAGCCTTTACATAACAAAACATACAAATACATGCCATGTAGATATGGTCTAGTAACTCGTCACATATAAAATACCAGTAAGCTGAACATTTAGGATTCTTGCCAAGTGTTGTTTCCTCTATATTCTTCTTTCAGAGGCAAAGCTTACAAGCATAATTAAAGAACATAATTAAAGAACATTGTATAAATAATTTACTCATCAAATTAAATTGTGTATCTAAGATTATAAGACTTAAGTTTTGTGCATCATTATGCAGAGAAATGATTGGCATTGACTAGAATTGTCAAGCCAACCAGGAGTGAGTTTAACAAGTCTGTGAGCAAGCATGAAGAAACCAGTCCAATGACAGAAGAAAGTATATTTGTCTGTCTTTGAGAATCTAGGACTCAGTTCTCATTAGAGAGAAAATATTCTGATGTCAAATTGTTGACAGCCAGAAGAGGTCAAATAAAGTGAAATTCTTTCAAATGATGACTGTCTTCACTGAAATCTGTAATTCCTCCACCAACAGAGAACGTCTTTTATAATATGAAAAAGGGTATGTATTTATTAGAAGGCCACTCACCAGGATTACCCCCATTCTTAGAGAATGTCCAGCTGCTCCCAGTACAAACATTTCAGATAAAGAAGATTAGGTCACCAGCTGGCAAAATCTGCAATAGTCAAACTGGGCTTCAGTTCTAGGGGACTTAATAGAGACTAATACTTCTGGGCATTTCTATGCTACCCCTCTGACTGGAATTACTTCATCCTTCTACATCATTCTCATATTTCACGACTTAGTTTAGACTGAGTGAGGTGAGCCTCTTTTGTGAATCCATGATATTCTTGTTTAGCCACTGACTCTTCCGAGAAATTGTCACATTCTACTATCATTTGAGCATGAACTCCTTGAGGATTCTTAGTTGGTGCCAAGTAAATATTTACTGAATGAAAGAAAGTTAAATGAGCAGGAAGGAAGAAGAATACTTCAGTTGCTTTGATCTAAACAGTAATTAAATTTGGTAGGGTCACAAATTGAATTGACTTACATTTCTTAAAAGGGTCAGTGAGATCCACACCAAACCAATTAGACTTAGTAAAATTAAAAAAAAAAAAAAAAAAAAAAAAAAAAGACAGCATCAAATGGAGCTAGTGAATACATAGACCAGCTGGAACTCTTACACACTGCTGGTTGGAATGTCAAATTACAGCCATTTTGGTGAGCAGTTGACAGTTTCTTATCAAGTTAAATATAGAGTCATGTTGAGATTGAGCAATCCCATTCGTAGGAATTTACTAAGTAGAATAAAACATATGTCCCCACAAAGACTTACATATAAATGTTCATGGTTCCTTCATTCAAAATAACAAAAAGTAAAATAAACAACAGTTAGGTTTAAAACAACCTAAATGTCTACCAACTAGTAATTACCATTGTGAAATGCGATATAATATACTCAGCAATAAACAAATGAAAGAATTATTGATAAATGCAAAAGAAATTTATTTCAAAATCATGGTGCTGAATGAAAGAAATGAGATTCAAAAGACTACATATTTTCTTTAGATGATATTTTAGAAAAGGTAAAATAAAAATCAGATTTCCAGGGTTTATGTTCTGGTGTAGGGAGGACATTGATTAAAAAGGGACAAGAGTGAATTGTTTTGGTGCAATGGAGCTGTTTTATATTTTGACTATGGTCAAGTGTCTGTGCATTTCCCTAGACTGAAGTCCTCACGTAAGCAGAGTGAATATTATTGTGAATAATTTACATCTCAACAAACCTAAAAAAGGCTTAGGATGTGACATTTTTCTTCCCCCTTTTTAATGAAATAAAATGTATTATGCATTCATTATTTGCATGCTCCTGACAAAGCTAGAATTATCTAATATAAATTATGAAATGTGGAGCAAATTGAAGAAAATTCATAAATTCAATGTCTGCTTTGTGCCAGCATCAAGCTGTATTGTGTAGAACACCCTTAATCATTCGAGCAACACCATGAGTTGACATTATTCTTATTCTATAGATGACGCATCCAAAGATCAAAACATTTAACTACATTGTAAAAAGGAAACACTGGCACCCGGACTTTTAGCTAGATAAAACTGATACTAAAGCTCTGGTGCTAAACACATGTGACAATGTTTGACAGCAAAACTGTCTTTTTGAGTATTCTTTGCTAGGTGTAAAAAGGATCATATTATTTTCCTGTCTACAACCCATTCATTAATTTGCATGGCACATTAAATAACATTCACACCCCTCATCTTAGCTTCTAATGGTCCATATGTCCAGGTCTTTGCCACCTCTGCTTTGCTCTCTTCTTGTGCTTCACTAAGCATCACATAAGCAAAGCACTTCCCAATTTTTATATGTTGCTCGGACCTCCTGGATAACCCTCCTTTTATTTTTTTAAATCCTTTTTTGTCCATAACTGCACTGGGGATTGAGCCCAGGTATCTTTTACCAGTGAAATACATCCCCAGATCTTTTTTATTTTATTTTACTTTTTTTGAGAAAGAGTCTCTCTAAGTTGCCCAGACTGGCCTTGAACTTGTGACCCTCCTACCTGCATCTCCTTAGTCACTGGGATTACAGGATTACAGATGTTCATCACTGTACTCAGGTTCAAAATTTGAAAATCTCTACTCTCTATATGTTTTAAAAAGGAATTTTTTTATTATTATAGTTTCAAGTTAAATGTCATTTCATTAAGAGATGTCTTCCTAAGCCCACTCCATATGAGGAGATATCCTCTCCCTTCACTATTATTTTTTTGTTACCATTTTCCCTCCATAAATCAACCATGTATGTAGCATAGGACACAATAACTTCTTCACACATTTCTTTTTTTTTTCTTTCCTATCCACTTATATTTTTTTTTAATTTTTTTTTATTGTTGGTTGTTCAAAACATTACATAGTTCTTGATATATCATATTTCACACTTTGATTCAAGTGGGTTATGAACTCCCATTTTTACCCCGTATACAAATTGCAGAAGCACATCAGTTACACATCCATTGATTTACATATTGCCATACTAGTGTCTGTTGTATTCTGCTGCCTTTCCTATCCTCTACTATCCCCCCTCCCCTCCCCTCCCCTCCCCTCTTCTCTCTCTACCCCCTCTACTGTCATTCATTTCTCCCCCTTGTATTATTTTCCCCTCACTTCCTCTTGTATGAAATTTTGTATAACCCTGAGGGTCTCCTTCCATTTCCATGCAATTTCCCTTCTCTCTCCCTTTCCCTCCCACCTCTCATCCCAGTTTAATGTTAATCTTCTTCTCATGCTCTTCTTCCCTACTCTGTTCTTAGTTACTCTCCTTATATCAAAGAAGACATTTGGCATTTGTTTTTTAGGGATTGGCTAGCTTCACTTAGCATAATCTGCTTTAATGCATCCATTTCCCTGCAAATTCTATGATTTTGTCATTTTTTAATGCAGAGTAATACTCCATTGTGTATAAATGCCACATTTTTTTTTATCCATTCGTCTATTGAAGGGCATCTTGATATCAAATCAGAGACACGGCGTCTGATAGAAGAAAAAGTTGGCTACAATCTACATACTGTGGGGTTGGGCTCCAAATTCCTCAATAGGACATCCATAGCACAAAAGTTAATAACTAGAATCAACAAATGGGACTTACTCAAACTAAAAAGTTTTTTCTCAGCAAAAGAAACAATAAGAGAGGTAAATAGGGAGCCTACATTCTGGGAACAAATCTTTACTCCTCACACTTCAGATAGAGCCCTAATATCTAGAGTATACAAAGAACTCAAAAAATTAGACAATAAGATAACAAATAACCCAATCAACAAATGGGCCAAGGACCTGAACAGACACTTCTCAGAGGAGGACATACAATCAATCAACAAGTACATGAAAAAATGCTCACCATCTCTAGCAGTCAGAGAAATGCAAATCAAAACCACCCTAAGATACCATCTCACTCCAGTAAGATTGGCAGCCATTATGAAGTCAAACAACAACAAGTGCTGGCGAGGATGTGGGGAAAAGGGTACACTTGTACATTTCTGGTGGGACTGCAAATTGGTGCAGCCAATTTGGAAAGCAGTATGGAGATTTCTTGGAAAGCTGGGAATGGAACCACCATTTGACCCAGCTATTCCCCTTCTAGGTCTATTCCCTAAAGACCTAAAAAGAGCATGCTACAGGGACACTGCTACATCGAAGTTCATAGCAGCACAATTCACAATAGCAAGACTGTGGAACCAACACATTTCTTTTTTGTCACCTTGGGGATAAAATCTAGGGGTTCACACATGCTAAACAAGAGCTGTACAACACAGCTGTACAATCCTCAGCCCTCATATTGAACATTTCAATAAACAAATTAATAAATGCAGGTGAGTCTGCCAGTTTTAGCAATCACACAGGCAAAATTGTTAAAATCTGGTACAAAAGGAAAGATCACCTAAAGGGAAACTTTTGTCCAGTGAAGCTGAAATCTGAGGTCTGCATATATTAATGAAAATCAATAAATAGCAATAGGCTTGCTAGAAAGACAGAAACCAGGGTTAAATCAATTAAGAATGTTGTCTCTATGTAAATTAGAAACATCAACTAAATTAAACTGTTGAAAATGGAAGATTAAAAGAATATTAATGAGCTGATGGAAACTTGATAAGATTTCCAAAATGCCTTTTTGTTTGTTTGTTTTATTTCCAGGAGAACCAAGTGTGAAGAAAAGGCATTTTGAGGGTGTCTCATGCCTTCTTAATGTTTCACAAATACTATTTGCTGAAGGGCACAGCCTGACTGAGAATCTTCATCATCCAGGCTAAAAAAAAAAAAAAAAAAAAGACCAGTTGAGACTTTTTGTTTTCTACCCACATTAGGAATTAACCAGGATTCTTTTAAAGAGCAGTGTATGTCCCCCATATAATTCCCTGACGTCAATCTTATTTTTGAAGGACTTATTTTGCTATGATAGGTACTCCATCATAGGGTGCCCCAACACCACCACCAGTGCTTTGAAAAGAGTCCACAGAGCTCTCTATTCCTCAGCTGGATCCTGTCTCCCATCTTCCTAGCAGGAAGCTACACTTCACTGAAAACCTTTTCTCACTTTTAGCTGTTGAGCATGACCTTCCATTCACAATGCCCTTTCCCACCCCAACGTACGTGTGCACACATGTACACTCACAAACACACACCCATCATGGTAATTAATCCTCTCATGACCTTCATCTCCTTTATCTCAGAAAACACGAGACATCCATGTTGCTTCATCCTCTGCACAGGTTGTCTTCCTGTCTGTACCTCTAACTTTCTCTCCTTTCACTCACTGTGTTTGGTCACACTGAACTCTCATTATGACCATTTACTTTCAAAGTAACAGATCCACTAATTGGGTCCACTGAACTTCTCTCCCAAGTCCCCCCAATTTTTCTATTTTGTCTTCTAGAGCTTAAGGTTCTGACATGAGCAATACTCCTGTGTCTTCAACCTCTTCACCTTCATACTCTAACATAAGTGTGGATCCGTCTGAGGATGTTAAAGATGAGGCCATTTGGTCTCATGAAACATCCCCTTTTCTACCAGCCCCAGAAGTAGACTTCTTGTCAGGGTTTTCAAATAATTCTTTATTCTTATACCCTAATAATCTTTCTTTTACTGTATTTTCCTAAAAGAAAAAAAAAGTGTTTAAATATACTCTTTGCCTTTTATATCCTTTCACTGAGACAGCTGATCAAATATAGTAAAACTAAACTAAAATAAACATATGCCAACTGCTCACCTGTAAAAATTTGGTGATACTGCTCAAGTAGGCTCTCAGATTATTCAACAAGCCGGATGCATATCACTTTTCAAAGCATCATCCAGTTTCTGAAAGATAATGCCACATCATAAAAAAAAAAAAAACTTTTCAAACTTCCACTATCTACCACTCTCTCACTTTTCCAGCTACTGATCTTATTTCTTGCTTCACTTCGGATAGAAAATCCATCACAAAATAACAATTTTATCTTCACCAGCTAAAGCTTTTGCTCTTCTGACTCATGTCTCTTTGTTCTTTCTGTTTTTTTTTTTTTCATTAAAATGGGTGCAGTGTAATCAGTATTGCCCCACTTTTCTTGCTCACTTTACACCATTACCTACATAATAAGTCAGTATGTATTATTTTCATCCACTCTTCTTCAATTTCCCCTTGGGCTTTTGTTTCTACCACTACCATGTGCACATTATGGGCAGAGTCACTAAGAACTCAACGATGGCAAATCAAGTGGTGAATTGTAAGTACACACCTGTAGTAGTCTGGTTTTTGTTGCTTTGACAAAAATGCCTGACAAGAACAATTTACAAGAGTGATGGGGTATCTTGGCTTACCATTTCAGAGGCTCAGTCCATGCTCAGTAAGCTCCAAGGCAGAATCATTGTGGCAGAAAGGTATGGTGAAGTAAACTTGCTCAGCACATGGCAGGTATAAAGCAGAGAAAGATGGGAGGGTGTCAGACTCAGACCATACTCCCAGTGATGTATTTTCTCTCTCGGGGCCCCATCTCTCTATCATTTTTAGTACCTCCAATAGTCCATTCAAATGATTAATCAATTAAAATGAAAATTCCCTGATGAGACTAGAGCCCTCATAAGCCAATCTTTTTGCTTCTGAACATTTTCTGCATTGCCTAACACTGGAGATTTTGGGGATACATCCCAGATCAAAACCATAACATCATGCCAACTCTCCTCGGAATTAGTATTTGAAGCAGCTGATCACACTCTCTTCAAACATTTCCTGCAGTTTGCTGACACGTTGTACTTCCCTCTTATTTCCTCTCTCATTACTGTTTTGTCCTCTGTTGTCCTCTCCTCTCAGTTTGTTCTCAACTTCTCGGAGATATCAACTACCTTCTTAGAGCTGAAGGCCAGTTGATGGTTCCCAAATACACATCATGCCTTCCAGGAGCTTCATGTACTTCAGATTCCTATAAACAACCACACCTGACTCACACCCCAGCATGTTTGATTTATGTCTCAAGCTTGTCCTGGCTATTACCAAAACGGATTTCTCAACTTGATTTTTCTTTTGTAACTCACTAAATGACCTCAATATTTGCCAAGATGCTCAGGTACCAAGATTAAGACTTGTCATTCACAAGCAGCATGTATCATTATGGACTGCTGTGCAATAAATTTCCCCAAATCTAATGGCTTAAAATAGTAGATATTTAATAGATATTTAATCACAATGTCAATTTCTGCAGATCAAATATGAAGGGACAACTTAGTTGTGCACTTCTAGCTCCAGATTCTTCATAAGGTGTGTAGGGCAGGCCCAATAGGTTCCCTTGTGGAGATTTCCAGACAGCTATGTTTTTAGTATATAGTCAAGCTCATAAACACCATGATTCAGCATGTGTATTCAAGGTCAGAAATATCTGCTTGTGAGTATGGCTCACTTATGTAACTTACTGACAATATGCCTTCTTTGGCCTGCATGTAAAAAGGCCTATGGAAAGACTTGGGGTTCTGCTGCCACCTTTCGATAAAGAATGTCTACTAACCCAACTGCACCTCACATCTTCTTCCACCTGCCCGGATCCTGAATCTGTTTTCCTGGATCTGAGCCCCAGGAGAAAAAGGTGGCAGTCAAGCCGCCATTCAGATTCCACTTGACTCCAGACTGATCCAGGCCTGAGAGATTTGTTCCCAGGCTCACTCAGGTGGTTTAGGGAGGCTTTCAGTCCTCACCAGCTGTGCAACTGAGGATCCCAGATCCTTATCTTCGTGATTTGGGTCGCTCCAAGGGACATCTCACCACAAGGTGATTGTTTTCCCTAATGTGAGCGATCTGTGAAATGGAATGGGACAGCAAGCATGTCAGGAGAGAATTAGCAGAGAGCAAGTGTGGGTTCTCAACACAGAAGCCACACTCTTTTGGTCATCTAAATTTGAGGTAACATCCCATCATTTTACATTTCTCTCTCCTCACCAGCCATATATTTTAAATGCTTAATTGAAGGTGTTTACACCAAGACCTGCTGCCAGGACCAAGGGACTTCCTGGTCCCTTACTGCTAGTGAAACACTCATCAGATTGGTCCTGACTCATGAGAGTGGCTATGAAACTCTCTCCCTGACTTGGTGACATCTCTTTGATAGCTTGACATTGGCCATACTGGGAATATTACAATCACGAAACTGGAAAATGTTACAAATTAGGACTTTTAAAATTTCAAACAGCTGGTTGTTAAGCATTCACTAGCATATCACTGCTTCCATACCACATCCAAAACATTGTCATAAAACCCTAGTACCATCTCCAAAAATACTGTCCCCTTTCCTATCACTTAGCACTTGTATAAGGCAGTATCACGCTTCACCCAAAGGAAATATAATTATTTCCTAAGTAATCTTGTGTTACTTTGCTTCTTATTCCCAGAGATTATTTCCTTGCAAAAAATCAGATAGGTCTGTGAGTCAGATCTTCTCATTCCCAGGTTCAACATTCTGTTGATTCCTGTCGTACTCAGAACTGGGTTCAGAGACTGCTCTGTGGGGCCATAAGTGATATGCCCTTGACTATATCTCTGACTTTTCCTTTTGTCACTGACTATTTTATGCCATACTAACTCATTACTACTGTTCCCAGACTGAACTAAACATGCTAACACTCCAGGGCTTTTGCTTTTGAACTTGTCTGAAATGAATTAATGTGTATATGTGTGTACATATTATATATAATGTATATATGTATATATGCATATAATATAAAAATTATAAAATATATAATATTACATGTAATTATAACATGTGTGTATGTGTATATATGTGTATTTATATATGTGTATATATGTATATATATACACATATATGTGTATATATATACATATATACGTAGTGTCTCTTCTCATAAGTCACACCCTCATTGATATTTTCTTGACTACTATATCTAAAATTCCACCCTGTACTAACATGTCTTGTCTATCAATATTTTCTCCTAAAATCATTTTGTGCTGTTATGGTTTAGATAGGAGGTGTTCCCCCAAAGTTCATGTGGAAGAAAATGCAAGAAAGTTTAAAGGTAAAATGATTCCATTATAAGAGCTTTAACCTAATCAGTGCATTAATCCGCTAATAGGGTTTGGTTGGTAGCCATAGGCAGGTAGGGTGTGACTAGAGGAGATAGATCATTGGGAAGTTTATTTTGTGCCTGGTGAGCAGAGCTCTCTCTGCTTCCTTGTAGCCATGTCTTGAGCTGCTTTCCTCTGCCATGTCCTACTGCCATGATGTTCTGCCTTCCCTCTGGCCAGAGCTAGAGTCAGCTGTCTGTGAACTGAGACCTCTGAAACTATGAGTCAAACAAACTTTAATTGGTCTTGTCAGATCTTTTGGTCACAGTGATGAAACAGCTGACTAAAAAAGGAGCCTAACATAATATTATGTATCTATTTGCTTATTTGTCTGTTAAAGGCAGGGACTTCTTTTAATCACTGTGCTAATACTTTTCGGGGTTCCACAAAGAACTTTTGAATGAATGATTTGGATTATAATCATGTCATTGGCTCTTCACAATATCCTCTTAATATAGATGGCATTAACAAATGCTTGCCAATGAGGAAGCTTATTATAGAGTTCTAATATTAGATATTTGTTAAGCTAAGACTTAAACCTACATCTTTATGACTCCAAGGTCAAAGATCTCTGTCCTTACTTACAGTTTTCTTTCTTTCTGAGGCTACCCATGAATTTAAATACCAGGGAAGCACTTCCGGAATAGCCTGGGTTTTCACAGGTAGCAAGAGACACAAATTTAAACATTAGTTGACTTGTTTGTCACTATCAGTCCAAATTTTTTGAGGACAAAGTGTTGAGGGCCATAGACAAGTCAAGATGGCACCTGGCACTTTGCCAGAAGTAGTGGTTTGAGAAGTAATGCCAGCGAGCCGTTAAGATGATGGAGATTCCTTAATGACTGACTCCTGTATTTAATGATGTTAATTAAGTTAAGCTATGTATAATTATTAAGATGATGAGGATTCCTTAATGACTGATTGCTGTAACTGAATGATGCTAAATTGAAACAAGCTGTGTATTCAGTTAGGTATAAATACCTCTGCTGTCCGGCAATAAAGCGGCTCCTGCTGTTTCAACTTTCACAAGTTGCTTGTCACTCCCGCCCCCCGTTATTTTGCCCAGCCAGACTGCGGCAACAAAGAAAGCTTAGCTATTGTGGAACGAAGGTCAGTGTCTCATTGGGAGGTTCTTCTTCCTGCCCAGGGAAATCTAAGCCACCTTAAAACTTAAAATCTCAAATAATTAGTAAATAACAGAACACAAATACTCAGAAATATATTTACAATAGGTGAATCCCCTGATCTAGTGCACATGGGTTCTGGAACTAGACAAAGAAAAGATGTGTCTAGTGGTTTATTTAAGGGGGTACATCAAAGGCAGGGATAAGGTTTCAAGGGTGGAGACTTACTTTGTGATGTCTTCAGGCAGCAGGTTGATTGACATCTTGGAAGGTCACACCCATCTCAGGTGCTGTGTGGGCCACTGTAGAGCTGGACAGAAATTGACATTGTCCCTAGGCAATTGACCAGAGAAAATGTCCACTGCCAGATACCAGATGTCTCTATTCATAAGGCTTTTATTCGTGCTGACCCACATGCAACCCATGGATGGCTCCTGACACTTAGCATTCACCATCTTATTTCAATGTTTGGCATCCAGTAGGAATTCGATGACTGACTGTTAAGTTACTCTCTACATTCATTAATGCCAACTACACGAACAAGTAAATGGAATAATACAATGGTGTCTCCTAGTCAGAAAGATAATAGGTTAATGTGGCAAGCACTGGAGGTTATTGGTCATTGAAATGTCACAAACTTGTAACTGCAAATTTTCATTATATTTAACACAAGGTACAAATCATGTTATAGAATCTGAAATTTCAAGGATATGATATAATTAAACTGTAAGAAACAATGTTTCATGAAGCAAAATTTTTTTTTTGGTTATGAAGTTTTATCTTATTTATTTATTTATTTATTTATTTTTTTGGTGGTGCTGGGGATTGAACCCAGGGCCTTGTGCATGCTAGGCAAGCTCTCTACCAATTGAGCTATATCCCCAGACCCAAAGTTTTATCTTTTAAAGTAATGAAATTGGTTTTATCTGTTTTAATTTTTATTCTTCTATGTTGAACATAAGATCATCTTATTAAAATGAATAGATGAATAGACCAACTTCTGGAAGAAAAAATAGGCTCAACACCACAACACACAGGCATAGGTAATGCCTATATGACTAAGCCTCAAGAAATAATATTAAGAATTTATACATGGGGTGGCATCAAATTAAAAAGCTTCTGTACAACAAAGGAAACAGTGAAGAGCATGAAGAGAGTCCTTAAATAGAATGAGTGTTAATCAGCTACTCTTCTGACAGAGGATTAATATCCAAATTATGTAAAGAACTCAAAAAACTTAACATCACAAGAAACCAACAACAAAACAAATAACCCAATCAATGGATTGGCAGATGAACATTTCTCAACATAAGAAATATGAATGGTCAACAAATATATGAAAAAACATTCAATATCATCAGCAATCAGGAAAAAGCAAATCAAAACTACACTGAGATTTCATCTCACAAGATTTCCACTGGCAATCATCTCTTGATGCAATGATAATAAATGTTGGTGAGAATGCATGAAAACGGATTATTTACACACTGTTGGCAGGGTTGTAAATTAGTAAAAATACCATAGAAATCAGTATGTCATATAATTGAGCTGTGGTATTCCTTGGTATTTATTAAAAAAAAAAACTAAAGTCAGCATACTGTAGCAATATATAACCCATATTTAATAGCCGCACAATTTATAATAATCAACCAAGTTATGCAACCAGCCTAGGTGTCCATCAAGAGATGAATGGATAAAGAAAATGTGGTATATATACACAATAGAGTTTGACTCAGCCATAAAGAAGAATGAAATCATGTAACTAGCAGGAAAATGGATAGAAAGAACATGATGCTAAGTGAAATAAGTCAGACTGGGAAGTCACAGGTCATGTTTTCTCTTAAAATGTAGAAAACAGATTTTAAAAGGGGTGGCGGAATGATCTCATGAAAACAGAAAAGAGATCAGTAGTGTAGTAAGGGAATCAGGGGGAAAGGAGTAAGGGAGAAAGAAGGGAAGTACTGGGTAATTAAATGAAGCAAATCATGTTTTATTCATGTATGAATATGTTGCAGTGAGACCCACTATTATGTATAATTATGATGCACCAATAAAAAGTTTAAAAATAGGTTTTAAATCCTTAAGTAAACTATAATTGGCTTGAGTATGTATCCTAAGTGTTATACTTTAATGCAATGTTTTATAAAATAATAAAATGTTTTCACAAGATGAGAAAAAAATGGAGTCAGGCGGGTTGGCACATACCTGTAATGACTCAGGAGACTGAGGCAGAAGGATCACCAAGGTTGGAGACAGCCTCAGAAGCTAGCAGTTTAGTAAGTCCTAAGCAAATAAATAAACAAACAAACAAACAAATAAATGGCCTAGTCATGTAACTTAGGGGAAAAGAGTCCCTGTGTTCAAGCTTCACTATGGGGGAAAAAATTAGATGTAAGACTGGGTGAATGGATGGAAATTTTGACAAGTGAAAAGAAGACATTAAGGGCAATTCTCCCACAGAGCTAGCACTGAATTAGAATCTCAATTTCTACTTAATTCTGCTCTAAGGATTGAAGGGAAAGATGGCAGAGGGAACTGTAGGATTTTTAAGAGGACTCTGTCAATAAATATAATTTCCCATAAAAGAATTTATAGGAAGAGTTGAATACTAGAATTCTCAAGGTTCAGAGATCACAAGACTTTCTAATAAGGAAACTTCTTAACCTAATCGAGAAGTAATTTTTATTTTCAAAAGTGAATTACATGATCTCATCACCATTGTGTATAACACAGTGCTAATTCAGGTCAGAATTCAAAGAATCAAAAAGGGTTCAGCATAAAGGGAGAGAGGAGAGTATACCACGTGTTAGGAGCAAAACAGATACCAATTCAATACAGTTAGTGTTGAACATTCTTTGAGGGAGAGTGATTGTTCTTAAAGAAATCAATGGCTAATGAATTTTGAGTAAATTCTTTATACCTATGGAGAAAAAATAAATAAAAGAGGCGTATGCATTTATAAATCTCCTGACAAGAAAGACAGCATCCCAACACAGAATTGAGAGTTGATGGTGGTGGATGCGAGGGACCTTGGGGTACTGGTGTAAAATATATTAGGGGTCATAATAGAGAATCTAAAGAATGGAAATGGCTTAAAAATAATCTTGGCCAGACAAGATTACTGTATTTCTCATTTTCTTTTTAACAAGCATTTTTATTGAGAAAAAAACCAGCAAATTCTTATTAAATACACAATGCACTTTTCATGTATAAGAATATCTTGAGTTCCTTCATATTAAATATGAAATATCTGATCTTATATGTAGTGTAATATCAGGGATGAGAGGAGATGGCCTCTTTTGAGTCATTCATAAATATTTCTGTAAGTTATATTGAAATAATTTAATTGTCTCTCTGTGTCCCAGATTTCCTCATTTGTGAAAAGAACAATAATATGTAAAAGGTAGATGTCTGGCACATGGTAAACACTAACAGAGATATAGAGCTAGACTTTATTCATAACATCATAAATTAAATACAGGTTTTTACTTCTTCAGTTTATAGAGCAAGGCTCCAGTTTAAGCTTCCTTTTCTTTAAGTTCAGTGGTTCCAAAGGGAACTTCTACATAGAGCAAAATTCCATGAAGTTCTTTTTCTAATACTTAGACTTCTACATTTGGGAAAAAAAATAATTGTGACATTAAGCCTTAAAAATCCATCCAATTTTTTTTCCCCATTCTCTTGTGACACTTAATAAAATGAATTTTCTCAGTTCGAAATCTGAGGAAAAGAACTCTTTTTAAAAATTAATTAACAAATGTCAGTATTTGCAATATCAATCTAATAATCAAACCTCCAGGGTAATGAATGAATCTTCTGTGAAGAGGAATGGAGATGCTGGTTGTCTTCGAAGGCCTCAGTTTGGGAAAGTGCAGAGAGATAACATGAGCCAATGTGCCACTTGCTCTCTCCAGCGTAGAATTAGGGCCCCTATGTAGCAGGACAGCCTGTGTTTACTACTGGGGGTTTGCACCACTTTTTGCTTCAAAGTGCTTGAAGGGAAGGGCCCAAAAGGGAGACAGTTAAAATGTGTGTCCTAGAAGGATTGGAGGTTCTGTATAGCCCATGGCTTGTGCCATAGGACAGAGCACTGTCCCCTCCTGCTGTTGACTGTGGTCACAGCATCTGCACAGTGATTTCTCCTTTCTAGCTTTTGAGCCTTTCTTCTGTCATCCCATGATCATTGTGCAAGCTTTCTTTATGTATATCATTTCACCATTTTGGTTTCTCAGAGTTCTTTAAAGACAAGGAAACTGTTTATGCATCTTAACATTCCACCAGATAGACCCGTCACTAAACTTCCCAGTCAGCAGACATTAATTAAATGACTCACTTCTAAGGGATGGCTAGGGGATGATGGTAAAGAGCACCAGTGTGTAATGAAATGACAAAAATGCAAAGGAGCATTGAAGTGATCTTCTACACAGTGATAAGGAAAGAAGGTGGTATGTTATGAATCTGATTTTAAAAATCTTAAAATGAAAAGTCTGAGAATGACTAGTGTGGTAGACAAAAACCTGGTTTTAGAGTTAGATCCCAGTTCAATGACTGAGACTGATACTTGATATTTAATAATACATTTTGTGGTTGGAGTTGTGGCTCAGTGGTAGAGCGCTTGCCTTGCACGTGTGAGGCACTGGGTTCAATCCTCAGCACCACATAAAAATAAAATAGAATAGAATAAAGGTATTGTGTCCAACTACAACTAAAAAAATTGCAAAAATAAATAAATGATACATTTTATGTGACATGTAACTTGGCAGTGGCCTTTATGGTATGCAGAAGATACTGTGAAGCACAGGGTTTTATAAAGCACAAAGATTTTAGTCACCCACATTCTGGATTCTTCACATAGTGGCATTGTCACCTTATGCTAGTTACTCATTCTCTCTGTGCTTTGTGCACAGAGTTTTAGTAATGTATTATGGTTATTGAGACTATGGGAGTTAACATGTTTTTAAATAGTACTGACATAGAGTAAGTGCATAAAACACTCATTACAGTGTTTTTTCTGATTATTATCTCTAATTCAGTTTAAAATGGATATATTTTGTGGTAAGTATCATGTAATTTTGGAATTATGGACTTTGGAATAAGATAAATCTGAATTTGTTTTTATTATATTATAATTACACATATTTGCAAAACAGATTTCTCATCTTTTGAAACTTTCCTCATCAGTAACAAGAGAACAAAGATAAAATAACTTCAACATTATTTTGGAGATTGAATAAGGCATATGAAATACATAACATTTAATAATCACACTTGTGTATGTATGTGTAGGTGTAGGTGTGCTTGCGTATAATAGGTAATTAAGATGTGAATGGAGTTCTAGCACTTTCCAGGATAAGGATATTCTTATCACCAGATGGTGTATTTACTTCTACAACTGAAGTCCTTCACAAATATCAAAGAAAAATAATCACAAGATGTATTTGATGACTGGAACATAAGAGAAGGTAATTGAAATGGAGCATTTGATTATGTCTATTTTTAAAATTCCACTGTGGAATTCTTCCTTCTCTTCATCTCACCTTTGTCTCTGACTTAATTCTCATTGTCTAGTTTTGTCTCATCTGTTCTCTCACCTCAAAAATCAAAATAGAAGATCTGACCTTTCATGCAAAATAATCTGGTAGGTTTGTATTATCTTGGATAGTTCTGATGTTGCTATACATATAACGCATCTCTCATAACACAGAACTAAAAGCATGTTTCTCTCTGATATATTTACTTATTACCCTACAAAGTGAGATGGGTATGTGACACTAACTAAAGCTTGTGAGAATATTTGAAATGGTATAAAAAAAAATCAATCCTCAAATTAACTTTTGGGGATTTCAGGGAACACTTAATTAGTTTTCTATTAATTCTGAATATCAAATTGTGTAATTATATTTCCGGAACTGATTTTTAGCCTTTCTGTTTCTTTAAAGAATAATAATTTGATGGATGACCAATTACCACCAAGCTCGTGTGTGGACACACATTAGAAATGATAGGAAGCTAGTTGTAACCCCAAATATGAACATCAGTAAGTGGTAAATATTAGAATTTTGGGGAAGGTCTACAAATGGTGTGACCTTATAAGCTATATGAGGACAATCCCCTCTTTCCATACCATGCAGAAAATGGGTGTTATTGTGGCTTTTAAGAAAATACAAGCTCTTGCACGTATAATCACAATTTAAGGGCAATATGGGAAAAGCTGTACATGGAGGGGATAGGCAATCTTCCTTCAAAACTTAATTTCAATCTGAAATTGAAATATATATTATTGAATCCCAGTTGGTTTTCTATGAGAAGATATTTTAATATTATCTTGTGGATGGCAAAGAGACAATAACATAAATCAACCCCTAGGGAATAAGTTGATTTATTGGGGTCATTCAAATTTCTGTCCTTTGGGTCTCCCCGCTCCCACTTTTCTTTGCACTAGTTTTTAGAAAGAATCATTTTTGACCTGTCATGTAGCTTTCTACATTAATGTCTCTCTGCTCTAGAGAGTATGTTAAACATGTGGCTTTTATCCCATTGCCTGGCCTGCATTGAAAACAATCATCCAGTCTACTCCTTGCTATGCCTCTCCCTGTGACCTTAGTGTAAGATTTTGATTTTGACTGTTTGGTGCTCATTGTTTACAGGATACCTAAAGTCCCTCCCAGGAGACATCTTTGGAGAAAAAGTCTTATTAACCAAATGCAATAGGTTGTCAAATTGTCCTTGAATTTATCATTCATAAATTAATTCTGCTTTGTCTAAGAAAAGCAAAGTGTTGCAGGGAAACTATTTGGTTATTTTTGCACATTTTTAATAGTCAAATTTGGTAGTAATCAGTCTTTCTGAAAGATGAATTTTGCCAGTAGCTTTTAAGGATAAAATTTCAGAGGTTTTCAGCTGTAAGCAAGAGACAGATTTTTTGTGAAGGCGTCACTTCCAGGGGCTGGATCAGAAGGTCAGCTCATTTTCAGCTCCATTACTCTTCAAGAAGATGTTGAGTCAACCTTCAGAGTCATTTGACATCAAGGTACAAACCCCAAGGGAAGTATCTACTTAGAAAACTTTTAGGTATTTACTGGTTCTGGAGCCTGACTCTTTGTGTCACACCACTCCAAGGACAGCTGGAGCTTCCCTCACTGGAGGTGCTGTCTGATTTTGCTTTTTTAGAAGACATCTCTTATCACTACTTTAATGTTCTGAGTACCTAGCAACAGACACGGATTGATCACTGCAGACTTTGATGCACAAATTTGCATTTGTTTGGAGTCTCCGAGGATGTCAAATCTGAACCAGACTCATTCATAGCTTTCTCTGGGTACAAATACATTAATAATCCAAGAACAGGAAACCCAGGCAAAAGTTTTAAGTGGTGTGAGACTTCTTTTATGTATGTAGCCCACTTTGGCTTCTTGGAAATACCAATAACCTGGGGAGAAATACATAATCGTCATGATGAGCGAGAGCCTGCCTCAAAAATAAAAATAAAAATAAAAAAGGCTGGTGATATGGCTCAGTGGTTAAGTACCCCTGGGTTCATCCCTGGTCTCCCACCCCCCCAAAAAAAATTTTAAAAAAAGTCATGACATGAACATTTTTATTTTTTTGTATTTTGTAATTTATACTATCATTTATCAAAGCATCTTACTTACAACATACATTCCTGAGCATTTCAACTCTTAACCAAGGCTTTATCTTTTCCTTTCTTTCTTATTTTGCAATACACTGCTACTTCACGTTTCCTTTTTAAATGACCAAACATGTTTAAATTCTTTTTCAGAGGAAACAAAGGCATAGCAAACTTTCTTTCAACTGTATTATATATCTCCTTTATATCCCCATAAAACGCAGGTGCTAAGATGCTCTTTCATCCCAACACCTGCATTTTATGATTCTTATGATATAATATATTTTATTTGTGACTCCTTAAAGTGGATTGAAATGCAAACAAAAGAAATGGGATTCATTTAAAATGAAAGGCAGGATTGGCAATGTGTTTATCTGGACTAATATTTTTAAATACCTATCAACCCAGAAATGATTAATATAAGTCATAAAAGACAAATCCACAGAGAATCTTATCTGCCATTTACTTACCACTTATACTTTTTTTATTGTTCAGGCCATTGGAAAGGTTTAACAATTTTATATCTTTTGAATGATAGATATTATTATAACATTCAAATCTGAAACGCATCTGCTTAAAAAAATTCTATAGAAGTCCCAAATTGTCTATAACTCAGGTCCACTGTAATTAATTACCCAATCAAGATGATGAAAAGAAAATGCACAACTGAAGTTGTTTGCAATACCTCTCTTGTCATTTTCACATAATGACAGAATCATAAGTGAAGGTTCATAATGAGTTTTCTTTTTTTCCTATGGAAGATATAATCAGGAACCAGCTTTCAGAGTAGATGCAGAGTTTATAGTCTAGCCTTAGGGCATGGAGAAATGTCAAGGGGAAGAATATATGAAGAGAAGGGAGTATTTTATGAAACAATAGATTTGCTGAAAACAATCCTTGTGACTAAATTGCAGGACTCTGGGGGGAAATGATCCTTTTGACCTACTCTCCTTTCAGAGTCATTCAGACCCGAATGTAGGCTTGAGAACAGGGATTATTAGCCAGGATTCACATTTAAACATAATATCTTTGTTTGTATACTTAGGGAAACTAAAGGAGAAACCATGCAATGAAACCAAAGGTAGCCTAGCATTGCACTTCATGGGGCAAAGCAAGCATCCTGTCCTTATGGGATCCTGGTCTTAAGGCTGTTTATTTTAAAAACACCCTATAAGGAAATGTCTGCAAATAAAGGAGTCCTACCTTTAAATTTGGGTTTGAGTCTTATCTTAGAGGTAGGATACCTTGAACTCACATCCTATCTCTAATGCTCAGTGCGCCCATCTATAAATGAAAATGGAGATGAATGAATAAATGAATGAATGAATGAATGAATAAATAAAGCCAATTTATGAGGTCATTTGATAAGTAAGATATCAAAATCCTTCCTTTAACACTGGCGTTTTGTTCAAAGCAGCTGGAATATTATGCTGGCTTATTCATCAGAAATAATAGAAGTTCAGGGTTTAGAAGGCAAGGGGTCTAGTCCACCATGAGGGCAGTTTCTGAGGCTCCTAGTTGCTCCCTCAGTACTGTGCCTGCCCAATTCGGGCACTAAAGGTGGCTCCTCCTCTCCTAGCCTTCCTCCCACCTTCCACTGCCATCCTTTCTCTCAGTGCATCCTGCATTGGCCTGACTTTGGTCAGGATTTCACAGGGTGCACATTCTGCTGTGTGTCGTACTGTTTATTTTCTGATTGAAGACCATCCCACTTGTTCTGACCAGGGCAAAGAGACCGAAGCTTTTGCACAGAGAAAACAAAACAAAACAAAAACTTCAGTCACTGTTAAAGATGGGGCAGAACAGATGAGAAAGGTAGACTAGCCGGCCTGGTTTCCAATCTGCAATCTATGACTCACCACTTCATTCCCAAGGACTCACTTTCTTCATATGGACAATAGGTCATATTTTAGAAGTACTGTAGCGATAAGGCTGCTAGGAGCATTGAATAGCTTACTATTCATCAAGGAGTTAGAATAGTATCTATAAGCATTATTAAAAAACGTGAAGATAAGTCAAATTGGATTATCTTTATTATATATGCCAGTTGCCCCCATTTAAATTTGGCTTGAACTTATGAATTAGGAATTGTGTTTCCCTAATCAGCCATTTTAAAATTGATTTGATTGCTGCCAGCTTTATTACGGTGAGCGCGCAAATGGCTGATCGGATTTAGTCCCTTTAATAATCTAATTAACAGGAGAAAAGGCAGCATGAACAAATAAGCCACTCTCTCTCAAATTTCAATCATTAAGAGGAACCCCTTGGAGTGACCATTTGAAATGAAATTACGTTGCTCACACATCAATTGCCTGTGGACATGTGATCCACTTAGACAGGGAAACCAATCCAAAGGCTCACACAGATGGACAGGTGCCACAGCTCATCCCAGGGATGCCTTCCAGGACACAGGCCAACATGGAGCGGGTATAAACCACAACAAAATTAGCAGCAGTTTGGGAAGACCAGACCAGCCATTGTAGGGCAGGAAACTTCCAGAAGACTCAAAATCTCATGTACTCAACCAGTAGGATCCACTTTTGATTGTACAAGAAGCATACTGTCTTCCTCCACTCTGAACATGAATAAAATTGGCAATTTCAGTCTTCACATACTGTCTCCTTTAAACAATGCCATAAATCAAACTTTCCTGAATATTACTTACATATTTTGGCTAAACAATTGGATTTTTAAATAGAATGTTTCACTTATAAAATTATAACAATAAAAAATCTCTATCTAAGTTTGGAAGAGAAGAAGTTAGGATAAATTGGGAATATGATGTGACAAGGAGGTGTACACAGAACATGAACCTTGTCCCTAGAGAGGAAACCTTTTGGGATTTCTTTAGAAAAACTGGCCTTGCCCCTGTGTGACATTTTCTCTCTTGAGGGCTTGTCCACTCACCTACAAGAGCTGCCATGAATATTAAGTGAAGTGTCTCATGCAAGATTTTTAGTAGATACTTTAAAACATTTATTCCCTTCACTTCATTACCATAAATGTATACCAAATATATAACTAAGTGTCATATTAACAAGTGCATGTCAAAATTAGCTGTTGATGCTTTGGGTGTATATGCACGTCTTTAACAATTGCATAAAATGGCAGGTGGACAGTTATGCTACCTCTTCCACCTGGCCCAACACTGCACAGACGTTTCCTTTGAAATATTAAAGGCAGAATTTTTGATTGAGTGAATTATCAGATTTTTCACTTTTCTTATTGATACACCTCAAATGTATTAAGGTTTCTTTAAATCCCTATACTTTCATTAGTCCATAAGCCAAAAGGCACATTAAGCTATGATATTTAGATAGAATCACACAACCTTTAGAAATGTCCCACTTTTATATTTACAGATTTAATTAAGGCTGGGTGAGTAGAATAATTGCCTGAAAAACTGCCAACCTGACCAAAGTGGGAAGAAACACAGAGGGGAGGGGAATATTTGTATTCTGTTATCAAGCTCCTGGACAATGTGCTCAAGTCGGAGCAGTATAATGCCTCTCAGTGTTGGCACTGTTCTGCTAAATGGATGATCAAGTATTTATTTGTTATTAAAAAAAATACCTTGAATTTAAGCAGTGCCATGTTTTCTGGAGTGAAGGTTTGAAAGAGCATAGCATAGTGAGCAAGATACAGGTCCTCTAAGCCTATCCCAGCCATGTTCGAGAGGAGTCTGGGAATGATGTGGTCTTTTTTTCTTCCCTCAGTACTCATCTCTTATGGCTTAATCTCACCTCCAGATGGAGGCCATGTCTTGTCAGTTATAATTTCCTCATCTCTCCAGTTCTAGGAGAAGGTGATAGGTAGAGGATCCGCTACCCCACCTGCCTCTGGCTCCACTGCCCCACACTCTCGGCCCTTCAGTGAACAGGAGGCATCTAGAGTGGTTTCCAGGACCCCTCATGCAAGCTCTCTCTGCTGTTAGCATGGCTTTGAAGCCTCATTTCCAGACAGTGCTCAGTGCCCCCATCTGGAGCTGTGCACCCAGATGTCCCTTCCTGAGCACTCTTCCCCTAGTCTGGGCTCTTTCAGGTCCAGTTAACACTTGGTAGGTCACCACTCTGAAGTTTTGCCCATACGCTTTCCATTCATGTCTTGTTTTTGTTTTTTCCTCCCCTTTTTCGAAGCATCTACACTATTTCTCCTGCCCACCCCCAACCTTTGTCTGAAGTCTTTTCTGGTGATACTTGTTTTTCCCCAAACATACTGCTTCTTGTTTCACTTATGGTTTATCCTATAACACATCAAGATATTTGCTTTCTTCATGAGACCGTGAGTCCTTTGGATAAGGGTACTCTGTGCTAATTATTTTTTTCATTCTCAGGAAACTTTGATTAAATATTTGTACTTTAAGAAACAGAATGCAACAAAAGTATGACAACTTTTTATATTTTATTTGTTTTAATTGGTTGTACATGACAGTAGAATGCACTTTGATACATCATATATAATGGAGTATAATTTCTTATTCTTCTAGTTATATGTGACATAGAGTCCCACTGGTTGTATAGTTATATATGTACATAGAGTAATTGTCTGGTTCATTCTACTATCCTTCTACCCGCTTACCCCCTCCCCTCCCTTCAACTCCCCTCTACCTGATCTAAAATAACTCTATTCTTCCCTAGCACCCCGACTCCTTATTCTGAATTAGCATCCACATATCAGAGAAAACTCTCAGCCTTTGTTTTTGGGGGGATTAGCTTATTTTGCTTAACATTATATTCTCCAGCTCCATTCTTTTACCACTAAATGTCATAATTTCATTCTTTAAGGCTGATTAATAATGATTTATTTTTAAGAAGCTAATAATTATGAAATGAATGAATAAGTGGGGGAGCAAATAAATGAATACAAGAATAAAGTAATGAAACTTTAGCAACACTTCATGTATATTTTTCTGTGCTGGGGATGGAATCCAGGGTCTTGTACATGCTAGGTTAATACCACCAAGAAACACCCCAGCCCCCACATTCTATTTGATTTTCATATTTACATGTTCCAGACCCTGACTTAGACACAACTCTTGCATAGTGCTGATTTTATGCATGTGTGGAATTGGGAGCTGGTTAAGAAGACATGGTGGCTGGGTACGGGGAGCTCTTGAATATAATTTTCATCAGGATTGTCCCATGTTGAGAATATGGGACCTGACAAGCACAGACTCACATGCCTGTAATCCCAGTGATTTGAGAGTCTGAGGCCAGAGCACTCAAGTTACAGGCTAACCTCAGTGACTTAGCCTCTAAATTTAAAAAAGTAAAATTCAAACGGCTGGGGATGTATTGCAGTGGTAAAGCACTCCTGGGTTCAATCCCTAGTATCTGTCCTTCTAAAAAAAAAGAGAAAATCAGGCTGAATTTTTGCATCTCACGTCTGTTCTTTGGCTGAGTTTCACCCCAAGAGTGAGGAAGTGTGGTGTGAAAGTGACGGCTGTAAATTGTTATCAGATTGCAGCTGGGAGATGAAGGAATCAGCTGGAAAAGCCTTTTAATAAAACCATTTAATAGGGAAAGAACAAGTGCTGAGAGATATGGGCATCCCTTGGGTGCAAATGGAGTTAGCTGTATCCTTGCCCTTGACCAACTGAGATGCTGGGTCAGTTCTCCAGGCCCTCTCTCCCAATATTTCACCATACCTATACATATATCCACACAGATAGAGCCATCACTGGTCTTCAAATTTAAAAATGTGTTTTTAAGTAGAGGGATAGTGAGTAGAAAATGTCAGGTGTGGTGTTAATAAGACTCAGATTAAAACCTGTGAACTTCATATGCATAGAGTCTGTCTTCATGGATAAATAATGTAGAATTTAAGAACCTCAGTTTTTCCATCTGTATAGTGAAAATAAAATTGGTATTTTCAGCTAATGATTTTTTCATAAACACACTCATACTTTCAGTCATTTGTAGCATCTTATCATTATTGTTATTGCTATTATTGTTATTCTACCTGTGCTAATCATACTCAAAAGAAAACATTCTTGGATTATGGATGTGGCTCTGGATTAGAGCATTTGCTGAGCATGCATGGGGTTCTGGGCTTGAGTTGCAGCACTACCCAAAAGACCACTTCTACCTTCCTCCCATGAAGCAACAAGTGAAGGAACCCTTGTTAGCAAGTCTGTGTGTGCATTTCCTTCACTTTCTTCAAACACACATGTAAGCCATCTGCTGAATTTCCCTACAATTTGCTTTTCTCAATTTTACGGACATCCGTGTTAAACAGTAAATATTAAATCTAGGATTGTATGCTTAAATAATTGTACAGCATTTAACTCTATGTGTTCCTTATCTCTTCAATAAGCATTTAGTTTCTCCATTGTGGCACTTTGAATGCCTAAAGAAGAGTCAGTTCCCACCTTCTTCATTGCTAACATATCTCTAATTTTGTCCTTAAGGGACACCTTTAGTCCAAGGGGACGTACAGGTATTATTGTGAGTCTTCCAGCACCTCACGGGGTAATTCCTCCTGCCCAGGAGGGGATATGCCACCTGAAAAAAAACAGTCTGAAATAATTAGTGAAGAAATAAAAGACATAGTCAAAGAATAGGTTTTAAAGCAGAGCATCTGATAGGTTCTAGCCCACACAGGAGCTGGAGCTGAACAATTAAAAAAAATGACTCTGGTAGTTTATTTAAGAAGGGTACATCAAAGGCAGGGACAAGTTTTCAGGGGTGGAGTCTTGCTTCATGATGTCTTGCAGTCAACAGATTGAATGGCATCTTGGCAGGCTACACCCATCTCTGAGAGGTAGTGTGGATATAGTAGGTCATCCCATCTCCATATCTGTGCAAGACCTTTCTGAGCACAGCTGAGTGGGAGTTCACATGTAATGGCAGTCTTATAGCGGGATTGCCACGGTAAGTTAGATCTAATACCAGATCTACCCCTTCTAGGGCTCCAATGCTAAAAAGGTCCTCATGCATAGTCTACTGAGGGCTCTCAAATAGAAATGAATAATGAATGGTTAAAATTAGTAAAACTGATGAATTCTCCTTTTCCAGTGACTGGTCCAGGGAAAGGTACACAATTAAGTTTTCCCCAGTGAAATTTAAAAGGAAGACTACTAGATAGTTCCACAAATATTGGTGAATGAAATATTTTAGCCCTATCCCTTCCTATTACTAAGACACCACATTTTTGTGACTTGTAGCCTTGAGAAAATAACTAATAAAATTCTAGTAGTTTCAAATGAGACATCACCAAGTGTCTCAGCCCATTTTCGATTTCTATAACAAAATACTTGAGACTGGGTGTTTTATAAAGAGGTTTAGTGAGTTCACAGATTTGGAGGATAGAAGTCTAACACAGGGTGGCCTTATGTGTTTGGCCTCTAATGAAGACCTGCAAGCCACATCACAATATGGTGGAGAACCAGGAAAGGAAACAGTGAGTATGTGTGGAAGAGGATTCAGGGTAGACGCAAAGTTTCCTTATAACTCGATTCTCAAGGAGCTAGTTTGATCTTGTGAGAACTACATTTACTCTTCCCAGTGCAATTATCCCAAAAACCTAATAACTCCCTGTTATGTCCCATCTCTTAAAGTCCCACTATATCTCAACATCACCACATTGGGAAGCCATCTTTCAGTACATGAATCTTTGGTGTGCATACCACATTCGAACCAGAAGTGAGATACTAAATAAACCATGAAATCGACAAAGCTTCTTGTTAATTAAACAATAAACATCCTTGGGATATACAATTCTTTTAACTGAGCTTTCTTGTAGTTGTAATTAAATGCCTTCTACTAACAGACACACATATAGTAGGGATTTGTGTTAATATTTTTACTACTCAACTGAATATATAAAACTTACATATGGAAATCTGGGGGAACATCGTCTCCTTTATTTCTGAGTTATTGCTTGTCTTTTTTCTTGTTTTTTTTTTTTTTTTTTTTTGTGGTACCAGGGATTGATCTCAGCGGCACATTCCCAGCCCTATTCCGTATTTTATTAGAGACAGGGTCTCACTGAGTTGCTTAGTGCCTCACTTTTGCCAAGGCTGGTTTTGAACTCACAATTCTCCTGTCTCAGCCTCCTGAGCTGCTGGAATTACAGGCGTGTGCCACCACACCTAACAATTGCTTGTTCTTTTGTCAATAGATAGAACCCAGATCTTTGGGATCATCTAATAGCTTACTTAATATGGTGGAGTTGCAATTCACAGATTCGTAATCTTCTACAATCCGTTTATAGAACTAAATAGACATTATGCCTCAAAGCAAACTTTGAAATTGACACTTCAGTATAGCAAACATGATGGTGATGAAGTGGTTTTGGAAACTTATTAGTAATGAGTTACCATTATTAAGTTACCATTTTAAAATATTAACTCATTATGCCTGAAGACCTATTTTAATTGGTTCTCCTTTCTTTCTCATTAACCAGGTTTGATGTTCATCTTTCTTGAGGATCCTGATAGAAGATATTGGGAATGTGAGAGTTTAGGAGAATTTAGTGATTGTTAACTATGTTTATTTTAGGAACAATTTTATGAAAACTGACCTTGGAAAATTATGCACTGCCTATTAAAGAAGGATGAGTGTTGTTGCTTTAATTGTTTAATTTGTATGTTTTTTTTTTTTTTTTCCTCTTGGTTCTTGCTTCAGCAATTTTACAAGAAGGAAAACGTAAATTATGATACAGCTTCTGGTTTATTTCTATGAAATTTATTTTCCACTCTGGACCTGATTTGTCTTTCCATAAGGATGGAAGGGAATCTGTGTAACACCCTTTGGTTTGAAGTGTGCTTCTGAAATATATTGAACATGCTGATGCAAAACATATAATATAGTTGAGACAAAATAATCATGGCACCAAGGCTAAGGAATGGGAGTTATTGCCAGGTTTGTAAGTGGAGCTCCTCAGAAATCCCAGGCATTGTAGGGTAGACACAGGCATGGGAACTGTTAGAGGATTTCCAGGGAATCTTAAAGCTTCCTTAGCATACCAGAATGAGAAAAAATAAAAAGTAAAAGTTAAAGAGGAACAGACCTGGGTAGCTACTTCCCATTTCTTTTTCTAAAAGTGGCAGTGCCGAGGAGAAGGAAGATGGCGGCGAGGGGAGTGCATTGTCCCCGTGTGCTGCTTCACTGTGTGGGAGTATGACAAGTCAGGACGGCTAAAGGATATTTTGTTAGGAATTTCCAGCAATAGTGGGGTGCTCCGGAACCTGGAGGAAGGATTTCCATCGCACGAGGATCGGCTACGGGGACTCAAACGCGAGAGGTTTGTCGCACGGAGGGTAACACTGCTTATTCAGCAAATCGCCCCGCGGCTAAAGTCTGGGATAGAGACGCAGGGTTACAGCGCTGCAGTTTCTGCCAGCCGCGCAAGCACCGTACTCAGGGCTGAATTCTGGGTTCGAGACGGGGGAAGGAAGCGGTCCATCTCGGTTCTCCACACCGGTCAGACCACAGAGGAGGCCAGCAGCCACCATGTTGGTAAACTGACGTCACCACCCCTGTTTTTGACTGACCGCAGCTCATTCAGCCATAGAACAGGTAATTTCAGGCTGCAATTCGCCTGCGGCTTGCAGACAGATTGCTAGGGCTCAGCGCCTGGGTGCTTCTTAGAACCTGATCTTATCAGAGTGAATACCGAGCGCGGGGCGGCCGAGTTCCGGCTCCCGGAACTGAGCCCGCGGGGACTGCTTCTTGGAGCTTACATTTATAGGAGCTTACACCGAGCACGGAGTGGCCGAGTTCCGGCTCCCGGAACTTCCCTGGCCCGGGGCTAGGAGCCCGCGGAAACGGCTTCTCGGTCCGGGTCCTGCTGAGGGCCGGTCAGGACTCACCCGGTGGTTTGGTTGCCCGGCAAGGGGAACGAAATGCTGCCATTCGCATAGGATACCAACATGGCAGAGATCTGACGTCTGCAGAAAGCGGCAGAGGAGGGAACTTCATCAATACCAGTGGTGACATAAGCAGTTGGTCTCCTGGTAGGGGGGGTGAGGCACAGTCACCCGAGTCTCCTCAATTTGTCGTCGAGCCAGAGGGAAGGAGCCGGGCCGCCGCCAGCGCCCGGAGCAGGCCCAGCGGCTCGCCAGCGTGGTGACCGCGTGACCCCAATTGGAGAGGGGGCGGAGCGGAGCCGCCACCTGCAACCGCAAGGTGGGCAGACCCGCGACCCAGTGGTACATGGGCGTGGTAGGAGGGGCAGGGCAGAGCCGCGGTTCGCGCTTGCAAGGTAAACAGACCTGTGTCAGCCTGGTGGGTCAGGCCCAGTGGCCTGCCAGTGTGGTACACACGTCACCCCAACTGGAGTAGGGGCAGAGCAGATCCTTCTCCCACGCCCGGATCAGGCCCTGCCGGTGTGGTGGTCACGTGACCCCAATTGGAGTGGGGGCGGAGCGGAACTGCCACCCGTGCCCGCAGGGTGAGCAGACCAGTGATCAACCTGCAGATCAGGCCCAGGGGTCCGCAGGCGTGGTAGGAGGGGCAGGGCAGATCCGCCGCCCGCGCCTCCAAGGTAGGCAGACCTACAACAGACCGGCGGATCAGGCCCAGGAGCCTGCCGGTGTGGTACAAACACCACCCTAATTGGAGTAGTGGCAGAGCAGAGTCGCCGCCCGTGCCAGGAACAGGCCCAGCGTCCTGCAGGCGGGGTAGCCATGACACCCTAATTGGAGTAGGGTCAGAGCAGAGCCTCCACCCGTGCCCGAAAGGTGGGCAGATCTGCGACCGACCAGCGGGACAGGCCCAGTGGCCTGCCGGTACGACAGACACGTCACCCCATTTGCAGTAGGGGCAGAGTAGAGCCGCCGCCCGCGCCTGCAGGGTAGGCAAACCTGCAACCGACCGGCGGATCAGGCCCGGTGGCCTGCCGGCGTGGTACACTCGTCACCCCAATTGGAGTAGGGGCAGAACAGAGCCGCCGCCGGCTCCCAGAACAGGCCCAGTGACCTGCCGGCGTGGTAGCCACGAAACCCCAATTGGAATAAGGAGAGAGCAGAGCCGCCGCCCGCACCTGCAGGAAAGATACGCAAGCAGTATGAAAAGACAAGGAAAGAAAGGACCACAAGCAATGCAGGTCAACGCAACTTTAGAAGAGGTAACAGCTGCAGCAGATGGAATGTCAGATAAAGAATTCAGGATATACATGCTTCAGATGATCTGGAGTATCAAGGAAGACATTAAACAGCAAAATCAGACAATGAAAGATCACTTCGACAACGAATTACGCAAACAAATCCAGGAAGCAAAGGATCAACTATACAGGGAGATAGAGGTTATAAAAAACAAAGAAACAGAAATCCTAGAAATGCAGGAAGCAATAAACCAACTTAAAAACTCAATGGAGAATACTACCAGCAGAGTAGAACACTTAGAAGATAGAACATCAGACAATGAAGACAAAGTATTTCAACTGGAAAAGAACATAGACAGCTCAGCAAGACTGTTAAGAAACCATGAGCAGAACATCCAAGAAATATGGGATAACATTAAGAGACCAAACTTAAGAGTCATTGGGATACAGGAAGGTACAGAGCTCCAAACCAAAGGAATGAGAAGCCTATTCAATGAAATAATACAAGAAAACTTCCCAGACTTGAAGAATGAGACAGAACCCCAAATCCTAGAAGCCTACAGGACGCCGAATGTGCAAAATCATAAGAGATCCACACCTAGACACATCATAATGAAGATGCCCAACATACAGAATAAGGAGAGAATTTTAAAAGCTACAAGAGAAAGGAAGCAGATTACATTTAGGGGTAAGCCAATCAGGATAACAGCTGATCTGTCAACACAGACTCTGAAAGCTAGAAGATCCTGGAATAACATATTTCAAACACTGAAAGAAAATGGGTTCCAACCAAGAATTGTGTATCCAGCGAAATTAAGCTTCAGGATGGAAGATGAAATTAAAACCTTCCATGATAAACAAAAGTTTAAAGAATTCGCAGCTAGAAAACCATCTCTTCAAAACATCCTCTCCAAAGCATTACAGGAAGAGGAAATGGAAAATATCAATGAAAACCAACAGTGGGAGGTAGGACAGTAAAGGGGGGAAAATAATCAAAGAGGAAAACAAACCATGTTTAGTAACAGAAATAAACAAATATGGCTGGAAGAACAACCCATATCTCAATAATAACCCTAAATGTTAATGGCTTAAACTCACCAATTAAGAGACACAGGCTAGTAGAATGGATCACAAAACAAGACCCAACAATATGCTGCCTACAGGAGACGCATTTGATAGGAAAAGACATACATAGGCTGAAGGTGAAAGGTTGGGAAAAATCATATCACTCATATGGACTTTGGAAACAAGCAGGAGTGTCCATACTCATATCAAATAAAATAGATTTCAAGCCAAAGTTAATCAAAAGAGATAAAGAGGGACACTACATACTGCTTAAGGGAACCATACACCAACAAGACATAACAATCATAAATATTTATGCCCCAAACAATGGTGCAGCTATGTTCGTCAAACAAACTCTTCTCAAGTTCAAGAGTCTAATAGATCACCATACCATAATCATGGGAGACTTCAACACACCTCTCTCGCCACTGGACAGATCTTCCAAACAAAAGTTGAATAAGGAAACTATAGAACTCAATAACACTATTAATAACCTAGACCTAATTGACATATATAGAATATACCACCCAACATCAAGCAGTTACACTTTTTTCTCAGCAGCACATGGATCCTTCTCAAAAATAGATCATATATTATGTCACAGGGCAACTCTTAGACAATATAAAGGAGTAGAGATAATACCATGCATCTTATCTGATCATAATGGAATGAAACTGAAAATCAACGATAAAAGAAGGAAGGAAAAAGCATACATCACTTGGAGAATGAACAATAGGTTACTGAATGATCAATGGGTTATAGAAGACATCAAGAAGGAAATTAAAAAATTCTTAGAGATAAATGAAAACACAGACACAACATATCGGAATCTATGGGACACATTGAAAGCAGTTCTAAGAGGAAAATTCATTGCTTGGAGTTCATTCCTTAAAAAAAGAAAAAACCAACAAATAAATGATCTCATACTTCATCTCAAAATCCTTGAAAAAGAAGAGCAAAACAACAGCAAAAGAAGTAGAAGGCAAGAAATAATTAAAATCAGAGCTGAAATTAATGAAATCGAAACAAAAGAAACAATTGAAAAAATTGACAAAACTAAAAGTTGGTTCTTTGAAAAAATAAACAAAATCGACAGACCCTTAGCGATGCTAGCGAAGAGAAGAAGAGAGAGAACTCAAATTACTAGCATACGGGATGAAAAAGGCAATATCACAACAGACACTTCAGAAATACAGAAGATAATCAAAAACTATTTTGAATCCTTATACTCCAACAAATTAGAAGATAGTGAAGGCATTGATAAATTTCTTAAGTCATATGATCTGCCCAGATTGAGTCAGGAGGATATAGAAAACCTAAACAGACCAATATCAATTGAGGAAATAGAAGAAACCATAAAAAGACTTCCAACTAAGAAAAGCCCAGGTCCAGATGGGTATACAGCAGAATTTTACAAAACCTTTAAAGAAGAACTAATACCAATACTTTTCAAGCTACTTCAGGAAATAGAAAAGGAGGGAGAACTTCCAAATTCATTCTATGAGGCCAACATCACCCTGATACCTAAACCAGACAAAGACACTTCAAAGAAAGAAAACTACAGACCAATATCTCTAATGAACCTAGATGCAAAAATCCTCAATAAAATTCTGGCGAATCGGATACAAAAACATATCAAAAAAATTGTACACCATGATCAAGTAGGATTCATCCCTGGGATGCAAGGCTGGTTCAATATACGGAAATCAATAAATGTTATTCACCACATCAATAGACTTAAAAATAAGAACCATATGATCATCTCGATAGATGCGGAAAAAGCATTTGACAAAGTACAGCATCCCTTTATGTTCAAAACTCTAGAAAAACTAGGGATAACAGGAACATACCTCAATATTGTAAAAGCAATCTATGCTAAGCCTCAGGCTAGCATCATTCTGAATGGAGAAAAACTGAAGGCATTCCCTCTAAAATCTGGAACTAGACAGGGATGCCCTCTCTCTCCACTTCTGTTCAACATAGTTCTCGAAACACTGGCCAGAGCAATTAGACAGACAAAAGAAATTAAAGGCATAAAAATAGGAAAAGAAGAACTTAAATTATCACTATTTGCAGATGATATGATTCTATACCTAGCAGACCCAAAAGGCTCTACAAAGAAACTATTAGAGCTAATAAATGAATTCAGCAAAGTGGCAGGATATAAAATCAACACGCATAAATCAAAGGCATTCCTGTATATCAGCGACAAATCCTCTGAAATGGAAATGAGGACAACCACTCCATTCACAATATCTTCAAAAAAAATAAAATACTTGGGAATCAACCTAACAAAAGAGGTGAAAGACTTATACAATGAAAACTACAGAACCCTAAAGAGAGAAATAGAAGAAGATCTTAGAAGATGGAAAAATATACCCTGTTCATGGATAGGCAGAACTAACATCATCAAAATGGCGATATTACCAAAAGTTCTCTATAGGTTTAATGCAATGCCAATCAAAATCCCAACGGCATTTCTTGTAGAAATAGAGAAAGCAATCATGAAATTCATATGGAAAAATAAAAGACCCAGAATAGCAAAAACAATGCTAAGCAGGAAGTGTGAATCAGGCGGTATAGCGATACCAGACTTCAAACTATACTACAGAGCAATAGTAACAAAAACAGCATGGTACTGGTACCAAAACAGGCGGGTGGACCAATGGTACAGAATAGAGGACACAGAAACCAATCCACAAAACTACAACTATCTTATATTTGATAAAGGGGCTAAAAGCATGCAATGGAGGAAGGATAGCATCTTCAACAAATGGTGCTGGGAAAATTGGAAATCCATATGCAACAAAATGAAACTGAATCCCTTTCTCTCGCCATGCACAAAAGTGAATTCAAAATGGATCAAGGAGCTTGATATCAAATCAGAGACACGGCGTCTGATAGAAGAAAAAGTTGGCTACGATCTACATACTGTGGGGTCGGGCTCCAAATTCCTCAATAGGACACCCATAGCACAAAAGTTAATAACTAGAATCAACAAATGGGACTTACTCAAACTAAAAAGTTTCTTCTCAGCAAAAGAAACAATAAGAGAGGTAAATAGGGAGCCTACACCCTGGGAACAAATCTTTACTCCTCACACTTCAGATAGAGCCCTAATATCCAGAGTATACAAAGAACTCAAAAAATTAGACAATAAGAAAACAAACAACCCAATCAACAAATGGGCCAAGGACCTGAACAGACACTTCTCAGAGGAGGACATACAGTCAATCAACAAGTACATGAAAAAATGCTCAACATCTCTAGCTGTCAGAGAAATGCAAATCAAAACCACCCTAAGATACCATCTCACTCCAGTAAGATTGGCAGCCATTAGGAAGTCAAACAACAACAAGTGCTGGCGAGGATGTGGGGAAAAGGGTACACTTGTACATTGCTGGTGGGACTGCAGATTGGTGCAGCCAATTTGGAAAGCAGTATGGAGATTTCTTGGAAAGCTGGGAATGAAACCACCATTTGACCCAGCTATTCCCCTTCTTGGTCTATTCCCTAAAGACCTAAAAAGAGCATGCTACAGGGACACTGCTACATCGATGTTCATAGCAGCACAGTTCACAATAGCAAGACTGTGGAACCAACCTAGATGCCCTTCAATAGACGAATGGATAAAAAATATGTGGCATTTATACACAATGGAGTATTACTCTGCATTAAAAAATGACAAAATCATAGAATTTACAGGGAAATGGATGGCATTAGAGCAGATTATTCTAAGTGAAGCTAGCCAATCCCTAAAAAACAAATGCCAAATGTCTTCTTTGATATAAGGAGAGTAACTAAGAACAGTGTAGGGACGAAGAACAGGAGAAGAAGATTAACATTTAATAGGGATGAGAGGTGGGAGGGAAAGGGAGAGAGAAGGGAAATTGCATGGTAATGGAAGGAGACCCTCAGGGTTATACAGTGGAGGAGGTAGAGAGAGAGGAGGGGAGGGGAGGGGAGAGGTGGGGAGGGGGAGGGTGGAGGATGGGAAAGGCAGCGGAGCACAACAGACACTAGTATGGCAATTTGTAAATCAATGGATGTGTAACTGATGTGATTCTGCAATCTGTGTATGGGGTGAAGGTGGAAGTTCATAACCCACTTGAATCAAAGTGTGGAATATGATATGTCAAGAAATTTGTAATGTTTTGAACAACCCACAATAAAAATTAAAAAAAAAAATAAGTTAATTTAAAAAAAAAAAGAAAAAAAAAAAAAAAAGTGGCAGTGCCGTAAAATTAACTTTGAGGAGAACGAAGTATATGTTGGAAGAGAAAGAAGGAGAAAGCTCAGAATATTGTATAGTTTTTCAAGAATAAAAAGGCATTTTTTTCTGAAAATAATTACTTATAAGCCAGAGGTCTCCAATTACATTCATTCATCAATTTCTTCATTAATATTTCTATCATTTGTTTCCTCCGAACAAGAATTAATGGGGGAGACTTTATCATGCTCCAAGAAAAAGAAAGTAAAATTTCTTTCTTTGATAGACTTTTAAAGAAATCTTGATTTTAAAATCAAATATTAGCTTTTAAAATACTTACTGAGTACCTATTTTGGGCAGGATGCTATGTTATGTTCTAGGGATACAAAGTTTTACAAAATCAGTCCTTTTTAAATTTATTCAAGGAACTATCCTTTGGTTTTCTTCTTTTGACATAACTTGTGACAGATTTTTGGTATAAGAAGTTGAAGCAGTAGTGAAAGAATTAATAGGGCTTATAGAAAAGTTGGGAGGGTATTACTGGATAGGATTATGTAAAGGATTTTTTTTTGAAAAAAACAGGGTAAATTCTTAAGCAAGAAAAATTACATGAGTAAATCACAGGAGTGGGACTGAGACCATCCTACATTGGCAAATACAAAAAGGAAGAATTTGAAAGGCAAATGCTCAATCTGTTAAGAACTTCATCCTGATTTTCTCCATTTGATTGGCATTGCACAAAGGATGATTGCAGAAGAAACATAAGTCTAAGGATCTTTTCGGCTGTCTCACAGGTTGGCAGCAAGGCATTCTTAAAACCAAGGGGGAAAAAAAATCTCAGAATGGGAAATCTTTCACTCTTTATTGTAAAAACATTTGAAAGCCAGACAGAACACACATAAGAAGATCTTTTTCCCTTTCCTTGGGAGTTGATTGTCCAATGAAGAAGTCTGACCACCATGTATGAGTAGGAACCATACAGAAAATATTAAAAGAATGACCCAGCCACTAAAAGCCCTCTCCAATAAGCGTGGTTTATTTTGGGTGTTCTACTCCCAAGACTTTTAAAGAGCTGTGATGTGGTCTATATAGAGGTCATCTCAGGAAAGTACAGCAGGTGGGCCAAATCCAGGCAACAGGCCACCACCTGTTTTTGTATGACATTTCAGATAAGAATAGCTTGGGAATATTTATACGATATGATTGAAAAGAATAACAAAACGAGAATCATTCCTAACAAAAAATATGTTATCAAAATTCAGTTTACGAGAATTCACAGAAACATAGCTATGAGCATTGGTTCAAATGTTATTTCTGGCTGCTTTTTTTTTTTCAATGCAGGGTTTGGTCATTGAAAGAGAGACGACCTGTGAAGACTTAAATACTTAACAACTAGTCCTTTCCAGAAAATGTTCACTGATATCTGTTAAGAGTGATCACCAACTAGCTGCTTCAGCCCTGAAGTGTTAGGGACGATCTTGTCCAAATGGATGGGGGCTGGACACCTGTCCCTAGGCCTCTGTGCTCCTTATGCTTGGTGCTGCAAAACTCTCCATGCCAGTCACAGCTCAAGCTTCCACTGTTCATTGCTAGCCTGCTCTGTTCCTCACTCAGAAGAAAGTCCAAACAAAAGATAAATCCTTACCCATCTGTTAAAAAAAGCCCTTTATTCCAGGAGAGCCATAGAATCTATGCACTACACATGAGGATAAGAAGTACAGCTTTACCTCTGCATTGTGCTTACATAAGTTGGGTGACAGCAGTGACCCAGGAGGGGTAGAGAGACAAAAATCCCATCATTATCTGCCAGAAACACCATGAAATTCAAACATCACATCCTGCTTACAAATCCAGCTTATCATAGAAAACTCTTTTTGTCTCTGGATGACTTATCCCTCAAATCGGCACCTTTTTGCCAGTGTTCGGTTGTCAGCAGGTATGCCAGTCTTCTGCCCCAATTTTATTCATGCATCAGTGGCTGTCAGCATAGACACAGCTTCGGCTGTTCCCCCGAGACTCCTGAGGAGTCCATTCCCTTGCGGAATCAACACAAATATAGGGAAACTGAACTTTCCTAAATTCATTCCCCAATAATGTAGGTAACTTTGCTTTTCAGAGTTTAAAACTTAAAGACTTCATTTGCTTTAAAAAAAAAATACAAATAAAAAAATCTTATTCAAACATATAAGAAAAATAATATTGTGATTTTCATAGAAAAAAAAAAGAAGAGAAACATGTTTCCTGAACAATCATTTTTTCCAATAAAGGTCAAGCCAATCTGATCTGCAGCCAGTCTGACCCTTTCAGAGGAGTTTATGTTTGAAAAGACACTCGATAATGATAAACCCTTTTCTCAGAGACACAATTGTGCTAAGCAAATTTTGTCAATCCCTGGTTAGACTAATATGGTTTGACACTCATAATAAATTGCATGGATTCCTGTGACCCCCTATCATTCTTATTTTGTATTAAATGTCATCCTTTTAGATAGGTATGGATGGGTGGCAGAAGTTGATGGATAGTCTGGATGGTTGTCCACTAGGAGAGTCTGTTAAAGCGTATTTCAACTCTTCATCTTTGGCTTGGAAATTATATCTTCCTGTTGCTTAAAAAGCATGTAGCAGGGGCAAATTTGATTTCATTATCCTGCCCATTTGTTCTTGTTTGGAGTCTGTGTATTCCAAAATGAGTATTTACTTCCAGCCTGACATTTCTACTCTCTCTCTTGTTACCCACTATTACATTTCAAATCAATGTGAGGTTTTTACTATTTGAAACATTATTCTCCTACGAATTTATCACTGTGAGAGAAAAATGTTCTTGAAATGGTATTGTAGCTCTGTAGATCTCTCAGACCTGAGGGAAAGGGATTTTAATCTCTCACTTTTAACTAGTGATAGTAAAGAAAAAGAAGAAAGAAGGTGGGTATCCAGAACTCTCAATTCTCCTGGTGAAGCAAGCACATGAAAGGGCTCTGGGGTCATTCAACTCAGAGAAATAGGTGTTGTGGGGCCCATGGGGAAGCCATCAACAGCCAGCATTTTGCCAGGTAGAATTTGGGGCTTTTTACAAATGTAGTTTTTTTTACACATTCTGCTTGGTAAGTTAGGTGCTGTTAGCAACTTTATGATGTTCAGAGAAGCAGGAGGCTAACCCATAATAGCAGAGCTATAGAAACTGTGGAAAGGGTCTATCTGATGCCAACATCAAGGCATTTTCTCCTTTACAGTCTCTAAGAATTTTCTGGAAGTTGAACTACAAATGCACATGGAATAGCTGGACCTTCTGCAAGAGATTCACCACAAGAGCTGACTCACCTCATGCCAATCCTGGAGTTGACATGCCAAAGATGTAGGATTTACAAAAGACCAGGGCAAGGATGGGTCTCATTAGAGCTGCCTCCACATCTTGCTTTATACAAAGTCCATGTCTCAGTGGCTCCAAAGACATTTAACCTGACAATCAAGGATAATTTATTGACTTCACTGTATGTTCCAGCCTTTGATTTAACATTGGACTCAGACCTACCCTGCCATAGAAATGTGGTAGATCTGACTATTTTGGGTTTTCTCCATGTGAAAACCAAAGCTTAGAAAAGTTGTTCCGTTTATGGGCTATAACCTTGTCTCTTTGGTCCCTCCCTCCACATTCTCTAGGCCAACTCTTTCTACATCTCAGGAAAGTTCCCTAAAATGTTCAGTCTTTCAAGATGGGAATAATGAATCATCCAGGGAACACTGGAGAAATGAGTTCATGAAAGGACGGGAATGGCTTCCCATTCAGCTATGTCCATATCCAATCTTCAAGTATTCGCAGAGCACTTGCCATGGTTTGATCCAACATGGGTTCCCAGTGGGCCTCAGAGACACAGACTTGACCTCTGATCTCCAAGGTTATAGATTTAGAAGAAAAAACTACCCCATAGGATTTTTGATAAATTTAAGTAGCATGATGTGTATTGAATTCCTGCATTATCCTATGGCACATGGCCAGCATTTTCAATAGGCTTCAGTCTCCAGTTCTTCTTAGAGATGCATGGAAGTAAGCTTTTTCTCTTCATGGTCTAAGTGCTCTCTCCTTTTGAATTCATGCCCATTGATTAGATCTACTGATCCTTTGCTTATAAGCTGCCAGGTCAGTCCTTCATTGGCCTCCCTTTGTAGGAGGGAACCTCCATTCTCAGGTTCTATGTTCACAGCCCTCTCCTTCCTTGAACTAACTGCATCCCCTCTTGTCTATCAGAGTCCCAGCCAGAAACAGTGGAGTTATGAAAATGATTTATTTATGAAGGATCAATTTACACAGATGTAAATAGGATACAGAAAAACTAGAAGGGAAAAAGTACAGTAACCACAGCTAGAAACAGCAAAGGGAACAATTACTGAGACCCAAAGGGCAGTTGCATAGAGCAGGCTGTCTCAATAGGAGGCATGGTTTTGAATACTGTGAGCCTAAACAACCTACAAAGATGGAAGTCTTAAGAATAAAGATTCTGACTTCATTTTCCTTTGTTTTCTGAATTCCTTTTAAGATGGTGTGATTGAGCACAGGAGTGCCTTGAAGTGGACCAGCTCATCTGCCTCCTTGGGCAGAGGGAGGGGTTGGAGGAATAGGGAACACATCTGGAGGGGCAACCAGGAGACATCTGGCATGTGCTGATTTTCAAACTTTCATTGTGGACCAACCTCATCCCCTGGACCTCATTCTCTTTTTCGCACTTGTCTCTAAGATGGATTCTGCTATTATGGTTCTGTCCTTGAACTCCATTGCTCAGCTATAATATGCTTTCTTTCAAAAAGAACAGCCTGTCATCAGCCAGTGCTGCTCATGCCTTGGACCTCTGGCCCTTTCCCATGGTCTTCAGTTCTTTCACACACAGCCATGTCAGTGAAGAGGATGCCCATTTCTATTTGAGAATCTTCCAAACACTCTTTCCCTTAATGCAAATAAATATCCCCTGACTCTGATGTTAGGTGCTAGCTGGAATGATTGCCAGCTTTGTAAATAAAGTTTCTGATCTCAAATATTTTTTTTAAAAAAAATAAATGACAGCAGAATGCATTATAATTCTTTATATATATATATATATATATATATATATATATATATATATGGCACAATTTTTCATATCTCTGGTTGTATATAAAGTACGTTGACACCAATTTGTGTCTTCATACATGTACTTTGGATGATAATGTTCATCACATTCCACCATCCTTGCTAATCCTCTGCCTCCTCCCTTTCCCTCCCACCCCTCTGCCCTATCTAGAGTTCATCCATTCCTCCCATGCTCTCCCTCCCTACCCCACTATGAGTCAGCCTCCTTATATCAGAGAAAACATTCAGCATTTGTTTTTTTGTGATTGGCTAACTTCACTTAGCATTATCTTCTCCAACACCATCCATTTACCTGCAAATGCCATGATTTTATTCTCTTTTATTGCTGAGTAATATTCCATTGTGTATATATGCCACATTTTTTAATCCGTTCATATACTGAAGGGCATCTAAGTTAGCTCCACAGTTTAGCTATTGTGAATTATGCTGCTATAAACATTGGTGTGGCTGTGTCCCTGTAGTATGCTGTTTTTAAGTCCTTTGGGTATAAACTGAGTAGTAGGATAGGTGGGTCAAATGGTGGATCCATTCCCAGTTTTCCAAGGAATCTCCATATTGCTATCCATATTGGCTGCACCAATTTGCAGTCCCAGAAGCAATGTCTGAGTGTACCTTTTTTCCCCACATCCTCGCCAACACTTATTGCTGTTTGTCTTCTTAATAGCTGCCATTCTGACTGGAGTGAGATGATATCTTACAGTGGTTTTGATTGGCATTTCTCTAATTGCTAGAGATGATGAGAATTTTTTCAAATATTTGTTGATTGATTATATATCCTCTTCTGAGAAGTGTCTGTTCAGGTCTTTGGCCCATTTGTTGATTGGATTATTTGTTTTTTTGGTGCTTAGCTTTTTGAGTTCTTTATATACCCTAGAGATTAGTGCTCTATCTGTGACAAGGAAGAGAGGACATCCACAAGTTTTCCTATTATTAATAATAATAAATGCAGGTGACATCATTCACTCTGTGCATATAAAGTATATATTTCTTAATTCTCAGAATAATAGTGTGAAATAGTTGGGAGGGTTCCTGTTCTCCATATTCCTGAAGAATATGAATAATTCACTCAATTTCTCACTATTAATAGCAAAATGGAACTTGAATGTGTGACTCTTTAACTCTGGAAAATTTTCCCCCACTTTCTAAACCAACTCAGAGTGTCTTAGGGAGGAATAGGAAGGCAAGTACATTTTAGGAAGCAGTGCCACACATGAGATTGAGTTTAGGTAGTATGGGAACCCTCAAGGAAGAAGGGACTTGTAATGTGGCACTATTTCAAAGACAGAGGTGAGGACATTCTATTATTAACTTCTTAAGTAACCTCACAATGACATTTTCTTACAAGAACCAGAGTAGCAAAGGATTAGCAGATTCCATGTTAACTCACTATCCTTAAGGAGACACATGCAGGTGCATCATACCACATGCATAAGAAAATGAAACAAAGTTAACATTGGAAAAGGTAGAGTGTATATAACAGAGACCTATTTTATCACACTAGAAATGAGTGCTGATTTTGTCAGTTTGACTACAACTGCAGATGCAAGTAAATTGCACATACTAGAAAGATTTATTTCAAGCTCATTGCAAATTATTGTCATTTTTCATTTTATTGATATATATATATATATATATATATATATATATATATATATATACACACACATACATGTATATATGCACACGTAATCATATGAAGATATAGATATCTAGATACAGATATAGACATATCTCCTGGGAAGTCATCTCTCCTGCATTCTTCACTCACTGACATTGATCCTGTGTACTTCAATCTTGCAGATACTATTTTAGTCTTTCTCTCCAGACTAATAGCATGAGGCCTTTTACTCAAAATAAATTTCTGCAAAGAGGATGACCCCAAGGATGACTTGCTCATACCTTTCCTGTTACTTCTCAACAAGGAGAAAGAAGGCAATCTTTTGATCAATTATTGCTTTCACTCTTCTCCAAGGTGTCCCTGATCCCAGAAGCCCAGTCCTATAATGTCTGAGTGAAACTTACAGGCCAGCTCGACCTTACTGTCTCCTTCCATTCCCTTCCCTACACTACTGTGGTTTTTATCTTCTCTAATAATGTTCTGATAATTGCACTTACCCAGAAGTTTCAGTGATCAACCATCCTGATATTTTCCATAGGGCATCTGCCTTTCATCAAAGGATTTGTATGGACTTCACAGATTCTATGACAAGTTAAGGCAACATAATCATTGGGCAGAGAACAGAGATGAACAAGCTTCTTGCTTTTGAACTCCCACTACCCAAGATAGCCCCTTACTGGCTCTCTTCAAACTCATACACAGATACACATTTTGTTTTGGGGTAAAAGTACAAGGTTGCCATCTATGTCTCCTTTAATCAAACCCTACTATTCAAAATTAGATATTTGTAACATTACAAATCCTACTGAGTATATTTACTAATTCATTTATTTTCATTGCTTTGGGATCTAGTAGAGCAGGGGATACTCAGTGGACCTGGATTCTATGGTTAATGAGCAGAGATGGTTTGGGACTATTTCAGTCGATGGATTTTGGCTCATTCATTCATTCAAGGTAGTTTATACAGGTATTACTCTGTGCCATGTCTTGGTCATGAAGTGGTGAGGTTAAAAAGCCATACCCACTGGAAGTCTATGTGACAAGGTTAGCACACAATAAACACACACACACAAATGAATAAATTGACAAAGGCCACACGATGAAAGTGTCCTGAAGGAGTGAAGCGGGGTTGTGGGTAAGCAGTAGCTCAGGTCCTATTGGAGTTGGGGGAGAACGTGACTCTGGGAAGTCTTTGTGAAGATGAAGTTTGAGCTGAAGCTGAGTGGTGAGAATTGTACAGTCAATTAAAGTGCTGGGAGAAGGTGCAAATGACGCTAAAGGAATAGCAAATGAAAAACTCAGGCAGGAGGAATGGTCTTTTCAAACTTGAGAAAAGAAGTGGTAGCTTCAGTGGGGAGAACGTGGGGGTAACAGAATGCAATGAGGTCAGAAGGGAGCCGAGGCCAACTCCTTCAGGAACACTAAGAAGAAACAATGAAACAAAAGGGCAAGGGCTTGTTATAGTTCAGATGTTCAATATCCCCCCAAAGGTTCAAATGAGTGCTACTGGGAAATGGTGGGATCTTTTGAAGTTGGATCCCAGTGGAATGTCCTTAGGTCATTGGGACATGACCTCAAAAGGGTTTGGGGGACCTGTTATCTTCCTTCTCTTTTCGTTTGTTGACTAATGAGGTGAGCAGTTTGCTCTGTCCAGAGCTCCAGCCATGATGTGCTGCCTCACCAGACGCCCACTGCCACTCAAGCAGGCTCTTGATTAAGGACTAAAACAAACTTTTTACTTTTGTGAGTTAATTATCTCAGCTATTTCATTATAGTAAAGCAAAACCAACTAATACAGACATTTTCCTTGATCTTCAAGGCCACTTAAGGTGGAAAACTGAGATGTCTAGCTGCTTCCATGTTCTTTTGCATCCATTCTATTAGTTATCTGTAACTTATGGCCCTGGGTCACATCTCTTATCCTCCACAAGCCACATAGTCTTCTTATTTCCTAGAACTAATCTTTTTCAATGTGTATTTAACTGGGTTTTTATGGGCCTTTGCCTGTTTCTTCCTAGGTAAAAAGGAAAAAAAAATAATGATTTTTTTCACTACTCAAGAGACAAAATTCTACTCATCCCTCAGCCCAAATGTCAGTTCTTTTGTGAAAGCTACCATAACCTCCAGAGTTAGATTTACTCTCTATCTGCACATTATAGCTCTCTGTTTTCTTTATGAGTATTATTGTACTTAATCTTGTTATTATAATTATCCGTATTTATTTTTGTTCCAACTTAACTATGAATCCTGGAGTCCTGAGACTACATGCTTCCTAACATTACTTTTCCCAATTTTTCCCCAAAGCCTCTTTTGACACCATGGCAGGAGTCCATGGTACTCACATTTTTTCAAATTAGAAAACTTGGCAAACTATACTCTAAGATCTGATTTGCTGTTCTATCTCCTATTTCTATGAAAGATCTGGGCATAAGACTGGTATTTTTTCATATGCACTTCTATGAGGTCCAATTAAATCCTCAAAACACGCCAATGCTCAAGAATGAATGAGTGAATAAATGGATGGACATTAAGAGTTTCATGAAATTTAATTTAATGAATTTAGTTTGGAAATTCAGATAAAGCCAAGAAGTATGTTCAGACACCCAGCTTAAATCACAAAAGAACTTTAGTTTGTTTGTTTGTTTTTTTAGTAGGGATTGAAATATAATCAGGCCCCTATTTTCTAGAATAGGAATTGAGTATATATGTAAAGTTGCATTATCCTTTACCTAAAATATCTTAAAATTAAAATTGTAAAGGTCTTGACCTGACCATAAATGATATTTGGGTTGAATATAGAAAAATTTGGTCTAATCTCAATATTTGTTTCAATATTTTGTATGAAAAATAAAATGGATAGTGCTAAAATATTACAACTGACTTATTCTTTTTTTGTTTCTTAACAATGGGACATGACTTTATCCATAAAATGCATTGTCGGGCTGGGATTGTGGCTTAGAGGAGAGTTCTTGCCTAGCACACATGAAGCACTGGGTTTGATCCTCAGGCCACATAAAAATAAATAAAGGTATTGTGTCCATCTACAACTAAAAAAAAATTTTAAAAATACATTGTCTTTATGGGTAGCATTATACAAAGTATAATAATTTATACTTTCGTTCAATAAAATAATTTTACAGATTAATTATGTTAAAATAATAATACTTATAGTAACAACTTATTGGTTGATTAAATGATATAAAATGCAGGTTTCTCTGGTCCTATGATGAACAAAATGCTATTGGCTAAACCTGGCGATAATTTTCAGCTGGAAATACAGTGCTAGCATTGGGGAATGTGGCTCAATGTTAAAGACAACTGAAGAAGAAACGTGACAGTTTGCAATGACAGCCATGGGACAAGAAATAACACTGAGGCAGATGAATGTGGGTGCATATGTATTATCACCATGAAACATGGGAGGGGATTTGGATATATCTTATTTTTCCATAACATTATTATGTACACTATACACATTGCTATTTTTCCCTCCACCACCCCGTTTTACATCATGGGAAATGTTTATTTCTAATGTGTGTGTGTGTGTGTGTGTGTGTGTGTGTGTCTCACAGTCTCATTTATCCTCAAGAAGTTCTATATTCATCATATTGGTCACCTTACATTTGCAAAGTCACTCATGGAAAAGTAGGAGAGGTCAGAGTAGAGCTCCAGATAAAGGATACGCGTGCTGAATAAGAAAATCATGCCCATTTATTGATTAGAGGTACTTCCAGCAATCAACCGTTTTTCTCTCCCTTTTTCATCCTGCACCTTCCCTCAGAAGATGACTGAGAGATATGTATCTGGGAACCTATTTCTATTTTTTTTTCAAATATCCAGATCATAATGTATAATAAAAATATGTTTATGTTTTTTCTTCATAAAATTAAACTGTTTTCTCCACCTTGTTTTCAGAAAACACATTTCAGACTCAATAGAAAAGGCTTCTCTAGTTCCTCCAATAGCTCAAAAAAGCCATATTGAAAAACACCGATCCATTTATAATACAATACATTTTATATAATGTGATATGAATCATATTTTTGTACCATCCAGAAAGAGATTTGACAGTTGGAGATGGATTTCTCAAAGCTGATGCTCAGGAAATTTCTGTAAAAAGAAATATGCTTCCTTAATCACTTCTCTAATAGTACTTGAGACATACTGGCACAGTAAAAATGTTATAGCTCCAAAAGTGAAATTTTACCAAGTGAGGAGGGGGAGCTTGCCCTTGGCATAGGGGTATTATGATAATAAGGTATTTTATGGTATTTTTCTTGCTTTGGGAATCCTTTCTCTTCACCACTTCTTCCTTATTAAATTTGCAAATAAAATCTCACTTCACTCTTCTGTCACCCTCATGCAAATCCCCATATTTATATTCAAATCTCCCAGAATCTTATCGACCTAAGGAAATAATCATTACAAACAAATATTCCTAATAAAAGCACACCTTAGAGTTCAGGCTCCATCTGGCTTTTTACAATAGGTCAGAACTCTGATTTATTAAGTAACTGAAGTCATATTTTTAAATCCACAAACACAGCCACAGATTTGGGAGCAAAAGAGACCACGATATTTCATTTTAGAGTGAAGGGAGAAACCATATAGCTAGATTTCAGCACTTTACCCCTGAACTTCTGAGTAACCTTGAGTAAGTTACTTGACATCTCTGTGCCAGTTTCTATGAGTCTGAAAACCTTGTGTTAGATATACAACACTTTTCCCAGATATAAAATCATAGTTTAAAAGCAACTGTTGAAGTTGGGAAAAGAATTCAAGAATTCTGCTAACCTGATGAAGATATCACCATTAAACCTCTTGTTATAAGACTGCCGGAAAAGTCATTTCAAAAATATCTCAGTGGAATGGGGGGACATTTGTGAGAGTTGAGAGTATAAGGTTTTTGGATGAGGAATCTTTCTTAGATGCAGCTGAGGTAAAGAGGCACATTTGCAGAACACATTATCATTTAAATTATTTTCCATTCCCATATCAAATCATCCATTAAAAAATTCCAACAAATCAAAAATTGAGCAGAAAGGAGGTAATTGTGACAATGGTTCCTAATATTTCCTTTTATTTGCACATGTGTATGAGCATGCTAAGCTTATGATTGAATGGTTTGCAGATTGCTTTTATATAAAAAAAAATTTAATGGCTTGACTATCTTTGTAAAACAAAAACAAAAAACTCTGGCATTTTCTAAGGTGCTTCCAATGCTTAGAAAACACATTTTCAGACTTCATTTTTATGGTCAGGCAGCTGTTCATGCTGAAATTGTAAAACATATTTTTCACACTTACATTGTTTCACGGCTAATATTTATCAGTTAAATTTTGAAATATATTTCAAAATAACTAGCTTTCTATTTATTTTTCCTCTACCAAATCAATGAAAATGTGTCTTAGTCAACAGGACATTTACATCAAGCATCTGGGGACTGAGGATATAGCCCAGTGGTCCTAGATTCTTTTCCTAGCACCACTACCAGGAAGAAAGAAAAAATGAAAGAAAGTGTAGATCAAAGTCTTGGCCAATTTTAAAGAAAGAAATTGAGAGGTAGAATGACTTGTTGAATGGTTATTTCTATTGTCTTTTCATTGTGTTATATTAAACTTGTCACTGGGACAAGTTTAATAATAATAGATTATTATTCTATGGCTACAACTAATCTTAAAACTTATATGCTATATCTACTTTCCAGGCCCATAGAGATTGAAGTATTAAATCCAGGGGCAATTAAGCACTGAGCCATATCCCCAGATCTTTTTTATATTTTACTTAGAGACAAGGTCTCTCTGAGTTGCTTAGGGCATTTGCTAAATTGCTGAGGCTGGCTTTGAACTCATGATCCTTCTGCCTCAGCCTTCCAAACCTTTGGGATTTACAGGCTTGCTCCACTGTGCCTGGTTCATGTCTTTATAAAATTTGAACAAGAGTAGCTAAAAGGCAGATCATAGGAGAAATTGAGAGACACAGGAAGAAAAGTACCCTGAATCAGCCCGATGGTGAGAGGCTCTCGATGGTATAGGTTACAGGAAGGGGGAGAGTCTGGCTGAGAGGAAAAGTTGGTGTTTGAAAGGATGGAGGAAGCTAATATGAAGCTATCATCACAGCTTTCCTGCAGAAAGCAAAACCACAGCAGGCTGAGCATAAACAGTCTTCTTGTAAAATCCTCAAATCTCCCAACAGACCATTGAGTTTCATCAAGTATCTCCACCAACTTTGAACTCATCCGTAAGTTAGTTTCACCTCTTTGTGTCAGTCAAAAAGATTAAAAGAAAAGAAAAGAAAAGAAAAAGAAACATAGGCGTAAGCATGAAATTGTTACCTCTAGCCAACTCATCAACATATTTACTTAAACCATGTTATACTTCAGCTCTGTGTCCCATTTTATTATCAAGAAATACTGGGTCTCAAATCTCTTTATTTTAAAATGAAATGTCTTTGAAATTCAAAATCACCTTTTTTCAATGGGCCTTTCTGCAGTCCTTGACATCCTTGTTCTGATATAAAAAGGTGTCAGGGAGGCAGATGAAGAACACAGTCCTGGTCAGAATACCTGATAAAAAGGAGCCCACTTTCCCCCCAAGGCTGAGCCTTTCCAGTTGCATCTGGTCTCTCTGCCACAGGTGTCAGTGGTGAAATAAAAGCCACTCAACCCTGGGGGTGGGGGAGAGTCCTGTATGTATGGTTCTTGTCTTACCAAGTATATGCAAGGATTGTATTTTCCCACCCTGTTTTAAGTAAGCAGGCTCACCTGACTGGTTCTGAGTAGCATGGACGTGCTTTTATTAGTTCATGCGGAAGGATTTGCAAATAGGGTTCCTGTAAAACTGTCTTCCCCACCAAGGACGTTGACGATGTAATGACTTCCAGGAGGTACAGCCCAACTCATCAACTGATTGGAAACTCACCCACCAGGAAAACTAACTGATGGTGTGAAACTGAGGTCTACTTCCACACACCAAATCATGACGGACAAGGGACCTAACATAAATCTTTATCATGTTAAGAGATGTTGGTTAGCCTACCTTAATTCATACAGTGAGCTCCACGGGCAGAGCTCTACCAGCTTTTAGGACTGCCGCTCTCATTCAAAACAGATTCCCTGCATGAAGCCTGAATACCAGTGCCTGGGAGCCTCGGAAAGCAGGAAGACTGAAAGACATCACTGAAATTAAAAAAAAAAAAAAAAAAAAAAAAAACTGGGACCCAGAAGTAATAGAGTAGGAAAAATTAAAGACTGTGCCTTAACAAATGTAGTCTGACAGCTAATACAATGCTCAGAAAAGATACTGGATTTGAATAAAGCCAAGTTGCTATTGATCAGGCCAGGGGGTGGCACCCAGAGCTTCCTGGTCACACAGATGACCCTTATATTTCAATTCCATCTCAGATCACTGGAAGAGGTTCCTGCGACAATGCCTACCAGGAATGGTCAACCAGGATTGCAGATGGAGTCCAGTTGCAGCCAAGAGGGCAGGGCCTCCCTCTGTACACTGACCAGGCACCGACAGGTTAGCAGACTTTAAAATCACCTCATGGATTCATTAACATGGAGAAAATTACACAAAAATGATCAGACTGTACACATTGTTCTCTGCTTTTAAACACACACACACACACATACACACACACTGAAGAGATCTAGGATATTGGCTAAATTGAAACAGTCTAATAGTATTTCATCATATTTGCGTACAATTTCTGGAAATCTATTGACTTGCAATGTAACAGTTTCCAGGTTTTTGCTGTTACACACAATACTATGAGGAACATCTTTTACATATTATATTGGTAATATCTTACAGGGGAATTGGAAAGTGCATTGCTAGCAATACAATCTCTGGGTCAAAGTTTTTGTGCATTTTTATTTTGATAGACATTGTCAAGTTGCCTTCCAGAAATTTGGCATCCACTTAGACTCCCCTCAATTTTTGTGAGAGGCCCTGTCTCTCCGTACACTTGAGAATCAGTAAGCTTTTTCATTTTTATTTTCATGATAGGAAAAAAAAAGTTCTTTGAGTTTATTGTTGATCTGATTTGTATTCCTTTAGCGGCAGCTGATGCAGAACATCTTTTCATATGCTTATTGGTCATTGTTCTGAAAATGATAAACTGCCTGTTTATATATTTTGACCATTATTTTATGTTAGATTGCTCATTTTTTTTTCATACTGATTTATGTTGTTTTAAGATAAGAAAATTAGACTCTTATCTATTATTATGCTGTGATTACAATTTTTTACTTCATCTTCAGTCTTTTGAACTTGTTTGCATTGCTTTGTTCCATAAAAAATATTTGACAGGTAATGTGAAATGACCTGTCAGACCATCTGGGTATGAGTTATTGCTCTGCTATTTTACTAGCACTATGATGTTGGACAAGTTGTTTAAGCTATATGTGCCTCAGTTTTCTCATCATTAAGATATATATATATAAACAATAAACTCATAGGGTTTTGAGAAGGACTAAATGACTTTATAAACATAAAGCTATAGAATATTGTAAAACTTATATTAGTAGCTGTATGTCCACTCTTATTTTATTCCTTTAAGGTCAATTTTATCAATCTTTTTTCTTTATGGATTCTGGAATTTGAATTTTGCTTGGAAATCAGGAAATTTTTAAGATGTAAAATTCTATTTTGTCTGAACAGCAAGTAACAGGGAAGTAAATTATTCTCGTATACATTGAGTTCGAGATTCTATCTAAGGCTAATTGATTAAATGCCTGAGTTCTTGTCTTGGTTTCTTTGATGTCCTAACAACTTAAGGTGTCTCACTTTCCACACACTATAAAACACGAAGAAATTATTTATATAAGAACTTATATTTGAGTGACTTATCTGGTGAGGCTTGAATATTCTAAACTGGCTCTGAGATTTGTAATGCATCTTCTTACCCACAAGGTTCTTCTTGGCTTTAAATAATTGGTGTAAAGGAATTGAGTCTTCTTGGAGAGGACCTTGTTATCTTTTTTCTTTTAAAAGATCAAGGCTGTCTGGACTTTTATCTTTATCTTTCCCACAAATTCACTCCATGAATATGGAAGCTCTGCCATGCATCTTGGGTATTTTTTGGAAGACACCATGAAGGGCATCATTTTCATCCTTACGCTGAGAGTTGCTAGGAAAAGCAATACTTGAAGTGGAGACATCATAAAAATCCACCTGGCAGGGACCTGTAGTAGATAGGTGGATGTTTCAGGGTCCAGAGTGGACCAACATCTCCAGAAATAGGAGATTCGGGTAGTGCACAAGATGACACACCTCCACCTACCAGGATAACTGTTTTCATCTTGTTATTGCTGTTTGTGTTTGTTTGGTTGTTGCTGCTGTTGTTGTTTTCTGTGCTGGAGATAAATTCAGGGCCTCACACATACAAGGCCAGCACTCTGCCACTGAGCTATTCCCCAGCCTAAGCTCTTCCTAAGCACATAATGGTTTGGTTTATGTAAAAGGGAAACACTAAAGGTATTCTCACTGGGGCTGAACAAGTGTTGGCTCTTAAACTCTGTTAAACACACAAAGGATAATATACACTTCTTGTTCCCCTTCTCTACTGAGTGTTTCTATGGAATGTACACATTAAGGTGAAGATAGAACTGGACCCAATTTGTGGTTCCATTATCTAAAATTGAGTTTCTATTAATTAATTAATTAATTTTTTCATCTTTTTTAATGCATTTTTTTAGATACTGGGAATTTAAATGAGGCTGCTTTACCACTGGACCATATCCCTAGTCCATTTTTTTATTTTTATTTATTTATTTTTTTAATTTTGAAGAAGTTTCTAGCTAAATTGCTTTGGGTCTTGCTAGAGGCTGACCTTGACCTTGATATCCTTCTGCCTCAGCCTCCTGAATTGCTTGGATTACAGTTGTGCACCAGGGCAACTGGCTGAGTTTCTTTCTTTCTTTCTTTCTTTCTTTGAAATGTGGATGTTGTTGTGAAACATTCAGCATTATGAACAGGATTAAATTATAGAGGCAGCATACAAAAATGACACAGCCTATTGTATACCTTCTAGTGTTACTATTGTAGGTTGCTAAGGACTCTTCACATCAAATATAACCAAATCATAGATGTGGAATAGGGAGTTCTTCATTTTCACGGCACACTTAAAAATCTGTTTTTAAAGGGCTTTGCCAAGTCCTACAGGTGTTCCATTTTTCCTTTTCATCTTCAGGGAAAATCTTAGGATTCTCCCAGCAGGTAGAGAGAACAGCAGCAAAAACTGACCTAACCTTTCCTTATGATAACATGTTAACCTCATCTAGAACATGAAGTGAAATCTTGGAAAATCTTGTGCCTTAAAACAGTTCTTTTCAAACATTCAAATTGTACATTTAGATAGTATCAGTTGGCAAATTTTATAATGACATAGTGAAAAAATACAAGAAATGGGGAGAATCAGACTCTACATCAAATCCCAGCACTTTCAGTAATCAATTTAGCAAACATTTATTGAACGTGTATTATGTACATAACTCTGTGCTGAACTTTGTCGCTTACTATGTGATGCTGAGAAAATTAAAGGTTTTATCTATACTTAGAATTAAAAGTTGTATTAAACAAGATACTCTATTAGAGAACCTCTCATGGTGTTAGGCATACAGTAGGTGCTCACTGAATGTGATGCCGATGCCATTGATGCATATGTTTTAAAGTGTTTAGTGCTGATCTGTCCTTCAGTGTGTGTTATTTATGAATCTGATAAATATTAATGGTGTGTCAACCTTCTACATGAGAGGACCTTCAAGGATGACAAAAGGCCTTTTATACAAGGAATTCTCCCTGTAAGCATGACAAGGTGGCTAAAAGTTCTAGCAAATTGTTACTATCTATTTATTGCTACTAACTCTTCTTAAATATCACAATCATAAGAGGATAGGTTAAAAAAGAGTTTTTATTGGGAAAAAAGATATTCTATGGTAGAAGGACAAATGAAAAAGAACTAGCATGAAAATAATTCTGCTAGGCACTTAATGAAAGATTTGCATACTTGATTCTTATAAACCCTTAAAAAACAGGTAGTACCTCCGTTTTCCACAAGAAAAAGATGAAGTTTAGATAGGCTGTATGTATTGCCCAAGGTTACCTAGCTAATAAAAGGCACTGCAGGAATCTCACATCAGGTCTGTTAATTTGGAAACTAATGAGCATGGGAAATAGTATTGTCAGAGAGAGAGAAGATGGTCATGGGTGGTGAGAGTATAGAGTGTTTTGTGCATTTGGAGTGTGGTGTTATAAAAGGAGTTTATTAGAGTAGAGTCAGGGGCTCCAGAATGTATCACTCACAGAAATATCTGATGGGCAAAAGAAGTAAGGTATGGCAACTGTGACAGATGGCAACTTTCACAGGTAACTATAACTTGGTAACCAAGAATCATTCACTATAAGAAGTGTTACTCTCCCCAACATAACCAATGTTCAGGGAAGCTGATTTGATGCTAGATTTGACTAGGAGTCATTGTCCTCTATGAGACACTGAGTGAAACTCTCAAAGATATGATGGAGGCATAAGGAGGTCCAGCTGGGCAGGTGTGGTATTTCCAAATGAATGTGGACAATAGCAAGCGATGGCTGCAGATCTCTCTGCAGTTTTCAGGAGGCCAGGGCTGCCCTTCACCATACATTTTTTGAAGAGAACTGAAAGAAAGGGAGACCAGGAGGAAGATGAAGGCAGATTTGACTGGCAAACCTTCAGGCATTTGTATATATGTCCACACAAAAATCAGGACATGGATGTTTATAACAGCCTTATTCATAATCACCAAATACTAGAACCAACTGAGATATCTTGAAATGGGTAAATGGATAAACAAGCTGTGATATACCTATAAAATGAAACAGTTTCAATGACAAAAAAATAAATCAGTAAGTCATGGGAATACCTGCATAAACCTTAAACATGAATAAATGAACCCAACAAGTACAAATAGACTGGGTGCTATTGTATTCTGATCATATGACATTCTGGAAAAGAGAGAAGTATAGCAACATTTGGAAAGGCAGAATTATAGGGATTGTCAGGAGTTCAAGAAGGAGAAATTGGTTGATTTGATGGAGCACCAGGGCATATTTTTTTCAGTGCTAGGGCTTGAACCCACGGACTTGCTCATGCTACCCAAATGCTCTGCCACCAAACTACACCCCCAGTGCAGCAGAGGGGAATTTCTAGGATGGAGAACTTATTCTGTCTGGTGTTCTAATGCTTGGTACATGTTATGGTTTGAATTTTTTTTAATTTATTCTTTTTAGTTTTATATGACAGTAGAATATATTTTGACATGTTACACATACATGGAGTACAACTTCCCATTCTTTTGGTTGTACATGATATAGAATTACAAATTGTTACTATATACTTATTGCCACTAATTCTTCTTAAATATCACAGCTGTGGTCATTTATTTATATATGAACACAGGAAAGTAATGTCTGATTCATTCTATTGTCTTTATGGGTTGGATCTTCAATGCCCCCAAGAGCTCATGTTGAAATCTTGGTCCCCAGCTGATGGAGCCATCAGGAAGTGATGAACATTCTAGGAGGTGGACCTACCTGAAGTAAGTAGTTCAGTAGGGATGTACTTTTGAATCATGTTTTGTCTCCAACCACTTCCTCTCCCTGTCTCTTTCCACTTCCTGAACATCATGAGGTGAACAGCTTTGCTCTACCACAACCTTTCTGCTACGAATTCTGCTTCTCTAGAGGCCCAGAATATTGGATCCAAGTCATCGTGAACTAAAACCTCTGAAACCATGAACAAAAATAAATCTTTCCTCCTGTAAGTTGATTTCCTCAGATACTTGATCACAGCAATGGAAAGTTGCCTAACACAATACATGAGAGTATGGGTTTCTCAAAAGTTATAGAACTTTTTAGAAAAAAGAATGAACATTAATTTAGGCAACTTTTTTTTTTTTTAAAGAAAGCATTTATGTGGCAGGGGGATGAAATTCGGAATGAAACAAAACAATCTAAGTATCTTAAGAATACAGGAAACTGGTCTGGGGTTGTGGTTCAGTGGTAGAACGTTTGCCTAGCACATGTGAGGGCCTGGGTTTGATCCTCAGCACCACATAAAAATAAATAAATAAAATGAAGGTATTGTATTCAACTGCAATTAAAAAATAAATTTAAAAAATAAAAAAAGAATATAAGAAACTATTTCATTGAATGGTGTGGGCAAAAAAAAAAAAAAAATGGTGCTGACCATAGTAACTTTGAAAATGAGTAGAGTCAGTAAGTCTAAGGCAAAAAGCAATGCACATAAGCAATGCACTTTACTTAATAAAGTTATTTCCCAGGGGACACAGGTTAATAATTTAGACACTGACATGCATGAATATTGGAGTGGAATAGCAAGAACACCTGGTCCCTTAGTTTCTAATATTCCACAATAAAAGAAGCTAGGTCTTCCTGATAAATAATAATGTGTCAATATCACTTTATTAATTGTAGCAGATTTGGTACACTAAGGGATGATCTTTATGTGTGGGAGACTGAATGTGGGGTATATGGAAAACTTCAGTGCTACCTTCACAATTTTCCTATGGTTGTAAATTTGTCCTAGGCTGAGAAGTTAATTAAAAAGAAAAAAAAAATAGAAAAAAAAAAACTTTGATAAAGTTTAGGTAAATCCTTACCATGTGTTATTTTGAAATTAATCCTTCATTAATTTTTATCAGAGTGTTAAAGTCCAAGGAATAAAAATTTGCTGATTGGAATATTTGTCTTATGAAAAGCATAGCCCTTTTAGAAAGAGAGGTGAGCAATATTTCGGCTTCATAGAGTTCTGCCATATTTATTCAGGGAGAGAAGATTCATGAGCACAAATTATTGCCCTTTAAAACACAAAGTTTGCACATATACATACAGACTGCCTCAGCACAAGAGAGTATTTATATGCCACTAGTTCCCAAATTCCATTTTCATCCTTTCAGAACCTGACTTTCCCAGTTCACTCTCTTTCTCCATGAGGAGGTTCAATTCAGAATGTAGCCCATGCATAGCAAGTTCAGCAAAGAATGATGCTTCCTTCCTTTCTAGCAATAATGCACAACATTTGCAAAAGTACTGATACATAAATTAGCATTTTGTTTTAGAAAAACTGCAAATAAAGTAATTGGGTATACAGTGCAAAAGAAACAATTCAAAAACCAACAGACGTCAGTTCTATAATGAAATTAAATATTTTTCAGCTTGGATTTTTCAGCCATTTTCTTTCTTAGTTTTTACAGGCAAAATCAATTTTTTATTCACAGCAAAAATAGATTGTTGAGAGTAACTTTTAAATGCATTTTCACCACATGGGATTGCTGTTAAGATCAAATAAATTTATATATATATATAAATAAGTTAGAGTAGTACTGATAAACTATAATTATTTATAATTAACAACCATAATTGTTATATACAGTAGAGTTATTAGTATATAAAGTGGATATATATGTATATAGGAAGGCATATATTAAAGAAAAAAGATTACAGGCACTTCAAATTCAATATTTAAAAATAAAGCTGTCAATTTTCCCCCAACCTTAATTCTCCATCTAAGGTACTTATCATAATGGATGATGCTTTAATTTAAAAATTTAGGAGCCAAACAAGCACCATCTCAGTTGATTTTGCCTTCTAAATATCTCCTGATTTGATGACTTTTCAAAGTCTACACTATTAATACTTTCATTCATCCCCCCAGAGATTGCAATATGGTTTAGATGCAGTTTGTTCCTCAGAATTTATGGGTTGGGAAGTTGATACCCTGGGTGATGTTATTAGGATGTGTCTGGACCTTTAAGAGGTGGAGCCTAGATACATTTCTTTATTTTGTATCAATTCTTCATATCAACCTGATTTTTTTCCAATTTTCTGAGTGGGCTAGACTTTTACTGTGTATATTCTTTCTTCCCAAATATGCTCTTACTTCCACTCATTTATGGCTGGCTCATGATTCAGAATTCAATTTCTGTATCATCTTCTCTCAGAACCTTTCCTAACATCTTCAATATGGGGTTATATTTGGTCCTTCTATTCTCCCACGGGATCTCCTATGCTTATAGTAATTGCAATGCTTACCATCCTTTAAGCCAGTGGTTCTTTAGTGACCAGCAGAAACACCTGGAGGTTTAATTAAAATACAAATTGTTCCACTCTTAAGAGTTTTGAGTCAGTATTTCTGAGATGAGATTAGAGAATTTGCATTTCTAACAAGTTCCCAGTTAATGTGGATGCTGCTATTATAATGGGCCAACTTCTTAAACTCTTGCTGCTGCTGGCTGAAGCAGTCTTGTGTTCCAGGGGTTCAACTAAAATGAGGCATGATGCTTGCTTAACTTGGCCCTGAGCAAGAGTCTATGCAGGTGTAAAGTTCTGAGAAAGCACTGCATCTGAAGAGCCACAAAATTATAATTTTCTTGCTCATTAAAGAAGAAAATCATTTCCCCTTAGAATTAAAGAAACAGTATGGTTGTTTCAATATAAAAAAGATTATGATCATAACCATTATAAATTGCTACTAATTTAAAAGCTACAATGTGGTCTAGTGCAAAAACTTTGTTTTAGATTTAAGGACATTTCCCTAGGGCTTGATTTATTCATTTAAGGAGAGAGAGATTAAAACTGAGGGTCATTTAGTTTTGAGGTGGCTCATCCTCCAGGACTGAGTCAGTTATTAGACACATTCTTGCAAAGGAATGCTCAGCAGGGAATACCAGCAGGAGTAATCAGACATAGGGGACCAGGGCAATATCAAGAGTTGTAATGAAGTGTTAGTGTTTCAGGTTTTCCAAGCTTGGGGAAAAAAAAAAAAAAAAACAGCAGAAGGACAGGAAAATTCAAACCCAGTGACACAGAACTGTGGTAGAGACCATCAGAATGATAAGGTTTCAAGTTTAAGATATGTTTCCATGTTGCTCCAATTTAAAATAAGAAGTATCTATTTTGTCTTCAGCCAATTTCCTGTACACAGCTCTTAATACTCTAGGGATCTCTGAAACAATGTGACTTTTTGTAAGCTAACGAGATACCTGGTGACTGGGGCTCCAGATTACCACAAAATGGGCATCAATGATGTCATTAGAAGATGAAAACATTCCTACCATCCAACCTCTGGGGAGAAGAGAGGTGCTGAAACTGGAAATAGTTATTAGTAACCAATGGTTGAAAAAATCATGCTTATGTAATGGAACTTCTGTTAAAAAAAAAAAAAAAAAAAACTAACTCACGGGTTTTGGAGTGCTTCTGGACTATTGAACATGTGAAAAGTGGTGAGCCTCCAAAGATCAAGGAAGCTTTTATAATAAATGAGCAACTTAAGTTCTTCTCTAAGTTCTCTGAGCCACCCTAGTAAATAATTGAAACTCAGAAGAAGATTTTGTGAAATCGCAATTTAATCCAAAATTCTCCAGACCAGTGTTTGTGACTGGCATCTGTAAAAGGGATCTAATATCATCTTCAGGAGGATTCTATCATGATTGAATTAAGATATAGGGCACTTGATAGTGTGCTCTGGAGCAGTGCTTGGTGAGCAGGAATACCCTCCACATCTGGTGTAAGAAGTATTTTATATGGAGTAGTAAGAGTAGAGTAGAAATAAAGTTTCATCTCTGTTATAGAGCTACCTATCAGCTCTGTGATTTTCTCTGCACTTCAGTTTTCTTTGATGTATAATGGGACAATCGATATACATAGATCAAGATTGTTCAGAGTTGGAAAGACAAGGGATAAATTGTGGTAGATGGTAGTAAAAGCAAATTGTAGTACTGTGCTGCCTGGAAGAGAGTCAATAGAGGAACCTGGGCAAAGCAGGGTTTAGAATAGGTTTTGTTCGTGTGTCAAAAAGAATGTGCTTATTCCAGTTAAGATGATGGGAGAAGCCCTCTCTAAAGGTTGATAAGGGAAAATCAAGGCTTCCTTTGTTCTCCTTATTGATATGTGCCTCACCTTTGATCCTCATACTTATCTACTACTCAGTCTTTAGAGGAGTTGATAACCAGTCTTTCCCATTTTTCCCAAGGAAAGCACTATGGCTCACCGAGGCTGATGAGACTGTCCTCAGGCTTTTTTCAACTGGCAGTATCTGTCCCAGCAGGACAGCGACTGTAAGATTGTGTATCACTTCCCAGACTTTACCACAGGTGGACAGCAGAGAAGGCCATCGTTTCACATTCACTGAGTTGAACTAATGTCTCTCCGACTTGGAAAGCGCTGAGGCTGAAGGCTCTTTGCAGAACAGCTGGTCATTATAAGTGGCCAAAGTTGGAGCTGGGGAGACAAATTCCTCCCATGCTTTGTCATGTGTTCACTTCCTGCCGTGTGTTGCATCCATATGTGGCATTCTGTGTGTTCCAAACCACTTTCTCATCACTCATGAAGGTATAGAATAAATGACAGAATCAAAGGAGAGAGAGAGGGAGAGGGAGAGGGAGAGGGAGAGAGAGAGAGAGAGAAAGAAGATGAAGAAGAAGAAGAAGAAGAAGAAGAAGAAGAAGAAGAAGAAGAAGAAGAAGAAGAAGAAGAAGAAAGAGGAGGAGGAGGAGGAGGAGGAGGAAGAGGAGGAGGAGGAGGAGGAGGAGGGGGAGGAGGAGGAGGAAATGGCAAGGAGATGGAGTTGGAGAGGGGTCTGCACCCATAGCCAGCATCTTTTTCTTTCCCACAGTCTTCTCCAAGGGCATAGGGAAAATATGCCAAAAGTTTAGGGAAAGAGGAGCTGTTAAACTTTGTACCTCTCAAAAGAAGCAAAAAGTTCTTTAAGTGCATTGTAAAAACTTCTAACACATAGAAAAAGGAGCTTGAGGTGTAGAAAAATCTGAAAAGCAGAGATTCAAAAGTGCGAATGAAAAATTTTAAAAATTCCCAAGTGACCCCCACCCCAAACAGGCAGCCAGGCTAAAAAAAAGCAGACACTCTTCCCTACTTCAGTGTGATAATGATTGGTCTTTAAGGAATGCAATAATAAAAGCTAGCCTCAGCAACTGTGAGGCACTAGGCAATTTGGTGAGACCCTGTCTCTAAATAAAATACAAAATAGGGCTGGGGATGTGGTTCAGCAGTTGAGTGCTCTTGAGTTCAATTCCCACTACCAAAAAAAGAATAATCAAACATGCAAAGAAGCAAGAAAACAAGTATATATTCAAGTAGGGACACAGTCAATATAAACAGATCCATCATTTAGAATTATTAAATAGGACTTTACAATAGTCACAAAATATCTGTTTTAAAGATGTAATGGACATATGGTCTACATTAATGAGTAGTTGGAGAATTTGGCAGAAAGACAAAAGTTGAGAGAGAGAGAGAGAGAGAGAGAGAGAGAGAGAGAGAGAGAGAGAGAGAAAGAGCTAAACATGAAAAATATGCCAAAAGCAACAAATATATTCAATGACTTCACACCAGACAATACACAATAAACTTGAGAAAGGACAGCATACATTATCCACACTGAAAGAAATATTACAAAAAGACTACAAAAAGTAAAACAAGAGTTGTGAAATATGTTGGAAGTTTTTAAATGTTTTAACATACATGCAATTTAACATAGATGGCATACTACACATGTTCAGCCTAACATATATGTAACATGCATACTCTTAAAACCATTCTTAAATGGTTTAACATGTCATGTCCCTGCTGAACAAGAAAGAAAGAATGGAGCAGAAAATATTTCAGAGATAATGAATAAATATTTTTCAAAATTGATGAGAGACATTAGTAAATAGAATTTAAAAAGTAATTCATGAAATTCAAGCAGGATAAAGACTACATATTTTAAAAATATTCCCTGGGGAAAGAAAAACATAAAAAGTTGACATATTTCTGGTATAAATACATGAACTGATAAAAAATCAAAGATAAACAGAAAACCTTCAAAATTGTAAGAGCTGTAAAAACACATTTCAGGACAAAAAAAAAAAAATGGCTCTCATTTCTAAAATGCTGGGTTGCAAAGTAATCTTTGAACCAGGAATTCCATATACAGTAAAGTGCCCATCAAGACATAAGCTTGAAGATTTCTGAATCTGTCCACGAAAGAATACCAAAGTCCAGAATTAACTTCTCATCATAAACAACTAAAAACATATGGACAAAGGAGAGGCAATATTTCTAGACATGGCAATAAGTGGTTCAGGACTTCTACCCTCTTCTCTCATATTCTAGAGAGAAAACAATTGACATTGCCCAGACTTTTTGCCTTAGGACAATTTTTAGACTGTAGTGCAGAGAGGAGAAATTTAAGCAAAACTAGCAAGCTTATGGAGGTAAGGATATAGAAGAAACACTGAGGAAGCTAAACTTTTCACAACAGAGCTCTGGGAAGCAGAGAGAAGCCTTGGAAGAGTTTCAGAAATCTGCATAAAGTCCACTAGAGTTTATACCTGAATAACAACTGCTGCATGCAGAGTGACCATGCCAGATTTTTGGGGAAAGAACTGTTATGAGGGAGCTGGGAGATACAGAAATCCAGTGTTCACTCAGTGCTTGAAATTGAAATCTTGTTAACTCCCTCCACCCGAGAAAGAAAGATCTCATTGTACAAAAATAAAGCATCCAGTACTGGCCTCGAAGGAGCACACATTAAAAGTGGGCTTAGGTAGACTGAAAATGAAAAACCTAGACCTTTTCCTTAAACAGCTTATGATAAGCCTCAAAAACATCAAGTTAATATGTAAGAAAGAAATGATTTCTCTCCCCAACAACATGAAATTACAGTACCCATTATCTCAAAAATGTTTGCTACTAAAATACACGAAAAAAATGTGATGCAGAACTGGAGAAAAAATGGTTGACCAACACAATCCAAAAAACAGATAATGAAATTAGTAGACAAGAACATTGAAATAGTTATTCTAATTGTGTGCCACATGATCACAGACATAAAGCAAAGTATGAATATTGAGAAGAAAGAGGATAAAACTTCTAGGCTTGGAAACAGATTATTTGAAGTTCAAAATTCACTGGAAATAATTAATCACAAAATTAAGTATATCAAAATGAAGCTATCCAAATGAAGCAAGGAAAAGGAAAAAAAATGGTAATAAAATGAACAAGATTTCTGTTACCTATAAAATATTATCAAGACAATTAATATGCTTTTGATTAAACTCCCTGAAGTGAAAGGGAGAAAAAATATTTGAAGAAGTAATGGCTGAACATTTGCCAAATTTGATGAAACCTATAAACACAGAGTCAAAAAGCTCAATGAACCTCAGCAGCATTGAAACAAAGGAAGACACAGAGGAACATTATGATCAAATTTTGGAAAATGTGTGATAAAGAGAAAATTTTTAAAGTATCTGGAGAGAAAAGATATTTCATGCACAGCTGAACCAGGATAATGGCTTAACAGGAGATTAAAAAAAAAAAGGATGAAAGAAATTTATCAAGAACCTAATAAGCATAAGAAAATAGATTACAGGATAATGAATATTGCCAGGAATAGAGAGGAATTTCTAATAATGGTAAAGAATCAATTCATCAAGAAGGCATAATATTCCTAAATATTCAGGCACTGAATAAAGGAACTTTAGGATAATTGAAGCAAAAACTGACAGAATGCAAAGAAGAAATAGACAGAACCATAATTATAGTTAGAAAATTTAATGCTTTTTTTTCAGTAATTGTTAGAACAAGTTGACAGAAAAATCAGTAACGTTATGAAAGACTTCAGCAATACCACAAAGCCAATTGATATTCCTAAGATACTACATGCAACAACAACCAAATACAAACTTGTTTAAAGTTCAGAAAAATGAGTAGCAGATGATCATAGTTTGGGTAATAAAACCAGAAAATAACTTTGAACTGAATAAAAAAAAAATAGGAGTATATCAAATTTAGTGAGATACAACTAAAGGTAAATGTACATCATGGAATCTTTGAATTAGTAAAGAATAATTGTCTCAAATAGGTAACCTTCCATCAGAAGCAACTATTAAAACAGAGAGAACACTGAAGTTAAAGAAACAAATATTAAAGGTAAAAACAAAAATAAATCCAAATCACAAAAAAAAAAAAAAAATTAAATCACTCAAAAAACGTGTTGATAGCAACTTTCTTTATTATACATATCACACTGACTAACCAAAACCATAAAACAGCATAAATAAATCACCAAAATTTGGATGAGAGAGGGGAAATGATGGTACATCATATAGAAAGGAATATGACAAATAATTTCCTGACAAAACATTTGATAAGTTAGATGAAAAAGATGAATATTTTTCAAAGATAAAAACTATCTTTAAAATCATTTTAGAAAAAAAAAGGAAAAGTAGATGGCCCTATGTCTCTTACATAATTTGGATTCATTATTAGAAATATGTCCACAAGGTAAATGATAGGTCCTAAATATTTGCAGGATATAATACCAATCAGTAACAAAGATACAGTCGTTTTCACATATTAATAAACTGAACTGTCATGTGTCTGAAAAGTATAATACATAATGACTGGGCATGAAGGACTGTTTTAAACATTTAAAATCTAGTCAAAAATAATATATTCTGAAAAGGAGAAAAAACTTAGGTGCATATTAATTGATGAAAGCATTAGACAAAGTTCAATACACATCCATTATGAAAATATTTAGCAATTCAGACATAGAAGTGAATTCCTTCTCCCTGCAAAAGACTATTAACCAAAGCCTAGAGATTAAACATTTGGAAGAGTGATATTTTCCACATTATATTATCAAGGATATACACTCTTATTACTTCTATCCAACATTGTAATAACAGATTCTAACCCCAAAGTGATAAGGTAAAAAAAAAAGAACTTTTGGTAGAAAATATAATGTTATAGACACAACAATATTAAAAAAATACAATAGCTACTAGAACTAATAAATGAGTTTAGAAAGGTTAGATGATAAAAAGACAATATCATATATATTATATTGGAAACTAGCAATGGAAAATTCAAATTTAAAAATCATAATATTTATAATAGTATAAAAACTGAACTATTAAGAAATTTAACCAAAAGTTACATAAAATTTTTATGCCTGAACTTATGAAATATCAATGGGAAAAAAATGACTCAAAAGATGGAAATGTATTCAGTATTCAACTAGATTTGAACTTTATGTTATGATAATTGTAGACTGTTCTGTAAGTCTAATGCAATGCCATCAAAATTCAAATAGGCTATTATTTTTCTTAATTTTTTAAACTTTTAAAATTTATTTATTTTAATTAGGTATATATGACAGCAGAATGCATTTTGATTCATTTTAGATAGTTGCAGCACAACTTTTCATTTCTTTGATTGTACACAATGTAGTGTTGCACCATATATCAGTCATACATGTACCTAGAGTAATAATGTCCATCTCATTCCACCTTATTTTCTGCTCCCATGGCCCCTCCCGTCCTGTCCCTCCCTTTTGCCCAAAGTTCCTCCATTCTTCCCATTCCTCCTCCCCCATTATGGATCAGCATCCATTTATCAGAGAGAACATTCGCCCTTTGGCTTTTTGGGATTGGCTTACTTCACTTAGCATGGTATTCTCCAACTCCATTTATTTACTTCCTAATGTCATAATTTTATTCTCTTTTAATGTTGAGTAATAAGTTTCTTTATCCATTCATCTACTGAAGGTCATCTAGGTTGCTCCCACAGTTTAGCTATTGTGCCAAAAACATTGATGTAGCTGTGTTACTATAGTATGCTGATTTTCAGTCCTTTGGGTATAGACCAAGGAGTGGGATAGCTGGGTCAAATGGTGGTTCCATTCCAAGTTTTCAAATGATCTTCATACTGCTTTACAGAGTGGTTGCACCAATTTGCAATTCCACCAGCAAAGTATGAGTGTGCCTTTTCCCCCACATCCTTGTCAACACTTATTGTTCTCTGTATTCTTGATAACTGCCATTCTGACTGGAGTGAGATGAAATCTTAGAGTAGTTTTAATTTGCATTGCTCTAATTACTATAGATGTTGAACATTTTCATATATTTGTTGATATATCTTCTTTTGAGAAGTATCTGTTCAGCTCTTTAGCCCACTTATTGATTGGGTTGTTTTGTGTGTTTGTGTGTGTGTGTGTGTGTGTGTGTGTGTGTGTGTTAAGTTTTTTGAATTCTTTATACAACTTTAGTTTTTTGCTCTGATGTGCATGTGGCAAAAATTTGTTCCCAAAATGTAGGCTTTCTCTTCACCTGTTTTTTTTTTTTTTTTTTCCTGATAAGAAGTTTCTTTAGTTTGAATCCATCCCATTTATTAATTCTTTATTTTATTTCTTTTGCTTTAAGAGTCTTGTTAAGGAAGTCGGGGCCTAATCTGACATGATGAAGATTTAGGTCCACATTTTCTTCTATTAGGTTCAGGATTTCTGGTTTAATTCCTAGGTCCTTCACCACTTTGAATTGAATTTTGTGCATGCTGAGAGAGGTTTAATTTCATTTATTGCATGTGGATTTCCAGTTTTCCTAACACCATTTGTTGAAAAGGCTATCTTGTCTCCAATGTATGTTTTGGCTCCTTTTTCTAGTATGAGATAACTGTATTTATGTGGGTTTGTCTCTGTGTCTTCTATTCTGTACCATTGGTCAACATGTCTATTTTGGTGCCAATAATGTGCCATTTTTGTTACTATAGCTTTGTAGTATAGTTTTAGGTCTTGTATTGTGATGCCTCCTGCTTTACTCCTTTTGATAAGGATTGCTTTGGCTATTCTGGGTCTCTTATTTTTCCAAATGAATTTCATGATTGCCTTTTCTATTTCTATAAGGAATGTCATTGGGATTTTAATTGGAATCTCATTGAGTACCATGGCCATTTTGACAATATTAATCTTTTTAAAATCAACAAAATAATGATAATTTTTTTATGGAAAAAGAAAAGACCTATAATAGGTAAACAACTATAAGAAAGAATAGAATTAGAGGCCATATGCTAGCTGATTTTATGACTTAATTGATAGCTACAAGATAGACATATTGGTCATTCAACATAAAAGAGAAACCAGAAATAGACTGTCATATATAATTAATGGATATTTATTTCATTTTTAAAAATATAAAATAGATAATTTTCCTACATGTGAAAACTAAAACTATGAAACTTCTGGAAGACAATCTAGGAGAACATCCTTTTTATTTTGCATTAGACAAAGTGTTTTTAGGTAAAATCAAAAGACATGAACCATAAAAAAAGGTAGGTTGGGATTGATCAAAAATAAAATATTGGAAAAGACTTCTAAGGAAATAAAACCACAACATGTGGACTTTTGCAAATCATATGTGTAATACATTGATTTCCTATTTTCATTGTAATACAGTAACACAACCTTGATAGTATTGAACAGCAGAAAGTTAATTCCTCACCCTTCTGGAGATCTAACTTCTGAAATATACTGCTTCACTAACTTAGTCAAGGCATTAATGTTATGCCTTTTTCTGTGAAAATCAGTCCAGTACAATTTTGTCTTCTCCAGGTTCCAGGGACATCTATATCTTTGCCTTGTATTCCCACCCTCAGATCTCTCCAATCTGTGGTGTTCATTGCACATATCCTACTTCCATATCTGCTTCCTCTTTTGACCTTCTTGCCTCTTTCTTATGAAGAAGAATGATGATGTTTATGGTCCCATAATCTAATCTTTTTAGCTCAAAATTCTTCATCATATCTGCAAAGTCCTTTTGCCTGATAAAGTAACATTTACATCTTTGCAAAAATGACATTATTCAGACCAAAGCATCTGATAAACAACATATATCTGGAATATAGAGTTTACTTCTGTAATCCAAAAATAATAAGAAAAAATACTCACATGATATTGGAGTACCTATAAAACTCAATTCAGGTAGCATCTTTAACCCAGAGAATAAAAGCTTATCTTCATATATAAAATTTATATACAAATACATATAACAACTCTATGAAAACCTTCCATCACAACTGTCCCTCAGTGTGTTAAAAATATAGTATGTGGTACATGTTTACAATGGAATACTCCTGAATAATGCAAAGAAATGGCTCATTGAGGCATATCACGATTTGGATAAATTCAGAAGTATCGTATTAGTGAAAGATATAGACTGTAAATGTTAGCTATTGCAAAATTGCATTTACATTTAATCTAGGAAGGGCAAAACTATAGGAATGAAGTAGAATTAGTAGTTACCCATGGTTATTACTGACAGAAAGGTACAATTATGTAGTAATGGAAGAAGAACTATGTTGTAGCAATAATACTGTTCTGCATTATACATGAGTCTAAATCATGTTAAACTTCATAGAATTGTACACCAAAAACAAGTTTACTTTGTATAAATTAAAAAAAAACAAAACTTTAAAGATAAATAAAATGGGTCTAAGTTTGAATACTTTACAAAAAAAAAAAACACACAAAAGGTCAACAGGCACATGAAAAAATGCATAACAATAGAGGAATGTAAATTAGACCATAATATTATACAATCATATAGCCACTTAAAAATGCCTTAAAATTGCTAAAAGAAAAAGTGTAGACAAAAATTTGTTGAAACATTCCAGTGGGAGGTCTTGAATGCAAATGGTATAATGTCTTTGAAAAATATTTTAGCAATTTTTAGTAGAACATAATATTTATTTATCATGTAACATTGCAATTATACTCCTAGGTATGTACTAGAGGGAATTGAACTCGTATATCCCCATAAAATCCTGTACATAAATGCTTATAGAAGATTTTTATCACAGTAGCTAAAAAGTGCACACAAATTCAGCAACAAGTGAATGGAAAAACAAATTATCTTATATTCATTCATTAGAATACTACTCAACAATAGAAATACAGTAATTACTAATACACAAAATAACATAGAGGATCTCATTATGTGCAACAAATGAAACTTGACAAAATGTACATTCTACATAACTTCACTTATTTTGAATTCTAAAAAGATAAAGTAACTCTGTAGTTAGAAATAAGATCAGTGGTTATCTGAAGCACAGAAGCTTAACTGGGATGGAGAGTAGAGGAATTTTAGGCCTAAGAGAACTATTCTATACCTTTACTTTATTCTAGGGTACAATACATTTAAAAAAATTGCTCTAATTCATTAACATACCTATTACATTTTATTTATTTATTAAAATTTTTAATTTGTTTTAATTAGTTATACATGACAGTAGAATGCATTTATGCACTTTGATATATCATATATAGATATATGTATGGGATATAATTTCTCATTTTTCTGAGTGTACATGTTGCGGAATCTTATTGGCTATGTAATCACATATATAGATGCAGTAATAATGTCTGTGCCATTCTACTATTTTTTCTATCCCCCATTTCCTCCCCTCCTCTTTCTTCACTTCCCTCTACCTAATCTAAAGTAATGCTATTCTTCCCTAGTGCCCCACCACCTACCTTATTGTGAATTAATATCCGCATATTAGAGAAAAATTCAACCTTTGGTTTTGTAAAATTGGCTTCTTTCACTTCGCATGATATTCTCCAACTCCAACCATTTACTGGCAAATGCCATAATTTCACTCTTCTTTAAAGCTGAGTAATATTCCATTGAGTATATATACCACTTTTTCTTTATCCATTCATCTATTGAGGGATATCTGGGTTGGTTCCATAGTCTAGCTATTGTGAATTGAGTTGCTAAAAACATTGATGTGGCTGCGTTACTGTAGTATGCTGTTTTTAAGTCCTTTGGGTATAAACCAAAGAGTGGGATAGCTTGGTCAAGTGGTCGTTCCATCCCCAGTTCTCTGAGGAATTTCCATACTGCTTTATATGCAAAACCTTACTTCAGAAATTTAACTTAACTCTCAATGGAGGTGAAATAATTTGCACTTGCCTCAGATGAAAGTGTAGAGATTTCATTTCCCACAGATATCCACTACAAGAATTTCTGAAAATAACTCTTCAGAGTAAAGAAAAATGATTATAGATGGAAGCCCATCTAAGGGAACATGTATCAGGCTGTGTACTGTAATTGTATTTTTAGATGTTTGATTGTTGGCTTCATGCTTCCCAAGAGAAGGTCTTCCTTGTTAATGTATCTCCAACAATTCACAAGGTTCCAAGCTGACTTAAAAAATGAATGCTTATGAAAAAAATTTTAAAAAAAGAATGACAATAAAAACAAGAAAGAAAACTTGAAAGGTTGATGCTGAAAAAATGTTTTCTTGTTATCATAAGAAAAAACGTATTGGGCTGGGGATGTGGCTCAAGCGGTAGCGCGCTCGCCTGGCATGCGTGCAGCCCGGGTTCAATCCTCAGCACCACATACAAACAAAGATGTTGTGTCTGCCGAAAACTAAAAAAAAAATAAATAAATAAATATTAAAAAAATCTCTCTCTCTCTCTCTTTAAAAAAAAAGAAAAAGAAATAAAAAATATATTAACATGTCAGAAGTTAAAGCATAGTGACCAACTGCCATATTTATTTTGTACTAAAAGATTAAGTAGTCATTCCTTTTCTTTAAACAGGCTATTTTAGAAGACACAACTAACAGATGTATGTAGATCCTCTATCCAAAAAACTAGTAATCGCACTGTGTTTATTATAAGGTCTACACACATTCCGCAAACCTGATGGTAGATAAACAATAAGCAGTGAGTACCTAGAAAGCTCTTTCATTGAGCAACTTTGCCTGATGCTCCATGAGATGGCTGCATTTGAGTGGACAGGAACAAAAATAGAAAAGACAAAGTATGTGCAGATTAGCCAGGAGTGCAGACTGAGAAATGCTAACTTAATTGGAAAATGGAAAGCATTTCTAGTAATGATGGAGACTACTGAAGGGGAAGTTTGTACTTACAGAATATTGAGAAAAGACTAGAAAGATATGAGGATCAGACAGAGAATAATCATGAAGAAAGTGACAGTTACTTTATTTCTACACTAGAGATGTTATTGGAGACATTTTATTTAGAATAAAGACACCACTTGTCTAATTCCTACCTCCTATTATTAGTAATCTGCTTGTAACATTTGTGTATCATTCTGTGTGCTGGGCCTTTTTATATGCTATGTTAGAAAAATATCACAGCTGAGATATAATTTGCTGATATTACCCAAGGTCAGATAAGTAATAAGCAGCAGAAGAAAGAAATGTAATTGAATTCTATGACTCTCCCAAAGGATTCTGTTCTCCTACTCTATACAATTACAAACAAGGCTCGGTGTTTTCCAGCTTCCTTTAGGCACCACAAAATCCTCCACGCCTTAGTTATTGTTACAAGCATGTGGCAGACTCACATTCCTGATCCATTTCCAGTTATGTTCAGATTAATGATCATGATCTTAAAAAAAAAAGATGCTTACTTCTCTGGATGCTGCTCTTGCCCCTTGGCCATCTCCATGCCTGATAGAAGATGGAACTTAATGGTGTGTGACAACTTAAGAAGGGAAAAAAAAAAAATCTCTGCATAGTTGAAAAGCAACTTTTCTGAGGGGTTTATTTCTTGAACTCCTTGGAAGTTTCCAAGGAATAGAAGGTTTCTGATAGATCTGCCTTTTCACACAGTTCCCACCTCAATACCACTCTATTCAAGAAGAAAGACTGAACAGTGTTTGAAGGAGGATCTCAGGGATATAAGGTCTGAGAATTATTTTTCTTTTACAAACTCAATCATGAAACCTTAAAAGTTCCTAACAACTCAAATTACAAAATAAATGAGGATGTATTTGCCTCACCCTGTGTGGTTCCTCCCTATTTAGCAAGATTATTTCCTGATTTCACAGACATGGATCACTTTTTAATGATCTTTCTCATTCAGACATTCGATCTCCTAAAAAGCCGTTGGGTGTATTCAGTGATATTTAATGAACAAGAGCTGAGAGCAGCACATAAAGCGAGGGAGGGAATGGTCCATTGACTCTGGGCTCAGGCACCATTCAAATATTTTAAGATCTAATTTCCTAGCTTCACTTGAATCCTTTGAAGTTGTCTTTTTTTGTGATTTCTAGTACAAATCGGGGCCCCTGCTCACTGATTGGAAAGACTCTGTCAGCTTTGTGGGCATTAAAGTCCCCAGAGAATAGAACCTGCTCCCACTTAAGGCGATCAGACACAGCAGGTTAAATCTCCCTCTGAGAATTGTCCTCAGGATAGCACATCAAGAGAAAACTACCATCACCAAATTACGCTGCATCCTGAATGAAACCAGGGGAAGACACACATCATTCTCCTGGTGAGTGGTTTTCAAGTTTCCTGGAGTAAAGGATTCTTATTTTGGAAGAGAGCATTTTTCAGTATTTTCTGTTGGTTCTCCTTGGTTCCAAATGGCATATCACCATTTCAAAACCACATATTCAGTGTTTATTTACACCTTTTTTTTCTGCTACCCAGTGTAAATACAGACAGTAAGGAAGCTCTTCTTGAGTTCATGTGGGATTTTCCGTCCTGCAGCTTAGAACATCTCCATATTCACCCAACAGGCTGAGACCCCTAAAGATAGGCTGTCTATTTTCCTTCTCAAATCCTACAGGCATACTCCCTGTCCTTAGTGTTTCAGTTAGTTAGTATTCATATCTTATACCAACACTGGAGGTGCTATTTTCTCAAATGTATGCTGAGTTTCATTAATACAAAAATCATGCCCTTATAAATCTTATTTATCTCCCATTCTATCCAGTTGATAATTCACTCTTTATTATTTCTAAATTTACCTTATAAAATATCATATTTGAATCTGTTCATACTGCATTCTACTAAAATATTGCTTTGATTCATCTTCCAAGTTATTTTCCAGTTTTATCCATATGGCTCACATTCTGAGTTTTTTTTTTTTTTTTAAATGCTGTTACTAATGCATTATAGACATAATAATGGGTCTTCAACCCCAGGAGAGCAGATGCCCGAGCATATTGTTTACCATTCCCAATAAATAACTTGGAGGACTTGATGGAGAGGTTTTGGACTTTGTATCACTCCCTCGTTCCTCCATGGCTGCAGGCCAGGCTACAGTGGAGTGTAGCACAGCACCCATAAGCAGGGGGATAAGTAGGACAGGTCACATACACAAGCCACTGCACAGTGGATGTCCTCAGATGTTGTATGAGTACATTCCCTTACTTTATGGCCAGGGTCACTTGCACTTTGATTCTCACCTAAAGATCAGACATAAGGGAAGTGGCCAGCTTCCCTCTCCATTTCCTTCCTTAAAATATTATTTTAGAGTCTTTCTTATCTTGCTGCAAGCTTCCCTAGGCAAAGATTAGTGCGTAACCAAATAATGGCGGTCATTTTGACATATTCATACATGCATGGGATATAATTTGCTCCACTGCAGTCCCCAGTACTTCCTCTTTCCCTCACCTCTTCCCTTTCCCTGTTTCTGTACCCCTTCTAGCCTTCCTTCTATTTAATGTTTTTTTAAATTCGTGCTTTATAGATATGCATAAAGATGGAATTCATGTATTATATTAATATATGTACATGGCATAATTTTTTCAATTATAGTCTGCAGTTCCTCCCTTTTCCTGGCCCTCCTACCTCCTCTTCAATTCCCTTCTTCTACTCTCCTGATTTCCCTTTTATTTTCATTGGAACCCCCATTTTTCTCCTTCTTTTCTTCTAGCTTCTGCACATGAGAGCAAACATTCAACCCCTGACTTTCTGAGTCTAGCTTATTTCATTAAGTATAATTCAACATCCTAATTAAAAAAAAAAAAAAAAAAACCTTAGTTTTGGAAACATTCTTAAGTTGTGATGACTTTAGTTGGTAATTTGTAAACCAGATGCCATGTTTTCTGTATGTCTTGGAGATATGATTTCCTCACGACTAGATGCCCTTTGTTTATTTTTGTTCATTTTGAATTTCTGATTAAATTGAAATCTTGGTGAGTCTTATTCTGTTTTGTCAGAATACTGCTTAGCCTTTGTGTTAGGTGCTCCAGCCGGCCTGCCCAGATAGGGCACATGCTGCACATGAGGCTCTTGGTTCTTTCATGATGCTGGGAATATCCATCTGCCCTTCATGGTTCTCAACCAGCCCCAACCTTGAGGCAGGTGCAAAATGGGCAATTTCCCAGGATTCTAATCTCAGTGATTTGGCCACTGGGTCAAAGCCATTGCAGAAAGCTGCTTTTTGTGAATCAAGTAAAGAAAGAAACACCAAGTTTATCTTCTCTGAGTACAACTGTTTTTACTGCTTGATTTCTCATATCTACAGGAACAAGTTCCTGAGAACCTCACTTGATTGCATTTCAGGCTGTGCTATTCCATAAAATATGTTACTGACATATGTAATTATTTTTTGCTTTCTGAATTCGAAAACCCTTCCACATGAGTGGCCTACAGGTGACATAGGTATTTTTCATTTTTTAATAAAGTATTAATTCAGCATTGATTTATTGAATATCTAGTACCTAACAAATACTATTCTGGGGCTGAAGATCCAAGAGTGAACCAATCAGATAAAGAACCCCTGTCCTTATGAATCAGGTGGAGAAAGGAGACAACTAAGCAAAATCATATACAGACAAAAACATACAGGAAGAGTATAAAAGTCAGAATTTAAGGAAGATGGGGTTGGGTTTTGGAAAAGGGCAGTTGGAAAGCCAGAGTGGTTGGAGTTTTGTGAGCAACAACAACTAACAAAATAATATGCTACCTTGAATAGTTAGCTTTAGACCAAGGCACATTATGGAATTTATCTGTGATTTCAATAATATTATTGTTATTTCTCCAGCACATCAAAGACACTGAATTTCGGTGGTAAAGAAACTTAATTTCTTGTAACAACATCTCCCATTGATGTTTTTTTTTTTTTTTTCTCACATATATCTGTTAATATTTGCAAGAAATTAGTGAATTAAAGAACTGTATTTTGGGGGAATTTTACAATAGAAGCAATTTCCATTGTATAGTTTTTATATCATATTTTTGACTCAGAGATCAGACATATTTCCTATGTTCAAATTAAAATTTTTTCAGTTAGTTTAAACTTGATCCAGTCAAATATGCTCAACTATTCTCCCACTTCCAGGAAATGTGCAAAAATCATAACATATCTCTTAGTTCAAAGTCTAAGAAATAGAAATGGATAAAATTCTTTGAGAATTGGTTGTCAGTCTTATAACATATTTTTAAAAAATGATTACTAACAACGTGGAAATGTGCAAATTATAAGCCTAATGTGCATTTTTATTATCTTCATGTTGATGTATGTACTGTATATTTTCTAGTTAGAGACAAAAAGCATCTACATTGTATCTATATTACTTGCCAGTTTTTACCTTCATTCTATATTTTAAAACCTATTCTACATTCAAATATTTTCATTTCTATTGTGATAAATTTATTTAAAAGTCAGTGAAATTTTAAAAAAAATATGAATTTTTAAAACAGGGTTCTACAATGTACTAGAGACATGGTATGTCTGTTTACATATAAGCTAATTTCCTGTTAATTTCATAAGTAGGTATTCTTAATTCTTCTTTTATAACTAAGCAAATTAAAAATCACTGGTACCTTGCTTAGAGAAATATAGAAAGGTGATAACAAAGTCAGATTTCAAACATAGTTTCTAACACCAGTATCAACAATAAGTTGCATTCATTAACCAGTGTCTGTATTCCAACAATACAAAAGGAAATTATATAATCTTCAATCTGAACAAGTAAATTGGTAATGGAAAATAAGTTTAATATCCGGGTTTGCACCTTCAATAATAATAATGACACTAACAATTTAAGGTCCTTTCTATACATTATTAAACTTTATCTTTCATTTTCAATAGCCTTAAATTTACAGATTTGCAAACAGGAACTCTGATGAATTAAATGGTTTGGCAACTCCCCACAGCTGCAAAGCACTGGAGCTGACACTCAATTCAGCCTCCCTGCACCAGTCCTTTTACCAGGAAACTCCTGCTGTCTCCCTAGGCTTCCTCTCCACCTATGCCCTTTAAATGATAAGCTCAGTGAAGCCTTCCCTCTGGGGTGAATTACCGATTGCTAAATATATACCCAAGGTTTTGCAGAAATGAACATACTCATTTTTTTAAGATATATGTTATACTCATATATCCCACCTGATCAATATCTGAATAGGAGTGGCATAGAGTAGGGAGGGGAAAATGTGTAAGAGGGAGAGAAAATAGCATTATGCAAAGTGAATGCAGAAGGCGGTGACAGGCTCTGCTTGATTTAAGAGCAGAGAAAAAAAGATTGGTCTGATTTTCTTCAGGATGAACCCTTGGTCTGTTCTCATTTCACAAGGGAACTGCACATCTCAGAAAATGAATGTATCTTCAGATTTTAATGTCATCACCATGGAAGTCACTGGAAGGTGTTGTTATGACCTTCCCCCCGCACCGGAGGATCCATGATATATGTTCTGTTGATGAAAATTCAGAAGACCAGGGGAGCTGATAAAATATAGCTAAGTGATTCAGAGAGTAAATATTAGGTTCAGTGCCTGATTGCCTCGTATTTTAAATATTTCAATGCTCCCTGCATGACTGGACTGGTGTAAAGTACTCACTATTAGCAACTCCAGCCACAAAAAAAAAAAAAAAAAAAAAAAGAAAGAAAAGAAACTACCTTAATAGCATCATTCAAAATGTGTACTGTCCTCTTTAGAGTAATGGGCTTTTGATGATAGTAATCAAAGAATGCTGCCTTTGTAGATTGGAGTCATAGCCACGTTGAGAAATGATGACTGTTAAGGACATTTCTTTTCAGTAATTTTGTGCTTTTTTTCTCAGTCTGTTTCTCTGATTGAAGTGAGGTGACAGTGGGGGTGGAGGAACATGGTTATTCTTCCCTAAACAAAATGGGAAGTAACATTAGGGGGGAGCAGATAAGGGTGGCAGAGATATGCAAGGAACCTGATCTGCAAAAATAAAAGGCAGCCTTGACAGAAATCAGTAGGAAAGATTGGAGATTAGAAAGAGGGGTGGGGGGGGATTGGATGCTAATGAAAGATTCAGAGATTCAGAGCCCTGGGCTGTGAACCTGGAAAGCAAGGATCAGATGGGAGCTGTGGGAGACTGCATTGGCTGGGGAAAAAAAATGCATAACTGCTTGGGATGGAGGCCAAGACTCTTCTGTTCATCCTTCCTGTAACAAGAAATGGAACCAAATGCAGAAGGCTGAGCCACATGGACATTTATTTAGGGAAATTTCTTGTTCTCTAAGCTGTGGGTCACTCATCTTCTATGTTAAGTGTCCCAAGGGTTAAGCAGCATCACAGAACTGGAACAACAGTTCTGGACTTTAAGCATTCTGGTTTTATGACACTTTGGACATTCTTGCACGGCAGGGGTTTCTCAGGAGCCACAAACACTATAAATAAGCAATGTGATTACTTGGGAAGTATGTTGAACTCAGAGTCTGAAGGTATGAGCTCTTTCTCATCACAGTTCTGCACCTTACAATAACTGTGATCTTTTGTAAGGAAATTTAACCTGTTTGAAATGTTGTTTCTTGCCTTGTAGGTAGTTTTATAGGTATGTGCATAGCATTTGTTGACCATTCAGCATGTGCTCATATTGTTTGAGTCCTCCCCCAAATCCATGAGATATTATTCTGCTTCTACTCTCATTTCAGAGATAACAAAATAGTGGCCAAAAAAGTTTCAGCCACTTTTCCAAAGTCACATTGGTTGTGGAAACAAATTAGAAAGGACACTGTCCTTCTTTGAAGATCTGTATTAGGATGCGGAAGTGGTGTTAGGGGCAGGTCATTGTTTTATTTTATCTACTTTTGTGAAGACACTTGTTTAGGAATGTATTTGTGTAAAAGCCAGAAACATTACTAAAATAATCACATGACATTTTAATTCATGAGGAAAAAAAAGACAGAACTACAGTTTTCAAAACAATATATCATAGAGACATATACCAAAGCAGACCAGACCAACTCTAGAGATGTTCCTACTCATATGCATCTCCCCCTAATGACTATTCTCATTATGAACAAATTTTTACTTTTTTTCCATATTAGTGAGTCTGAAAGGTCTCATCTAAGATTTGCAAGTAATTTGCCTTACACACTCATTTCACTTTATCCCTTCTTCACACAAGTACATCTTTCTTTTCTATTCTCAAAATATGATGCTTGTGAAATTAATGACCCTATCCATCCATTCTTTTTTTGCATTTCCTTCAGGAGCTTCTGAGACACCCACCAGGTGGTCAAGGTTTTTAAAAATGATCAAACACTTAAAATTTGAGTCATTACTTCTAAACTTTAAGTCACTCTTGCCAAAATAAAGAGCATTGACCATGTTAGATTAAGAAACAAAATTTCTGATGACCTAGTCCAAATAGCTCCATAGTTTTATCATGAGAAAACTGCTATTTAGCAACACAAGAATATCATGGCCAAGCTCACATAGTACATTCATTAGAGGGAAGGATTGCAGTTTGTGTTTTGGCTCCTACTCAGTTGGCCCTTTAAAGGAATACAAGATATTCCTAAGAATTGAAGTATTTCGGTAAGGCCAACAAAATATTTTAGCTAAATGAAAACATAGAACTACTCTTTGGTTATTTCAAAATTAAAGAAGTGGAACTGAGCTTTTGCTCCTGCATTTATGGCAGACATCCACAGTTGATTGTAAGACTCATTTTCATTGTTCACAATGATGGTTTACAATGCGATCTCCCATTCTCCTCCAGGTAGAAATCCAAAAAGTTCTCACTGGCTGCACAATTGGTTACTGACTTGCAGAGCAGAGCTACTTAATGTACATCTTTGTCAGTCTCTGGCAACTGAGATTGGGACCTTGAGTTCATTGTCTCTTGGCTCAGTGACCGGTAGCAAGTCACTCTCAGTCAAGTTTTCTAAATATAGTAAATAAATTGCACTAGTTTCCATTTCCATTAGCAGTGTTTGTTGGGGTGCAACGAATAATCTGGAGACATAAAAAAGACCGGGAAGGCTTGGGCTCCTTGAAGCATAAATTTCCCTGCTGATTGATACAAGTCTGTGTACGGACCATTGATTATGGAATGATCAAGTGGTTAAAACACTTAGCACTATCTGTTAAAAAGTAAATCCCAATTTCTTACCATTTCTTACCCCTACCTACATTAGAGTATATTCTAATTTTTAATGTCCAGAATTCTATGATTTTTATGAGTCATGTGCTTTAGTATAAGAAATTCTTGTATCATGCTGATGAAAATAAGGGTGCGGAAGTTACATATAGGTTAGGAAATATGCATTTTGCTAAGTCCAGTTGCTGGAATTGCAGATGCATACCAACGTGTCTGGCCCAAACAACACATTTTTATACCCTACTTCGGCTTGGTGCTCTTGTTATTTTGGAATTTGCTATCTTTCACATTCATATGATCAATTTCTGATAAGACACCTGATCTGCTGCCCTCACCCTGATTTATTTTGGCTAGCTCAAATAATCTTGCTTGCTGGGCAGATCACATCATTTGCATATTTCTAAACTACATTGAAAATATGTTTTTTTTTAATAAAAGGCTTCATTCAGATATTTGATGTATTATAGATGGTACCACTTAGAATCTCTGAAATATTTTTAGAAAGTGCAAGAATTAATAGAATCACTATTTTAAAGTTACATTGAAGTTTTCTCTTCATATAACAAACTGAAGCATTTTGAATTACTATGTTGTCTAGTACTAATTCATACTCTCTGTTAAACATAACACAGGCATAAATATGGTATTTTGATTCTATTGTGCTATTGCTCCATTTGTTTAGACAACATCATTTATGTGTTCTGAATTCTTAACAAATAACTTAACAAAGCTTTGCTGATAAAACTAACAGACTTTAGGGAATTAAGCTTCATCTCATTCCTTTCTTATTTCCTCTGTTATGAGGAATGGGCTTTCTGAATATTTCATACTTTTATTGGCTTCACTCCTGCCTCTGTTGTGGAAGTACAGGCTTTTCTCTCTTGCTTGGGATACCTTGAGAACTCTCCCTGGACTCACTGCCTGCCTTTCCCACTCTGCTTCTCTGTCCATATTGCAGCCAAAACTATATTAGTCATTTGCCAAGGTGATTGTGCTGTCTGCCTCAAGGGCTGTAGTGGTCCACAGTTAGTAGATGAGGCAGACCAGAGTGGATTAATCACAGTGGTACACTGTGATGATGTCAGTGCTTAAGAGCTAAGTAGTCAATGCTTATAGACATTGGTGTGCCCCTACGCGTACCTGGGTGGGCTAGAACCACCTATCTAAAGAGCTTACACATAAGCTGGGTAAAGGAGGCTCTAAAATTTATGAATAACTTCGTACTTTTGCCACTTAGTTGTAGTGGTATTGAGAACATGTAGGAAAAAAAAAACCTCAATTTTGAAAGAAAAAAGTATGCACATGCATTATATCTGAAGTTATTAAGTTCATGTTCTCTGGGCTTTGTCTTCTCATTTAGTATCCCTCCAGGCTTCTTCATTAATTTCACATTTGTATTTATGCCAGTTACATCATTGTTAATACTCTCCTAAGGAGACTATGCACTTCTTCAGGGAGTTTTGTATTTGGACAATATTTATAAGTAGAGAGTCTAAACTCATTTTACTGAGCTGTATAAACAAAGTCTTTATTAATGTGCATGAATATGCAACTGCACAAAACACAAAGGAATTGGTGAGCAGAGAGTTAGTTAAAGGAAGATAAACTGAGACCCCCAACCATGAGCATTTTGTGGAGTAGGTATAGGAAAATGAATGAGAAAACAATCAGCTGTTTTTGTAATTTCTCCATAGGTCGGATTAGTAGATGACTGAAGCGCCTAGATTTTCACCTTAACATCATGTTCTGATTTTTTTTTTTTTATAACTAACTATAGACAAGGCTACGTTCAACTTAAGAGACTGTAAAACAATCAAGTACAAAATGTTTACCTTGAGTAAGCATAAAGGAAAGAAGCAGCCTACCCCTTGTTAAACAGGTCTTTTTTATTTTTTATTATTATTATTATTATTTTGTTGTTGTTGTTTGTTTATTTCCCCCCTTGGGTGCCTTGGACCACATTTGCCTCTCTCTATACTGAGTCCCTTCCTGTGCCTCTCCTATTTTCTATCTGCCTTTTGATTCTGCTCCTGGGTTTCCCAGGACACCTTCTGGTCAGACTCTCCTTGCTCCAAAACACAGTGAAACCAATACCAACATCATCCTTACTAAATTTTATAATGTTCTTATTTGCCAATTTGAAAGCAGCAAATTATCAGGATCTAATTTGTCCCTAAAGTCAATCAATATTGCTATGTGTTGTATCTTCTTGAAATCAAGGATGCTGACCAAGTTTCCAGGAATGTCTATTTTGGAATTTTAGTGATTGATAAAGAATTTTAAAAGTGAGACTGTATTAAGTGATATATTCAAAGCTGCATTAATGCTTCACACTTGTGTTCCTGAGAAACTGTTTACTATTTCATTCTAATTCTATGAAATGTGAAATAAGGATAAAAATATCGAACAACATAATTTCTCAGCTTTAAAGTGATATGTATACACACACACATATTATGAACTAAAAAAAAAAAAAGAAAGAAAAACAAATGTCAACAAAAGTGCCAGTTTGAATATAATCAGGCAAATTATCAAGAAACTAAAACTAAAACTACATGGAATAAGGTTTTGTAATAGCAATCAGATAAACTATTTTTCATATATCAAAATACAGACATTAAACTTTGTAGTAATATCAAATATTGGTGAGTTTGTTGGGAAAGTGATACTCCTATACATTGCTGTGGGAGAGTAAATTGCTGCAAGGAAATTGAATGTCAATTTGGAATCGCTATCAAAATACAAAATATAAATATCATAAGACAGATCTTCATGTATCTTCTTAGAAATGTGCTTGTGCATATATACAATGAGGTCTGAAAACTTTTTTAAAAATATTTTTAGTTGCCAATGGATTTTTAACTTTATTTATATGTGGTGCTGAGGATCGAACCCAGGTCCTCACAAATGTTAGGCAAGCACTCTACCACTGAGCCACAACCCCAGCCCCTGAAAACCTTTACTGAAGCAGAAAAATAAAAGTTATTAAGAAATTAATCACTGGATAAGTTGATATATTCATACTTTAAAAATATGTAGAAAGTGAAATAGAGAGATGGATTGCTGAGTAATCCAATTGGTTATTAACTATTATTTATTTCCTAAGTATAAGTGTATGTACAGGTATATGGCTGTATATATGTTTACACATATGTGTGTATAATATGAATGTCCATGTGTTGTAAAAGGTAGAGAGAATCTGCACTGAGCTAATATCAATGATGTCTTAGGGAGGTAAAGTAGAGAGAAATAGGGATCAGTTTGGGGGATATGATATAAGGAAACTTTTGTCTTATTTGTAATGTTTTAGATTTTATTAAAATGAAATGCAGCTGAGCTCAGTGGCGCATGCCTATAATCCCAGCAGCTTGGGAGGCTGAGCCAGATGGATTGCAAGTTCAAAGCCAGCAAAAGTGAAGCATTAAGCAACTCAATAAGACCCTGTCTCTAAATAAAATACAAAACAGTTCTGGGATATGACTCAGTGGCCGAGTGCTCCTGAGTTCACTACCTAGAAAAAAAAAAAAAAAAAGAAAGAAAGAAAGAAAAGAAATGCGTTAATATAGGCACTTTGTGATCAAATTGGTTGTTTAACCAACTCTTGCTACATAAAATCTTCCCATGTTTTCAACATGAGTAATTAAGAAACAAATGAACAAACAAACAAAAAGTATCACTTATGATAGTGGTGAGTGTTAAATGAGAACTGCATGAAATTTTTAAACTACAATGAGGCAGATGGTGAACACTTACTTAGCCATTGCTGGCTCTTTAACTGCTCAGAAAGCTATCTGTTCTCATAAGGTTATAGGGTTTTTCTCTCTTTCTTCCGTCTCTCTCTCCCACACACACATCTTCACTTTATAAGTGATATTTAAATAGTAATATCTAGATAATTCTACCAAAAATGTGAATTGAATAATTAAAATAAGCATAGAGATGTAGTATTTTTAATATTTCCTTTTGTATTTATTCCCATATCCCAATAAGATGAAAGCTAAAATCTCATTCATTATTTTCCACAGCTTGAAAAATCTTACCACATATTAGGAAATTGGAAGAACCCATAGTTTATCTTATGTAGAGTGACATAAAACACCAGGACACTAAACTGAGTCAATTTAAAATTGGCTCAAATGATTTAAACCTGAAAAACTTCAACTCTTCAACTATTTTGGTTTAACTTTGGATTTGTCACAGCCTGACATTTTTATATGTTACCAAAATGTCACCATACTAGGGCAAAAGAAGCTATTGTATCAAATACCTTTGAAACAATTCCAACTCCAAATTCTGTTAGTTGTGCTTGATGTGCATGATTGTTATGTGGGGAAGCAACCTTGTTTTTATAGATTTCAGGAGAAAATTTAAGTTTGAGAAGTCAAGGTTTTATGAAGCATACGCCTAACCTTAAACTGATTCCTTCCCCTCCACTTATAAGCATCAAATATAGAGAATTACACGAATTACACTGTACACACACACACACACACACACACAAAATCATTGTTTAGAATGTGACTTCCATCTAACAACAAAACCTATCAGAATCGGCTGTTGATATAAGTAAAAGTTACATTTGGTCTTCAAAATCCTCAATAGCAGGCTGACTCCCATTATTTATTCTAAATTCTTTGTATAAGTTTAAGGTTTTTAATTACTTATTTTATTTCACTTTATTCATATAATCTTATGTCACATTCCCTACAAGTATATCCTTATGCTTAATCTTTGATGGTTTTATTGCCTTGCCAATACATGATGCTTTACATGTGTAGTCAGTAGAAACTGATCTCTCTCTCCCGCCCTCTATTGAAGTATTCAATTATCTCTCTGATATCCAGCAAAAACAAACAAACAAAAAACAAAGAAACAAAACACCAAAACACTTCCTTGATAGTGGGAGGCCTTACTGGCCACCATCACCTACCTGATAGTACAGTCTTTCCATACCAAGTCACAGAGGACTTTCTATATGCTACTTTGTTTGCAGAAGATCGATGTGTCTCATTTTTACACGTATAATTTAAATAGATCAAATATTCAATTCTAAAATTATTTCTTGAAAACCCAGAAATGAAAACCACCCACATTTAAATTATTTCATTTTGAAGGGATACAAAGACAGAATAGATGGATTATATTAGGTAGTTTAAAACAAAATTTCTTCAAAGGCATTCTGACAAGAAGACTCCATAGGAAGCACCAGAAATCTGTCTCCTGGTGTAGACAACAGTAATATTTGTACAATGTATCTATTATAATTGCTTCATAATTCTGGAATCTGTTGAAGGCTTGGGCAGCCAATTGTGGTTGATTTTAGCTCCTAACTTGTAGAGGATACTCATCATTCACCCCATAGCCTTATAGCATGCAACTGTACATGTGTTCCTAAAGCAGCTTGCAAATGGTTTGTGAGAGTCAGAGTTGGCAAAAAAAAAAAAAAAAAAAAATATATATATATATATATGCCATCTAAATATTTTGAACCTGTGCTCTGATTGATGTCTATGGCAGACAAGGAGGTAGGCATAATTGTTTTTTCATTTTTGTTGTTTGTTTGTTTTGTGGTGCTAGGGATTGAACCAGGGCCTTATGTATGCAAGGCAAGCACTTGACCAACTAAGCTACATCCCCAGCAGAGGTAGGCATAATTGTTGCTGCACCTTCTTTGTTGTAATTTCTTCCCTCTCTGGAAGAAATGACTGTCCAGGAATATAAAGGGCCCACATACCCTGATTTCACTTTTCCTCCCTTTCCATTTTTAGAGTCAGATATTGAAGATTCAGACATGAAAATGTAACCAGAGAAATTAGAAAGTTATTTTACACCCAGGAAAAGGTTAAAGCTCACAAAGCACCTTAGCAGAGTATAAGTTTACATTTCAGGCACATCCTTGTCACACAGACAATATACAAGAATAAAAAATAAATATAAAAAAAAATGACAAAAAAAAAAAAAAAAAAGAAACAGCAAACCCTAAAGAGAGGGAGAATCATGTTTCCAAAATTACCAAATAATTAGATTAAAATATCCACTTCTCAATCCAAAAAAGAAAAAAACCCAGAAAACAGAAAGGAACAGGAAAATATTTAAAGTATTCCATTCAAAGGGAAAATAAATGAATCCATAGAAACACCCTGAAAAAGTCCTGATGGAAAATACCCTTAAAGATTTTCATGGAAATATCTTAAATATTTCCTAAAGGAAAATATTTAAAAATCCAGAAAACCTTCATGAAAAAAAATAAATATCTTTGGAAAGATATTTAGCTAAAAGGGAAATCTGAAGATGAAAGATACAGTAACTGAACTTAAAATTTCACTACAGGGTTTTTATGGCAGATTTGAGCAAGCAGAGGAAATAGGCAAACTTGAAGATAGGTTAGTAGGAATTTCTGAGATTAAGGAACAGAAGATAAGACCATGAAAGGAAAGTCAATAGAGCTTAGTAGATCTGTGTGGCATCACCACTAGGTTGAATGTCTTCAGTGAAAGTATTCAGAAAAAAAGACAGAACAGGATAGAGCATATTAGAAGTGGTAACTTCACAAGCTTCCACATTTAATGAAAGACATAAATAAAAGCATCCAAGAACCTCTATGAACTTCAAGCAGAAAGAATACAGAGGCCCACAACAGAAACTTTACATAATCTTTCAAAGACAAATACATTTTGAAAGCAGCAAGAGAAGCAACTCATCACATAAAAGCAAGCCTAATTAAAATTATCAGCATATTTCTTATCAGAAACAAAGCGACCAAAGGTAATAAGCTGATATATATACAAAAAAAAAATTGTGAAGAATGCCATGTTCAGCAAAACTGTCCATCAAAATAAGGCAGAAATAAAAACACTGCAAGATTAAAAAAAAAATGTTGAGGGGTTTTATTAACACATTTGTGCCCCCGTGAGAAACGCTAGGTGAGTACTTCAGGTTGAAATTAAAAGAAACTGGACAGTAACTGAAAGCTTTATGAAGAAATAAAGATTTTAGGAAAAATAAATAAAGGGCAATTTTAAAAGTGTTGTTGTTATAATGATTTTTAATTTTTAATTTTTAATTTTCTATACAATTTAAAAGACTAATACATTCAAAGTTTCTAAAATAAGTTAGTATATTCTAATTTTGGTTTGTAACTCCATATTTTGTTTGTATATACCCTAAGAGATTAATGTAATTAAAACATTATTTGTTTATGTTTGGGGGAACACATAAAATATGATTTTGTAACATTAACAACATAAAGGGGTAGTAATGAAACTTTTGAAGAAGCAATGCCTTTTTATGTTTTGAAGACAGAGATTGAAACTTGTGAATTTCAACTTTAGGATAGTAGATATAATCTCAAATGATAACTACAAATCAAATATAAAGAATATACAAAAATGAAGTAAGAAAGAGATTTAAGTATTTCTGTACAAAGAAAAAACAAAGAAGAACAGCAGTCTCAAATTTCTAAAATCAAAATGTTAGTTGGATATTGTCACCAATTCTACAGATATAAAAAGGATCATGAGAGATTATTATGAGCAATTATTCCAAAATTTGGATAACTTAGAGGAAATAGACAAACTCACAAGAACACAAAATCTACTAACTATAAACTACAAAGAAATAGAAAATATTAATAGACCTGTTATCAGAATGGAAATTGACTTAGTCACCAAATATCTCCAAAGAAAAACCTGGACCTGATAACTTCACCCGTGAGTTCTACCAAATCTTTAAAGAACTAACATTGTCCTTCTGAAAACTTCAAAAAATGAAAGAATGAACTGGCTTTAACTCATTGTATGACACCAAAGCCAGTCAAAGACACTACAAGAGAGCTACAAACAAACACTTGACTATGAAAATCAATGCAACAATCTTAAAAATATTAACGAACCACATTCAGCAGCATATTAAGAAGATTATATCTAAAGATCAAATGACATTTATTTCTGCAAGTTGAAAATGTTTCAAAAAGCAAAACTAGATTAATATAACATACTATGCTAGCATAATTAACAATAATATCAACAAACCAAACAATTTATTAACTCAGTTGATGCAGAAAAAGTTTGTGACAAAATTAAATGCTTATTCATTCAACAAACTAGAAACATAAGGAAACCAATCCAACTTAATAAATTGAAATAACAATAATATGGAAATAATAATAATAATAATGTGGAAAACCCACAGCGAATATACTAAATAGTAAAATAATGAAAATTTTTCCTCTAAGGTAAGTAACAAGGCACAAATCCTGACTTTAACTACTTTTAGTCACCATATTAATAGAAGTGCTGGAGAGAGCAAGAAAGAAAAATAAAAGGCAATCTGAAGTTGGAAAGTAAGAAGTAAAATTATCTCTGTCCACAGATGATATGATCTTGTGTGTAGAAATCACTAAAGATTACATATGTGCATGCACACATGCATATACAAACTGTAAGAATTAACTTAGTAAAGTAACAGCATACAAGATCAACATGCAAAATTATGTAATGTTTTAATACAATAACAGTGATCAAACTAAAAACAATTCTACCAATAATAGCATCAATAATGTCAAAATGCTTAGGAATTAACTAAACCAAGGAGATGAAAGACTTGTGCAATGGAAATTACAAATCGTTTTTGATGAAAACAATAAAGACTACATAAATAAACAGAACAGTATCCTATATTCATGAATTGAAAAACAATGGTACTCAGATGTAATCTCTACTCTACGTAATCTACACATTTAACACAGACCCTCTTAAAATCCCAATAGTGTTTTTCACAGAAATAGAAAAACCCATTCTAAAATTCATATGGAATATCACAGGATTTTAGACAACAACAACAAAAATCCTGAAAGGACAAAGGTATAAGACTCACAGTTCTTGATTTTGAAGTTATTACAAAGCTACAGTAATCACAACTGTGGTATTGCATGAATACACACACACACATACACACACAAACACACATTCAAACCAATGGCCAACACAAAAATAAATATGATAAAAATGATTTTAACAAGAGTGCCAGGCAATTCAAAGGGTAAAGAAACAATCCAAGCATCCTTCAGTGGGGCAATGAACAAACAAAATGCAATCTATTTGTATAAAAGAAGATTGCTGAGGCATAAAGAATGTAAATACAAACACATGTTACCTGGATGAATGTTGAGGGCATTATTCCAAGTGAAATAAACCAGTCACAAAAAGAAAACACTGTATGATTTCAGGTACATGAGGCATTTAGACCATTTAGACTGGTCAAAATCAAAGAGTCAGAAAGCAGAATGGTGGTTGCCATGAGCTAGTGTAGGAAGACATGAGGAGTGATTGTTTAATGTTTAAAGTTTCAGTCTTTTCAAGATAAAAAAGAGTTCTAGAGATGAGTGGAATAAAGGGTGCACAACAATTTACATGTCCTTAATCTCACTGAGTTTAAAAATGATTAAGACACTAATTTTAAATATATTTTGTCACAATGGAAATAGGATAAAAGAATATTTCTGATTTATTTTGCTCCATATCCTTTCTGACTTTGAAAACTCCATTCAACACTTATTTTTTAAAAAAAATATTTATTTTTTAGGTGTAGTTGGATACCACGCCTTTATTTTATTTACTTGTTTTTATGTGGTGCTAAGGATCGAACCCAGGGCCTCGCATGTGCTAGGCCAGCACTTTACTGCTGAGCTATAGCCCCAGCCCTCAACACTTATTTTGAGTCCACAAGTAATAGAAAATTTGTTAGGATCCAGAATTATGTTCATGTACAAGTCAGACATTTGTTGATGTCCTCAAAATGCTTACAACTTCTAAGTCACATATTGGTAAATGATCAAGGTCTATGTGAATAAAAATCCAAATTACTGATTCTATCTAAAAAGAGCAGTTGTGATATTCTGGTGCCAAGTTTATCTGAAAGCCCAGGTTTAACATCAGTGACAAAGCTAAAAGGAAACTTTGATACTCAAAATATCACTGAAGGCAGAATTAGGATACATATTCCTTTGTAAGGTTATGGCTATTTGTGGTGTTCCACACAAATAATCTCATCACATTGACTGAAAGCCTGGAAAATTTCATCAACTGTACTATAATAAAATATATTTGAATAAAGACCATTTTGTGGACAGCAAGCAATTTTACTCCAATATCTGCATTGGTCATCATTGAGGCCCATATGTAAACAGCTCTTTTATACACTGTACACTGCATGAGGTAATCAGGATACCTCAGAAGGTTTCCTTCAAGCTTACCCTTACTTAACCACACCCACCTCTCTGGGTTTTCAGATGAAGGTACCGTCTTTCTGATATAAATATTTTTAAAAATTCTTAGTGTTGATTTTCTTTATAGTTCTTCAGCATTACAAAATTTGAAAGAACAACTTAAGACATATTAACTATGTAAATCTTGACTTTACCTTAAGAGAATGAAAATCACTACGTAAGTGCTACATAGAATCCAGATGATGAAATAATTTTTGTAATATTTTCTGAAATTATCCTCCTTTATTTGGCTAACATATTGCCAAATACTTGTCATGTACAAAGCATAACCATATATTTCATGATAATTTTTAAGAATAACATTTTAAATGAAGATATATCTGTCTACTTATAGAATGAATATTAACAGATTGTGACTTTGAGTTGCCACATGTAAATAAAAACTTTATGGAAATTTAATATAGCAGAGTTTATATGAGTTAAACAAAATAAAATAAATTATGCATCAGCCAGCCCTCAGAACCAGAAGATATTCAGATGTCTACCCGTTATAAAGGAAGGTAGTATTTATAGAAGGAAAAAGGAAGCTACATACAAAAGTAGCTCTTCTGGTTCTATAGCTCAGCCTTTGCCTTGTTTGACTTGAAGTGATAAGGCCTTTCCCTTATATGGATCTGGTCTTATAGGGGGCAGCCTGAAATTGTCGGATTCCCTGCTGCTGTGAGTGGCTGAGTTGTAGCTACTGGTTACAAGAATATACTCTTAAATTTGGTTGCAGTTCACTGGGTACAAACTCAGAGTAAAGAGGAAGCTTTAGGCCAAATTTAGTTGAATTTAATAGGACATATGAAAAATGTACCTCCAAGGTACTCCACACCTGACCCCTATGGAATGTTAGGGTTATTGTTTCTGAATGTTAATCTCAATTTCCATACACACAAGAACTAGAGATTGCTAGAAAAGAATGATGTGACAGATTACTGGTGAAGTGGAGAGAGGCAGGAATACTTTTATTAGACTTTTCTAGGCTTTGGATAGCCATGATAAACATCCCAAGAATCTGGGTGTGGAGGTGCCACTAGACCAAAGCTTCCAACCTCTAGAGAATCCAGACCTCCCAGGAACCATCCTTCAGGAACACCCAGAATTTTCTTTCCTTTTGGAAACAAAGTTACCTTTCTAACTGAAAGGATAGGGAAACTGAATAGTATTGAGGGAGGTAAATGATATGACTCTAAATAAGCAGAGCTTTATGATAAATAAGGTAAGTGAACTAAATTATTTTGGGAATAACTGTAAAGCTAAATGAATATCGAAAAGCATGCATTTAATAGATTTTTCAATACCAATAGTGAAAACCTGAAGTAGGGTAAATTTGTTGTTTGGTGTTTTTATGTGCATTTCACGATTGCGGACCACAGCAGCTCGGTATCTCATGAGAGAATTTTTCAGTTAGACATAATACTTAAAATAAACTCCTAGGACATGAAACATTGACCAGATCACTCTATTTATACACACACTGAAAATTGGAAAGTCCTACATTTTAATCTTGGATTTCAAGTCATTTGCAAACAAATAATTTCCTGTTTCTCTAGAACATATGTTTAGTAATTAGAATGCTAATGTAAATGCTTTTAGAAACTATTATTGATTGTAGACAATTCAGTTGAGCTTCATTTATTACCCTAAGGTTTTTTTTTTTTTTTTCCCCAGTACATAGGTTTGATGCTTTTCCTTCTGTAAGATGATTTCATAGTGATATGTGCCACAATTTAGTGGAGCACCCTGCTAGGACCAGATCATCTTTCTCCTTTAAAGGACTGGGATGTAGGGTCCCAGTTTTGAGCTTCAGATCTTATTGTATTGCAAAGATGTGCCATTTACTGAACTTTTTTCTTTCTTCTAAACTCTCATTTTAAATTTTTGTCATGTTATGAACATATAAAATTGATCCTTTCACATTTTTACACATCTTTCCTGGGAAGTACAATTATTTTCTTGAACAACCGAAGAAGTGGCTGTTGCAGTGGAGTCTGCAGACTAAAGAGTCAGGCATTGGTGCGTATCTGTCTTGGCCAAAGTCACTTTGAAGTGACAGGTTTTTATTAGTGTGTAATAAGTTTATGATAAACATATAGGTACATACAGCACCTAATTTATAAGATTCTTTGAAAATCATAAATTAAATGACATACATAAAGTGATTAGCACAGTGCTTGGCACATTGTACTATATTATTATTACTATTAATAATAATAATAATAATAATAATAATAATAATAATAATAATATATGTGAATGCTTGAGTCATAGCAACTGTTCTGGGTAGCCTTGATAAACATCCCAAGAATCTGGGTGTTCTGTCAATGCCAGCTCCTATAATTGCCTCCTGATTTTCTTGGGGGTTTTTGGCAGGGTGCAGTGGGGAGGGGTTTCAGGGATTGAACTCAGGGGCACTCGACCACTAAGCCATATCCCCAGCCCTATTTTGTATTTTCATTTAGACACAGGGTCTCACTGAGTTGCTCAGCACCTTGCTTTTGCTGAACTGGCTTTGGATTTGCAATCCTCCTGCCTCAGCCTCCCAAGCTGATGGAATTACAGGTGTGTGCCACCACATCAGGCTCTTGAATTTCTTTCTAACCCTGTTTGATAGTTCAATTTAGTTTCAATGACAAGGAAAGGAAGGAAGTAGGATAATAAAGATTCATATAACATTTTCTCCTTCTTTTTTCTGGCTTTAAGAAATTCAGAGGTGTCCTTACTTTCATTTATTTCTATCCCCCCCTTTTTTTCTGGTAGTGATGATTGAACCCAGGAGTGCCTAACCACTGAGCCATATCCCCAGCCCTTTATATTTTCTATTTAGATGGAGTCTTGCTAGGCTACTGAGACTGGTTTTGAACTTGTGATCCTTGTGCCTCAGCCTCCCAAATCGCTGGAATTACAGACACACAAAGCCCTGTCCTGGTTTTCATTCATTCATTTCTAAGGTCATTCATTCAATAAATTTATTCATTCCTTCATTCATTCAATAAAATTCCTTACTTGCCATGTAACAGACTCTGCGCTCTTTTAGTGGGAGCATACATTAGCTTTTATAATTCTCAAAATAATTGGATTCATAGTCATTATGGTATTTATTTTATTGATAAGAAAACCTAAATAAGAAATCAAGAAGGCTGCAGAGGTTCATTCAGAACTCAGCCTGACTCCAGTCTGCATTCTTCCTACTTCCCCACACTACCTTTGGCACGGGGTTTGTCTGATGTGCCCTCCAAAGTCAGAGCAGAACTGAGTCAATTGCATTTTATAAATAAGAATGTAAAATCTGAGCAAGATGATTAGTTTCTATAACTTCCGTGTACATGAAAGCTTTATGCTTTCCCCAAAATACAATTCCATGCCTCTAAGAATCCAGTCTCTGAAAGTTATGTTGTCGTCGACTGACTCGGAAGTCATAGGCAGCCTCTGAAGCGACTATTTTTCACTTGAAATGGTGTTTCTAGTGGTATTAATGACCACTCTCTGCCCTATTGATCAGTTCAGCTGGGTGGTTGATTCCATTTGGTCATCAAAATAGCCACACAAACCAGATGCATCATTTTTTTATTTTATTTTATTTTTTCAGTTCAGTGTGGCTGCTGTTGAACAAGCACAGCCATAGTTTCCTAGGGTATTGCCAGCCACTGTGCAGGCATAGTTGTTGGAAGCTCACCCCTTCATTCTATTATCTGCCAGTGTCAGGGGAATGGAAGGGGGATGGGGCTAGTCATTGTATGTGATGGATTTATCAAGCTACCTACATTTGGTTTGTGTCCTGGCAGGTGGTTGTTTTGTTTCCTGAATTTTCAATCAAAACATGAAAATTTCTAAAATCCCATTTCTTTTAATGTGGTCCTTTTTTTTTTCCCCCTTGTGGTCTGAGAGCTGTGGATTCATGCCCAAATGGAACACTGATAATGTATGGTTCTTAAGCAATCTCTCTTAATTCATTGCTCCTACAAAGGCAGCTGGAATTTAGGGGGGGGATCCAATTTTTGTTTCTCAATTTCATGATGATTCTTAATTCACTTATCAAAATCTTATGTAAAGAAAATTATGTCATTTAGTTTGTTGAGCAATTTATTCTTACACAATTTACTATGTTTCCTAAATAATATCATATAATATATATAATATTGTCAAGATTTCCAATTCATTTAGGCATATTCAGAGATAGATTACTACTCATCTGTTTTTTTGAATATAAATTACTTGGATATTTCTCCTCAATCTTCGTATGCACTATGTTTATGTTCTGCTATCTAATTAAAGCATGGGATAAAAAGAATCCAAGAATGTTAAATAAGCTGTTGATGAGGAAAAGAATTACCATTTCCTCTCTCAGAACAAATTATTACTACTGTTGTTATAAATTGCAATAATGTTAGCAGCAGCATTAAAGGAGGAAAAATTCATTTGGGTTCGTGGTTTCAGAGGTTCTGTCTGTGGTTGGCCAACTCCATAGCTTCTGCACCTGAGTTAGGCAGAACATCAGGGTGGAAAAGCATGATGGAGGGAAGCAGCTCAGAACATGGCAACTGAGCATCAGAGAGAGCTCCACTCACCAGGGACAGAATATAAACCCCAACTTCACATGCCCAGTGACCTACTTCCTTCAGTCACACCTTACTTGTGCACAGTTAGCACTGAGTTAATTTATACTAGTGGATTAATCCACCGATTAAGTAACAGCTCTCCCAATCTAATCATTTCATCTGAAAATTTTGGCATTGACTCACACCTGAGCTTTTGGGGAACACCTCACATCCAAACCATAACAGCACCACTCAGGATATCTTATGTCCCTTGAAACATATCATTCAAAACCACTTGATGAGTCCTACATGTCAGTTAACTCAGGCTCAGGCTTTCCTGATTTCCATTGCATGTGGCATCTACATTTTATCTTAAGGTCACTACTTCTAGTCTTGTAAGCCAGTTTTATAAATAAAACAATGCTGCATATCCATAAGAAATATTTCAGGTTGCTTTTAGTTTGTCACATATAGATTTTTCCTGCATTCCTATAGATTATTGTTTTAGTCAGCTTTTTTTTCGCTGCTGTGACCGAAAGGCCCATCAGAACATTTTAGTTAAGAAAAGTTTGAGGGCTTGGTCCACAGAAGGCCAACTCTATTCTTTGGGGCTTGAAGTAAGGCAGAACATCATGGTGGAAGAGTGTGGTAGAGGGAAGCAGCTAGCATGACGAATAGAAAACCAAGAGAGACTCCACTGGCCAGATACAAATGTGAACCCAAAGCCAGTCCCCAATTCCCACATCCTCCAGTTACATCTTAGCACTTCAGTTACCACTCAGTTAATCCCGATCAGGAGATTAAATCACTGATTGGGTTAAGACTCTTACAATCCAGTCATTTCTCCTATGAATCTTCTTTCATTGTCTCACATGTGAGCTTTGGGGGGAAATCACACATCCAAATATCACAATTATTATTTATTTATTGTTTACCTTAAACAAATATTTTCTTCAGAGTCACTTTCTGTGCTCTGCAAATTTTACAATTGTGAATCTGCCATCATAGAGCAATCAGCAAAATGGTGCCTAAGTTTCAAGGCATCATTCCTTTGTTTGAAGTCACATTCTAATAAAAAATTACTTAGGAGAAATCAGTCCACTACAAGCCTTCCTCTTCTCCTAAGTATTGCTGCTTACGACTCAGAAGTATTGGCTAGATGTCTGCAGATATCTGGAGAGCTGTAATCAACACTCATTTCTTTACCTCATCCCATCTCTTCTGCAATTTACTATCTTTTCTGTTCTCTTGAATAAAGCTTTTGTTTCTCCAATTTTTCAAGTAGGTAGACTATCAAATTTAGGTATATAGATTTGTTCTTGTGTATATAAATCCCATGTTACCCACTTACCTTTATGTTTTATCTTTGTTTTATTTTGTTATAAAAATCTGCGCTTTCTTCTAGGAAGCTTTAACTGCTTAGACTCACTTTCAAAATCAGAATATCATTAACCTTTCCTGAAAATGATATGTAAAATGAGTTAAAAGTTTTAGAAATGTTCATGACATTTCATCTAGCACTTTAAAATTAGCGATAGCACATTCACAGGATGCAATACTATTCAGTCATTTATTTTTATTTTTTATTTTTCCGAAAGAATTCAGGATATTTTGGAAAAATATCATGAAATAGTTATGCAACCAGTACTTATTGAACTCTGTTTATATGCCAGACACTGTTTCAGTGGTAAGTGAAAAATTCATGAAGAACAGTATTACAGTAGGTGCCATGATTATTTGCAATTTGTATCAAAATAGAAATACTTGAGAGAATCTTTGTGTGTTCTTTGTAGTCTTTGTAATTTTTTTTTGTTTTCCAAATTTTACAATAAATGGGTATTATTTTTTTAAATAAAAATGAACTATGCCTACTAGTTTTCAAAAGCATAATTCTTAGAAAGTAATAATGCTTGTTTACAAAAGAGAGTAAGAGAAATGATAATGAGTAGAATGATAATAAGGAGTCGTCTTTGGACATGGGTGTTATCCACCAAACACTGGATGAGTTCTTGCTTTAGAGAGGGGGACTGAGTAGTACTTACCCATCTTTGTCTTAAAGCCTTCCATTGTTATAGGAAGGTCCTCATCTTACCAGATGTCCCATTTTCTCTGAACAGATTTAATTTACAAGATTTTTTTTCCTTTTATATTGTGCCAATATCTGCAGTGGGTAACCTCCCTATATCAGTTCAAATTTTCAATATCTAGCCTGGACAAAGAAGAAAGATCCTGTGAGACCTTTCTACTGTAATATTGTGGGTGTAGTATAAAAATGTTCCCGGGTAAATCTAATGAAAATTCTAGGTTTGAGATATATAAGACTCACTGGCAAATGACTCAGTGTGACATAGGATAGACAAGAATCCAGGGATAATATATTCTGGAATTTGAGGTGGTTAAATTCTGAGAGAAATGAGTCATACTTTAAATATTTTTTTAAAAAAAGATTCAAAGTACATTGCTATTACTTTATCAAGAAATTTAAGTTTCATATGTATGAAACATGGTGATATAAGTTTCTGTCAACAGTTCAGAGCTGAGGAAAAACTCTTGTGTTACTTTTGTCAAGTGGAGTCATTCAAGAAAAAAATAAGACCTTAACAGCCAGCATCTCACCATATGAAAAGGATTGAGAGAAGAAAATTATGTTGGGGCATAGAAAAACTCAAAGTAGAAAATAGTTTTTACAACTCCCTGGTATGTGCACATGTACGTATGGTAGTAGTAGTAGTATTAGTAGTGCCATTGTTTACTTCAAAGTTTGGGGTTTGGCATTCAGGATGCCTGCAAGGAGATCTAGCCTCTCAGTCTTTCCAACATGGAGAGCTGAGTTTCAGTCCATGTGCCTCTTCTCTATTCCCAGAGCATGTGAGAGGAGCTCAAGAGAGAAGAGAGACACAGTAACTAGGAATAAGGATGGAAATCTTTTCTGTGGTAAGTGTGACAGGTGTGAGAGAAAAGTCCCCAGCACCCTGACAGTGCAGGGCAAATTGTGAAAGGTGCAACATGCAACTGATGGTTGCTCCCTCTCACTTGCCCAACCTGTTTCCTGACTAGTGGCCCTTTGTGCAGGGCACATAGATGTCTGGTATTAGAGAGAAGTTGTGGAGGAAAATGTAAGATGCACCCTTAGAATAGACTCTTATCTTATATCCATGCAAGAGACCATCCAACTGAGAACATAAGCACCCAGAGTCAGCAAGAAATGCACCATGCTTCACTTGCATAACTCTCTTTGCCATTAATGGTCCATGATCCACATTGGTAAAGCCATTTTCTTGTTATCCAACTTATATTCATCACTGATTTAGCGTGTTCGCACTAAGAAGTTAAAGGAAGGAATTTTTAGATCTTTCCTGGACCTTCTCACCCTTTCTAGGATCACCACAGCTATAGAACATTTGATCTGATCTCCCAGGGGGATGTATACAAATTACAGAGCAAATGAAATTTTCACAGCTCTGTACTAACTGCCAAAAATCTTGACTGTGGGCAAAAAAGATCACTTATATGCACCAAGGTGTCAAAAACTTTTTATCTTCCTCCTTTCGCAGAGTATACTGTATGACTCAAGTGTTATATAACAAGAGTTCTAAAATTGATAGTTTTAAAAACTTCTATGAAAATTAGGCTCTTCCATATATTATTGAGTTGAGACTGATAAAGCTGTTAGGTTGGAAGATAAACCTGTGTGATGCTCAGCACAAATTGCTGCTTTACTGATGGCACATATAGTTATCAAAATGATTGGTAATGTTTACTGATTTTTTAAAATGAGCCACCACTGGGCTAGGTACTTTGCAAGTATTATTTTATTTGAGTTTAATATTAATGGTATGAGATATGACGTGCCATGCCTCGAATAAGTGGAAACTGAGGTACAAAGTGAGCTGCACAAGGGCATAAAGCCAGATAATAAGGATTGTCTAAAGGCTCAATAAAACCAGGTGCACAGTGAATATTTGAACCCAGAGCATTTGACTTCACAGAATAACATTAGTCTTCACTTTAGCTGAAACTATAGGATGAAATGAGATACAAATTCACATATACTTTAAATGTTCTTTTCCCCAAAATCCTCGCCAACACTCAATTTCCTGTTGTTCACTTGAGTTACTTCTAATTAAATACCAATCTCTGTTTATTTTTTGGAAAAGTTAGTCAGTTCTGCTCTTGGCACTCTAGAAGGCATGACCACATAAGTTGAAATTCTGATTAAAAGAAATAGATGCACTCGTAATTATTTTCTGAAACAAATGATAGATGCTATATGCATAGAATTGAATATGGTCATTTAGACATGGGTAGCTTGCATTCATTTTCTTAGCTTAACTTGCACAATACATTTCATGATTAAATTATGATAGTACTTTGCCTCTATACATCTCAAATTTCATGTCATTTATTCATTGACTTATCCCTCTAATCATTATAGATTAATAAAGTATCTTTTGTGAACACAACACTATGCCAGTGCTGAGAATACCAAAAGATCAAATATGTGATCTTATTTTGAGTGTGTTGGAAAGTTGATCCTTAAACTGTTTGGCAACTGAATAGAAATTATGAGAAAGACAAGAAGGAAAAAGACTTCTAGGTATCTCAGGGCATGTTACACTGAAATTTCAATTATATAAGTGGGATTCATGTATAAATTTCAATGTGAAGATGTTGGAATGATGATGGCTGTAGAATAACCATTGATGTGAACTATATATCAGAGTTTTAATTTTATTCTGAAAGAAATGGGAGCCATTGTAAGATTTTATATTCATACATGATATGATAACCTTATGTTAGAAATTTGACTCTTTCCGAAAGTGGTTTAGAATAGATAATTTAAAAAGAAAGAAAACTAGTTGGAAAGATATTGAAATTAGTTAGAAAATATTGAAAATTTTAGAAAAATGATTAAGAGGACTCTGCTTTGATCCCAGTTTGATTAATATAAACTAGATTTGCCCTTATCCCTAAAATGATCAATATATGACCAAAATTTATGACACAATAAATTTTTGAAACAATGACATAGGACCATGAAGGGCAGTGCTCTACGCAAGAAGAAAAATGAATCTTTTAGATTCCATGCTTGTCTCAGCTTACTGTATTGAAATTTTCCAGTCATGGTCCAGGGAGAGAGAATTCCAGAAGAGACCTGCGTATTCTCTGGCTGAGAGTTTGGATAGAACAAGGATTAATTTTTTAGGAGAGGGTATTAAGAGTTATGCCAAGAGAGAATCCTATAGATGTGCAGAGAGCTCCCCTCGCCATGTATTTAGTTAAATAATACTTATTACACACATGTGAGACTATGTGAGGTCAATACAAAAATCTACCTGAATGGCTTAAAGAGTATCCCAGGAGACACAGGGGAGTGAATGAGGCCAATTTTCCATAGGCTGGACCTGAAACCTCATGATTTTCATGACCCTGGGTATAGCACACAGAATAGGCTTTGCTTCTCATGGAGAGCAATTACTTCTAGAAAGAGCACTGATCCAATCACATCAAATAATATGAAAACTCAAAACCTGAGTGATCAAGCTATTTCCAAGATCCTGAATAAAACTCAAGATCAAATGGAGCACAAAATATATCTAGTGCTCAGCAAGTTACAATCATGATAGCTGGCATATGATCAAATATGACATGTAAAGAAGAAAGAAGTATTACCTACAACTAAGATAAAGCACTATCAATTGAGACAAATACAGAACATAATTCAGATGTTAAATTAAGCAGACCAGTATATTTAAAATAGTAGTATTTCATATATTCAGAAAGCTAAGTAGCTCACAAATTCAGAGACATGAAGAAAATCACACCAAAATGAAATTGTTTGAAGCCAAACTTTTAAATCTATCATGGGGGGGGTGAGGGGAAAGACATGTTATGTACAAAGGAACAAAGATAAGGATAACATCAGATTTTTTTGTAGGAAATAATGCAACTGAGAACACATTGAAGCACATCTTTCAAGTATTATAAGAAAATATCATCAACTTATAATTTCATATGCAGTGAAAACATCGTTAGAACATAAAGAGGGTATGACTTTTTCTGATGAATAAAAGCTGAAAGTATTCATTACCAGCAGATTCTAACTACAGAAAAGAGAGAGGGAGGGAAAGAGGGAGGAAGAGAGAGATAATATTTTAGGAAGTAGCTGGCAAATGAAATAGCTAGAATTTGTGTCTACACAAAGGAATGATGAGTACCAGAAATAGTGGTGCATCCTAGGCAACATTGTAGCTAGATTGTCTGCTCTCCTATACCACTTACACCGAGGAATCCACTTGATCAAACCGAAGCAGTCCAGCTTGGAGGCCACTGTGGGGTAAACAGTCATCTTCTGACAATAGTCATATAAGCAAATTGCATAGGAACAGATCATTCAGTCGCAGCCAAATCATAAGAGGATGATCGCTTTGGCTGACATCTTGATTGCAGCCTCTTGTGATTTCCTTCCTTCCTTCCTTCTTTCTTTCTTTCTTTCTTTTTTTAATTGTTGTTCGTACATGATAGCAGAATGCATTTAAACGCATTGTACATAAATGGAACACAACTTCTCATTTATCTGGCTGTACACTATGCAAAATCACACTACTCAATGCAATCATACAGTACGTAGGGTAATAATTAATGTCTGTCTCATTCCACTATCCTTCCTACCCCAACACCCCTTCCTCTCAACTCACTCAGCTTTGCCCAACCCAAAGTTTCTCCATTCTTCTCTAGTGTAGCTCCTCACCCCCATTGTGGATTAGCATCTGCATATCAGAGTAAACATTGGCCTGTGGCTTTTGGGAATTGGCTTATTTTATTTAGCATGGTATTCTCCAGCTCCATCCATTTACACACAAATGTCATATTTTCATTCTTCTTTAAGGCTGAGTAATATTTTATTGTGTATGTATAAAGAACTAAAAAATGTCAATAAATGGGCAAAAAATCTAAAGAAATATAAACAGATATTTCTCAAAAAAAGAAAAATAAAAGGCAACAAATATATGAAAAAAAATCAATATCCCTTACAATCAGGGAATGAAAATAAAAACTATATACACACACATACACACACATCACATTTTTTTATCCATTCATTTGCTGAAGGGCACCTAGGTTGGTTTCATAGTTTAGCTATTGTGAATTGATCTGCTATAAATATTGCTGTGGCTGCGTCACTGTAGTGTACTTATTTTAAGTCCTTTGAGTATAAACTGAGGAGTGGGATAGTTGTGTCAACTAAGGATCCATTCTAAGTTTTCTAAGGAATCTTCATACTGCTTTCCAGAGTGTTGGAAACCAATTTGCAGTTCTACCAGCAACATTTGAGTGTACCTTTCTCCCAACATCCTCACCAACACTTATTGTTGCTTGTATTCTTGATAATTGCCATTCTGACTGGAGTGAGATGAAATTTCAGCGGAGTTTTGATTTGCATTTCTCTAATTGCTAGAGATGTTGAATGTTGTGTCATATATTTGTTGAACAATTGTACATCTTCTTCTGTGAAGTGTCTGTTCAGTTCCTTAGCCCATTAATTGATTATGTAATTATTTTTTGTTTTTTGGAGTTAAGTTTTTTGAGTTCGTAATATATCCTGGAGATTAGTGCTCTATCTGATGTGCATCCCATCCTGTGGGCTCTCTCTTTATGTTATTGATAGTATCCTTTGCTGAGAAGCAGCTTTTTAGTTTGAATCCATCTCACTCATTGATTCTTGATTTTATTTCTTGCGTCTTAGGAGTCATGTTAAGGAAGTCTTGTCTAAGCAAACATGATGAAGATTTAGGCCTACTTTTTCTTCTATTAGGCACAGGGTCTATGATCTAATTCCTATGTCCTTGATCCACTTTCAGTTGAGTTTTGTGCAGGGTGAGAGAAAGTGGCTTAATTTCATTTTGCTACATATGGATTTCCAGTTTTCCCTACACCATTTGTTGAAGATGCTATCTTTTTTCCAATGTATGTTTTTGGTAGAGGGAAGAAATTAAAGAGATCTAATAGGAGAAGAAGATCTCAAACTATCACTATTTTCCCAAGATATGATTCTTGTTTAAAAGGTTTAAAAGATTCAATCATTTCCATCAGAAAACTTCTGGAGTTAATTAATTAATTCGGCAAAGTGGCAGGATATAAAATCAACACCCATAAATCAAGTGCATTTCTATATATCAGTGATAAATCCTTTGAAAGAGAAATTAGGAAAACTACCCCAATCACAATAGCCTCAGGGAAAAAAATGCTTGGGAATCAATCTAACTACAGAGGTGAAGAACCTCTACAATGAAACCCACAGTCATTAAAGAAAGAAATTGAAGAAAACTCTAGAAGATGGAAAGATCTCCCATGCTCTTGGAAAGGCAGAGTTAATATTGTCAAAGTGGCCATACTATCAAAACCATTGTACAGATTTAATACAATTTCTACTAAAATTCCAATGAAATTCTTCCTAGACATATAGAAAGCAATCAGGAAATTCATTTGGAAAAATGAGAGGCCCAGAATAGCCAAAGGAATCCTTAGTAAGAAGAGAGAAGCAGGAGACATCACAATTCCAGACCTGAATAGAAGACACAGAGACAAATCCACATAAATGCAGTGATCTCTTTGTTATTTCTTGAACCAAAGACATTCCAAAATCCCAGACCACAGAAAATGGAATTATACATATTTACTACTTGAATAAAAGCAAATAAACAAAAAATAAATAAATACAGAAAATTTTTTAAAAAAGCAAAACACATATAAAATGAGATACAAATTCACGTACACTTTAAATGATCATGGCCATTCTTATATTCTACATGCATGCTAGAACTTGTTTTAAAATATGTATGTATCACTTTAACATTGTTTTATTAAAGCAACAAAACAAAGCAAAAAACCTGGAAATAATGAAATGTCTATTCAGAAATGTGAATTGTGCTGGGTAATTTTTTTAAATAATAAGGACATTAATCAAAAAAGTAGTACACAAAATGGGGGCCCAAGGTGGCTTCAGACCAGACAGGTCTTAAAATGATAGAATTATATATTAGGGATGGGAAAAGTCAGGATAACAGTCTTTCCTGATATTTTCAATTTATGTATCACTATTTTCCATCCAAATCATTGCCAAAGTTAGCTGGCTTGTGTCTTTGCTTCTACTCTTTTCTTTCCATCTGAACACATTATTCAGAACAACTTTTTAAATTGTAGGTTGAATGACATCAATTGCTCTGTCTGAACCTCCTCAAGACACATATTTCCACATCTGCCTTGTTATTTTTTTTGTCTTATCTAGTACTTCTCTTCCACCTCACTTGACTCATTTGATCCTAGCTATACTATTCTCTCTCCTTGCTATTCCTCACACATACTAGGAATACTACCATCTTATTGTGTTTATCTTGGCTGCATCTCTGCCTGCAAACCTCTTTTCTCAGAGACACAAAGCAGAGTTCCCAACTTGCAAATATTTCAGTAAAAATTTCTAAAAAGTATCTTGGTTACCTTATTTAATATGGTGACCTGCCTCCCCCTAATCATTAAGACTTTCCAATTGATTATTATGCTCTACTTTTTATTTACTTTTTGTTGCCTATTACCTATGAAAAGTGTAATTAATTATCCTATTTATTTTATGTTTGTTGTTAATTTTCTGTCTGCCATAATAGAACATAACATCTGAAGGAAAGGAATCTCTTTCTCTCTCTATCTCCCTTTTGTTATTGATGTATCTGATTAAAAATCTGACAAATATTAAGTGCTTAATATGACTTTGAATGAACAATGTTTCTTTCATCCAGCCTGACTAAAGAATTTTACAGTGACTTTCTTAATGTTTGTAATCTAATTTTTATTAATTCATTTAATATGTATATATACATATATATGTACATACACACATATACATATGTGTGGAGGTAACATAACTCTACTTGCTCATTCTGAAACTATTTCTCATGTAAGAATGTTCTAAAAGTGATTGGGAGTCATTGGGGAAAATGTTGAAGTTGTGTCCACTGTTGAAATTATTCTTTAAAATGAAGCATTTCAAAGCAAAGTTAAGGAATGGAAGGAAGTTACAACAGTTCAAATTTTACAACATGAATGGATTTCTTTTGATATAATCATATCATCAGAAATTTTTTTTTAGATTTCAAATCTAGAACTGGGGCAAATAGTTCCCACTTAAATTGATGACTCTTAAATAAAAAGACAAATTTAAACAACTATTAATCATTTATAGACCACTTCATAGTTTTCAGATATTATTTATTGTATTTTTAATGTTTATTATTTTAGTAGTATACTTATTGTTTTACTTTAAAAAGCAATTTAATTACCATATTGCAACATAAAATATGAGGTCTCCCAAAGCAATTTAAGTATATTGAAATCTGAGTCTATGAATGTGAAGTTGTGGAGCATCTTAATGAAGATAACTTTAGGAACAATTAAGAGGCTGATCAAGGCCCACACAAACCTGATTTATTTGTGGGATGAAATGATGTTTTAGAGTGGGATAACTCCCAAGGGTGCCAACTCTGTACAAAATGATGAGGTGGCTAATTGTATGTAGTTTTATCTTCATTATTGGTGAAATTAGTGATTTTGGTGGTATTTTTGTTTCTGTATGGATAAAAATTTTGGAATTTTTGCCTGGACACAAAAAGCAAAACCTTAATACCAAGTTTCAAATGTCTAAAGCATATCATCTGCTCCTCCTCTATTATGCCCTTACTCCATATCAACCACCTCTCTCACTGTTGACCACCACTCCTACCCACCAGTGATCTTCATTCTACTATGAAATTAGACCTGAGAATTTGACATCTCTAGACTAAATGGGACATTAAAAGCCCTGCTCTGCTTCCTTAGGGAATATGTTGATGTTTACAACCCTAGAGGACAAACACAGGACACTGAAATATCCTCAAGTTGAGTAAGATCTTTCCTGTTTACCATACCAAAAAAAAATAATTGGAAATAACATTTTAAAAATAATTAATTATTGAAATTTTTACATATTGACAGAGTAGTTTTTTTCTTCATGTGACTCTATAACCAAGTTTTAATCTGTACATTGAAATAGAGAGGCCACAAAATTAAGATTTTAAATTTAATAAAAATGAACTTGTTAGCGTTCTCAAATAAGCTTTCAAAATTTTGGACTTATTGAATTACTGTTTCTTTTTTCTATTTTTTATTTGATCTAAGTAGTTATATATGACAGTAGAATGCATTTTGCCACATTATAAGTAAATGGAGTATAACTTCTCATTCTTCTTGTTGTACATGGTGTAGAGTGAACATAGAATAATATTATCTGGTTTATTCTAATATATTTCCTACCCTCACACCCCCTCCCCTCCCTTCACTCCCCTCTGTCTATTCCAAAATACCTTTATTCTTCCTTAGCCCCCAACCCCACCATTGTGAATCAGCATACTCATATCAGAGAAAATATTTGACCTTTAGTTCTTTGGGATTGGCTTATTCTTCTTAATACAATATTCTCCATTTCCATCTATTTGCCTGAAAATTCCATATTTTCATTCTTTTAAAAGCTGAGTAATGTTCCATTGTGTATATATACCACATTTTCTTTATCCATTTATCTGTTAAGGGCACCTAGGTTGGTTCCAAGCTTTAGCTATTGTGAATTGAGATGCTATGAACATTGTTTGGCTGCATCACTGTAGTATGCTGATTTTAAGTCTTTTGAGTATAAACTGTGTGGGATAACTGGGTCAAATGATGGTTCCATTCCAAGTTTTCTGAGGAGTCTCCATACTGTTTTCCAGAGTGGTTGCACCAGTTTGCAGTCCCACCAGTAATGTATGAGTGTGCCTTTTCCTCTATAGCTTCACCAACACTTGCTGTTTGTATTCTTGATAACAGCCCTCTGACTAGAGTGAGATAGAATCTCAGTACAGTTTTGATTTGCATTTCTCTAATTGCTAGAGATTCTGAACATTTTTAATACATTTGTTGATTGATTATACTTCTGTGAAATATGTGTTCAGTTTCCTAACCCATTTATTAATTGTGTGATTTGTTTTTCTTTTCTTTTCTTTTTTTTGGGGGGGGAGTGTTAAGTTTTTTGAGTTCTTTATATATCCTCAAGATGAATACTCTATCTGAGAAGCATGTGGTAAAGATTTTCTCCCATTCTGTAGGCTCTTTCTTCACATTCTTGATTGTTTCCTTTGCTGTGAAGAAGATTTTGGTTTGGTTCCATCTCATTGACTAGGGATAGTAGGGACATATCTCAACATTTAAAAGCTATATATGCTAAACTCAAGAACAACATCATTCTAAATAGAGCGCAACTGAAAGCATTCCCTCTAAGAACTGAAATGTCAAGGATGTGTCTTGCAGAACTTTTTTTCAACATTGTTCTTGAAACTCTAGCCAAAGCAATTAGACAAAAAGAAAGAAAGAAAGAAAGAAAGAAAGAAAGAAAGAAAGAAATTAAATGATACAATCAGGAAAATAAGAACTCAACACTATCACTATTTTCCAACTATATGATTCTGTATTTAGATGATAAAAAAAAAAAAAACACCACCAGAAAACTTCTAGAACTAATAAATGAATTCAACAAAATAGCAGTATATAAAATTAACCCACTTAAATCAAATGTGTTCCTATACATCAGTGATGAATAAACTGAAAGAGAAATTAGGAAAACTACTCATTTACAGTAGTTTCAAATTTTTTTTTCTTAAATCTATCTATAAAAAAAGTAAAAGACCTCTACAATGAAAATGACAGAACACACACACACACAAAAAAAAAAAAAAAATTGAAGAAGACCTTAGAAGATGGAAAGATCTCCCTTGCTCTTGGATAGGCAGAATCAACATTGCCTAATTGGCCACAGTACTGAAAGCGTTATATAGATTTAATGCAATTTCTATTAAAATCCCAATGACACTTTTCATAGAACCTGAAAAAGCAATCATGAAATTCATTTGGAAAAATAAGAGACCTAGAATAGTCAAAGCCATCCTTAGCAAGAAAAGTAAAGCAGGAGGCATCACAATACCAGACCTTAAACTGTACCACAGAGCCACAGTAACAAAAACAGCATGGTATTGGCACCAGAATAGACATGTGGACCAATGGTACAGAATAGAAGACACAGAGCCAAACCTTCATTAGTCTTTCTTTAGTAGCCTATTACTTATTTTGTGTTTTTTTCCTCCACATAAAACGTCCACCAAAAACCTTAATGTAAGATATAAAATGCTGAAACAAAGGAGAAAAAGTTTAAAATATTGCACTGCCAAGAGTTTCCTGAATAAGATTTCAATTGCTCAGGAATTAATAGCAAAAATGGATAAATGGAATTACACCAAATTAAAATGTTTCTTCACATTGAAGGAAACAATCAACAGACAGTGTACAGAATGGGAAAAAATGCCAGCTAGTCAACTAGCAAAGGATTAATATCCAGAATATATAAAGACTTCAAAAAGTTGACCGCAAAATAACTAGGAATCCAATTTCTAAATGAACAAATGAGTTTCTTCAAAAGAAGTACAAATAGTTGTAAATATGTAAAAATATGTTCAAAATCTCTAGCCATTAGGAAAATGCAAATCAAAACTACATCAAGATTCTATCTCAACCCAATGTGAACGGCTATTATTAAAGAAAAAGGATAACAAATGCTGGTGAGGATGTGGATGAAAAAAGGTCCTTTACACACTGCTGGCAGAAAAATAAATTTATATGTTCACTCTGGAAAACAGGATGGAGGTTCCTAATAAACACAAAAACAAAACTAAAATAGGACTAACACATGATTCCCCGATATCAATCCTGGGTATCTACTTTAAGGATTCAAAATATCAGCACACAAAAGAGATACATGCATATTTATGTTTATTGGGACATATTCACACTAGTTTATCGATAGATGGACAGATAAGAAAATGGTATATAGATAAAAAGCAGTATTATTCTATTAAATAGAAAAAATGTCACTTGTTGTAAAATGAATGGAAGTGGATACTATCTTATTAAACAAAATAAGTCATACTCAAAAGACAACTATTTCTTACTGTCTCTCATATGTGGAATCTAAAAACTAATTTAAAAGAAGAAATTAGATGGGAAATTTTTAGGGAAGAGGAAGAAGTTTAGGTTAAGGGGAGGAGCTAGCAATAAATAGTAGTAGAGAGGACAGTTACAGTCAATGCCTGTCCTATGCATGTATGAATATGTTAAAATGAAACCCATTAACTTGTACAAACAACATACACTAAGAAGTAAATATTACTAGAAATAATTCCAGCATTTCCCTAATGGGAGTTAATTAGTTACATACAAGGAATTTAGAGTTTGAATATTGTTCCTCTAGTTAAATAAGGTATATTTAATTTTATTCAACATCTCGAAACCGATTATGCTTTGAAAAATGGGAAATATTATAGTAATATGAAATAACACATGTAATTAGATGTGCTATTAAACAGAGTCATGCTTATTTTGCTTAAAATCAAAAGTTGCATTAAAGAATAAAATAATTTATGTGAGGAGTTCAAAATGCCTAACCTTCTGTCAATGCAAAACATGTCATAGACTAATCTATATATTCAGTTGAATTTTTTAAATTTAATCACATTAACATAATTGAAGCTAATAAGTTATTTTAATATGTTTCAGAATGTACAGTTCAATAAGTTTCACATAGTCATAGAGTATTCGATGTTTTTTTCTCATATGTGGAATCTAAAGGGAAAAAAAAAAAGAAAGCAGAATATATGTACTGAGCACTTGTTACAGGGCTTTGATGCTTTGGAAAGTCCCCTGTGATCCCTGAGTCTAGATTAATGTAGGTAGTGTCTTGCACCCTGGAATGGTGAGACCCAGGAAAGGGAAACTATTCGTGGTCAAGGGAGCAACTTGAGCAAGTGAACAAACTTTTAAAAACACAGGACATGTAAACAATGGTACAGTACCCCAAATTTAATGTGTATTTATTTTATATCAACCACATACAATGAGGAGACTAGATTAAATCCAAATTATAGGCAATTTATGTCCAAGGTATGTGAGGTAGGATTGAGGGTTCATGAAGAAGAGATGAGTGACAACATACCCAAAGTCTGTTTGCTGAAGAGTGTCCTATTTAGGAGGTTCCATTTGGATCATTAGGAAGATAGAGTGTGACCTATAAAGGGTCTCAGCAATTAACAGGTCAGATGGGCACATTGATACATATATAATGGTACCCAGGAAAAAGATGAAAGTACCCACTAGACGTGATTGTACTACAAGGAAGAGACAGTAGCATCTAATCCATATTGTAATATCCAGTGGATGAGGTAGGACAAGATTTCATGAGGCACTGTTGTTTCAAATCAAAGCCATGGGAATGCCTGTGGAGATGTGGTGCTTAGCAAGTGTGTGTGACTCAGTTGATGTCCAGGAGATGATGTCAACTAGCAAACACAGACATCATGAGTGAACCTAGCCAAGGAATAGCACTAGCTAGAAGGTTAAGCTTCTTCATTAGGCTTGGACATCTAAAAGTCAGTGGGATTTGGGTTAGAATTTTAAGATTAGAATCTTAGATTTTTGAGATGTGGGCAAAACAATATTACATGTATAATATATTTATTAGAAAAAATGTATTACTTATAATCACAGTAGGCAGATACAACTCATTCACATAGATTATTCTAATGTCATCCAAAGCATGTAAAAAGTAAAAAAGAAAAAGAGATTCAGAAGAAAAGAAATATAATCTTATTGAGCCCAATTTTATCCCTTATGTAAATACCCTAAAAATTATTCTGTTAGGAAATAGAGACCTCCAGTGTATTTGTTTTCACTAAATTGTATTCTATTTGTTCTCTAACCAGCTTGTAAGCTAATTATTATTTGTGTGTGTATTTGAGAGAATATATATATATATATATATATATATATATATATATATATATATATATATGTATGTATCACATTATACCCATATTATATAGTTATTTAAATAATACTATCCTGGTAACTTCACAGATTATGCTTTTTTAAAGGAATTTTGTATCTCATTCAGGAGATACAAAGTTCTCCTGATTGTCTGATCACTTTTTTTTAATGTTAAGCACTTATTTTAAAAGAAATTTTAGCCAAAGTTCAAGAAAATTACCTTCTCCTTTCTAGGGTACAAATCCATTAATAGATTTTTATTTAATAGAGTAAGTGGAATTTTCTCATAACATCTATTTACTATCTTCTCAATAGAGTATCAAAATATAATTATCTATTACAGTTGTTTCTCAGTCTTCCAGTCAGGACTAATGACATTCATGAATTCCATAGACATTATCTCTGATTCTTCTTCAGATCTTATCGGCCGTGGTCACCAGTCATGAAAAATTTTCCTTCCTCACTACCTACACTAGACAGACATACAGGGAAATAGTACAAAGTATTAACCCAGGAAAATATCTCATGAAAATTAGTAAAAAGTGAAATCAATAATCAATTCAAGCCTCTCATTGTAAATTATTTTATATGCTCAAAGGAAAAACAACAGCCTACATCTTGCTCTCCTAGTGACACAGAGGCAATATTCCTACATGGCAAAAGGCCAGACCCATGTCCCAGTGACACATATTATCCAAAATCTTCATAGAAAACAGTACAGGTTACCTGACTCAGCTTGCCTGTTTTCTTTTTAACAGAATTTAGATTTTTTTTATTTCCACCCTCCATTCTCATAAGCATGTAATTCAAGGAAGATTGAAAGGATTGACTCCACCTTTTGGTTCAAGGGTAATCTTACAAGATGCCATGTGACCCCAAATAGAATGCTATCATTGCAGACATAAAAATATAGTAAATGTTGGTGTGCATGTGAAGAGGTAGGAACCCTTACATACACTGTTGTTGGGAAAGTAATTTAGTATAGACATTACAGGAAATAGGGTAGAATTCCCCCCCCCAAAAAAATAAAAGTAGAATAATGTATTCCACAATCCCACTATTAGGTATTAAGCCAAAGAAAATAAAATCAGTATATCAAAGAGATATCTGCCCTCCCAAGTTCATTGCAGCATTATTCACAATAGTCAAGATATGGAATTAACCAAAGTACCCATCAACAGATGAATGAAAAAAGAAAATGTTGTATATATGTACACAGTAGAACACTATTCTGCCTTAAGAAAAGATAAAATCTTGTCATTTTCAGCAACGTGGATGCATCTGGAGGATTTTAAGTGAAATAAGATAGTCACAGAAAGACAAAGATATTTATAAATACAGCATTCACTTGTATGTGGAATTTAAAAAAGTCAATCTAATGGAAATAAAGAATAGTAGTTATCAAAAGTTTGAGAATGGGGCTGGGATAAAGCTCAGTTGGTAGAGTGCTTGCCTTGCATGCACAAGGCCCTGGGTTCAATCTCCAGCACCACAATAAAATAAAATAAAATAAAATAAAATAATAAAAATGTTGAGGAGTATAAGGGGGATGGGAAATAGGTAGAAATTTCTCAAAGGAACAAAGGTATCATTACATAAGAGAAATAAATTATGACATTCTATTGCAAAGTATGGTAACTCTAATTAATAATATTGCATTGTATATTACCGTATATTTTAAAATAGCTTGAGTATACTCACTAGAAATAAATGATAAATGTTTTAGGTAATAGACATGCTAAATACCCCATTTGATCATGGCACAATGAATACTGCTATTAAAACATCACAATGTAACCCAGGAATATATAGAATTATTATTTATTAATTAAAAACAAAATTTTAAAAACTAAAAAGCATTACAGCATCATTCCATAAATAGTTATTCATTTAGAATTAGGTCTGTGATTCTATTTTGAACTATAACTTCAAGGAAAGAGTGCTAAAAGACGTTTCTTATAAAAAGTCTTTCTGCTTAAGATTGAAGAATTCTAAGCAGATGGTGGCAACATAATAGTTGTAGACTCTTCCTGAATCTTTTCCTCCTCAATTAATGGGGAAAACAGAAAATCAGTAATTCACAGGGGAAATCTTTTTTGATCAGACAACCCTAGTGAATCCATTAGAATTATGTGCCTTTATTTGGTCTTTAAAGAAAATAAGAAAGAAAGTAAACACATTTTATCAAGTGAGCATGAAAATAATATACTCCCAAATCTGAAAAAAGTACAGCAGAAAAAAATAATATTAGTCTCTCTTCTGAACGTGATTACAAATTCCTAATAAGTATAATAAAGAAAAATCCATCATACATTTAATATTATATACATCTTGACAAAGTAGGATTCACTCCAGAACCTTAAGAGTGATTCAATATTAGGAAATCTATTGTTAATAAGTTGAAGAAACAATCCTATTCAGTTTTCACAGATACAAAAGTGCTTTTTGAAAAGCATTAATACCAATTTATGTTAAAAACCCTCGATATAATTGGAGTCACTGCCATATCTTATAGGTCAACAAAGTGAGTGGAATGTGAAGACTGTTGGCAAAGCAGATTTAACAGATCTTGGTATCCAACTGGATTCTTCTAGAGCCAAGGATGTGGGAGATATTGGAGATGATTCCAAACTCTCAACCTGGGATGCCTGTTTCCCAGAGAAATATATGGGAATCTAGAGGATATAAGGATTTGCAAAAACAAATTATGTGTTTGATTTGGGTATTCTTGAGGTGGAGCATCAGTGGAATATTCAGATCCTAAATCAATGAGGAAATAAGGAACTGGGGACAGAGATGTAAGGAATGATGTGGAGCCAAAGATGTAAATTGTAACATTCTCTGTTTAGAAATGACAGGTGATTTATTTTAGTAGAATTCTTATAATTCACATATTAAAGAATTACCATTGGATCTTTTTCTGTATGTGAGAAAATTCTACATATTTTCTTCTGTCTTGTAAACATTATGTTTCTTCTTATTTAATGTAAATGCTATTCAAAACCATAAAACACTATAACTGCTTTTATCATTAGCATAGAGAACATTATTTATATTTGGAAATATTCTGTAAGTTTTGATTGGAATAACGTTAGGTACTGAGAAGTTCTTATCCTTTATAGAAGGTAGTCACTCAGAGATTTGTTAAAGAAAACTGTCTGAAGTTAAAGTTTTTTGGCTCATTTTGGAAATTTCAATTTTAATTCACATATGTTGTCTCCACTGAAGAAAGGAGAGAACGATCTATTTTTTAAGTGACACCTTTGTGCCAGGTTCTTAGCATGACTTGTTTTGAACCCAACACAGATTCTATATTTCTACAGGAGGATATTTTCTTTGAATTTTTAAACTATTAATCCAAATTCAGATTACATGAATGGTGTGAATGATGATACAAAGAAGAATAAATACATTTACTGAAGGCCTTTATTCTAGGAACTGTTGGAGGTATATTATCTTCTGTAACTTTAAAGACCTTAGGAAAAAACCCAATGATATATTTATACACTATCACTTCACTGAAAGAAATAAGAATTAAAGTTATTAAGTAGCAATCAAATGTGCTTATTTAAACTTGACACTTAATTGGTCTTGTATAATGAATAAATCAATGGTGAATACTCAGGCCAGAATTTAAGCCTATTTCTTTGCGAAGTCAAAGTGTCTGTCTGCTGTTTCTTTCATTTGGCAATCTGGCAGGTTCTTAACCCAACAAGATGAGATGTTGTTGTTTTAAACCACAAAGTTTTAATTTGATTTGTTGTGCTACAGTAGTGATAGGAATAGGAACTTATATCAAAAACTAAAAAAATTATAATTGGAGGCAAAAATCAGACCCACCACCTCTTTCTGTTTATAAAGTTTTATTGACAACAGAGCCTCACTTATTTGTTTACCTGTTGTCTGACTGTATTAAACAAAGTTCGCTAATTTGAATAGAAACTCCTTTTGGACTTCTCCTTTTGTAACTTGACTCTACTTTCTCCAAAAACAATAGTTCCTGTATGTTCTATAGTCTATCACTGTGGACTACTATCACTGTAACACTTTGAGTTTAGTTGTGGGTTCTTCCACAAATTGCAGCCTTTTTTCTTTCTATGTCCTGCCCTGACTACACATAATAGGAGCTAGTTTCAAAATTTTAATTTCCTCAGTTATTGTGATAGGATATTTTCAAAATGACATCTGTATTTCCCTCCTTATATTTCCCTCCTACACGAAATTCCAACTTGTTCATGCAGCTTTCATTCACCTGTGGGATATTTGCAAATGCAACAAACATAAGAAGTTGAAAAATGAATGCACAATGTCACTTGTACTCTCTTCCTATTGGGCACCTCTCTGCCACACCTGATTAAACCTAGGATGACCTCTGGGAAGGTCAGAGGCTATGGCCTACCTGCAGTAAGCATTCCAATAATTGCAAAGTCCAGATGTCTCAGATCTCCAGCCTTAGTAAGCCACCTTGGATCAGCCAGCCAGAGCTAAGGCAGATCAAAATCATTAGACACATTAATAATGGTTGTCTTTAGTCACTGAGTTTTGTGATGTTTTGATACACAACGGTTCACTGATGCATCTATAAAAATCACCTTTAATGATCCCTGCCTCTGCTCCTTGATCTAACATGAAGTAAATTTGGGCAAATGATTTGCCTCAAGGAGTAATAAAGATTAAATGTGAACATGGGTCAAAAATTCTTTAATAATGCATTGTTCATTCTTTATGAAAGTAGAGCTTAAGGAATTGGAAGATAAAAAGATGATATTTTATATATCTAATCTTTTGAAGTTTTTGTTTTTTGTTTGTTTATACTGGCCATTGAACCCAGGGCCTTATATATGCTTGGTGAGTGCTCTACCATTGAGCTGCAGACTTTGTTTGTAATTTTATTTTTGATACAGTGTCTTCCTAAGTTGCCCATGCTGGCCTGGAACTATCCATTCTCCTGTTTCAGTTTCTTGAATAGCTGAGACTACAGGCATGCACCAATATGCATGACTTGAGCTTATTTTATTTTATTTTTTAATATTTTTTTGGCTGTAGATGGACACAATGCCTTTATTTTTTTGCTTACTTTTATATGGTACCAGGGATCAAACCCAGTGCCTCCTGCATCCTAGGCAAGCACTCTACCACTGAACCATAACCCTGGCCCTTGAGTTTATTTTTAATTAGCAAATCCTGGAAGGTAATGGGAAGTAGTCCTGACCAGGGTTTAATTTAGATTTGATTTGATTGGTATGGATTTCAAGAATGATTGTATGAAGAAGAATCATGAAGTGATGAAGATTTTCAGATTCAGTGAATGGGCAAAAAAACTTTAGAATAAAAATTCAAAGAGCAGGCATTGTTAAGACTTCCTGTGTTCATAGTACATGAGTTAATGTTAGAAATTAGGACAGCCAAACAAATCTAGTGGGTTGGTGAAAAGTCTCCTCACTGCTCACATTTTCTTTTCCCTTCAGAGCAAGATATTTATATATGTGCGGTTAGCACAAGCTTGAATAAAATAATCTTCCAGCAAATTACATTTTCTAGCATTTCATTTCCCAGTGGTAATACTAAATAAAATGTAGATAAAAACATTATGTATAGCTACCTGCTGCTTTAATACTGGGCAAGGTTCCATCGTCGGCATTCTAATAGGCTCATGACGAGTGCTTTCTGTGCTGCTGAATTATACTGTACAATCACAGGATAATTTAGAACAAAAAGTAAAGGTCAGTCAATTAATGCTGCTATAAATGACCTTCTCACCCCCAGTTCATTGTAAAAGCATCTGTATTAGCAAGTTTAGGCAGGTCTTTCAAGGAAGGTGTACAATACCCTCAGGGAGCTGTGTTTCCAATTTAAAAGGACCCCCCTAGGGAGTAGAGTTCTGCTGAAGCAATCTCAGGAAAGCAACATCCTCCACATCCTCCTGAGAGATTCTATGACAATTGGAAAAGCTAAGTATGAGAGCCTGCAGCTTCCATGCTAAATATTAATGCTGGGCATTCTTGGACTTACTTTGATTCTAAGAGTCCTGCAAGAACTTCTGTTTCTTCTTTAGGAAATAGGTGGGGTTTGCAAAAGGTCAGCTGTCATATAAGCCTTTGGTTCATAATGTACTTAATTGGCTATTACACTTCTGTTATTGAATGACCTTCTGCAACTAACTGAAACTTCCTCTTTAGCCCCAATTCCCAAGGTCACAGGAAATGAGAACAGCATCCTATAATAGCAGCTGGAAAAGGTGCTTTTCACATAATGAGTGTTCAATAAATGTTATTTGAATTAAATGTCACTTATTTCATTTCAAGGGAGAACCTGTGGATTAATAATTTGAAGAAAATAATGGGATTGACTGGACTTCTCAGTCCAATCCAGCAAATGGGATTTGAACATTCACTGCGCATAGACCAAGTCCTGGGCAAGGATGGTCAGAAGGCTCAGAATGGAACTTCCTGTGCACCCCTCTGCAGCAAAACTTCTACAGATGTTACAGTTTGGATCTGAAATGTCACCAAAACCTCATGTATTGGAAGCATGGTCCCCAATGCAGCGAGTTTCAGAAGTGCCTCTTTTGGTCAATGATTGTATTATGAGGACTCCGAACTCATCTCTGGATTAAATTATCAGAGATTTATACATTGGTAGCTGAATGGATAACCTGGAAGTAGAGGTATTTGAAAGAAGTGAATCACTGGGGGTGTGCCCTGAAGGGTATATCTGAAACCCAGCCCCTTCCTCTTTCTTTATTTTTTTGGCTCCCAGGAGCGGGGAAGCTTTTTTCTACCATTCGCTTTTGTCATGATGTTTACTGCACCTCACCCCAGAGCAACAGAGGAGGTAGACCATGAACTAAGACCCCTGAAACCATGAGACAAAATAAACTTTTCCTCGTCAGATATTTTTGTCATAGCAAAAAAAAAAAAATCTGACTAAAGCAGCACACGTTGTTACTATTTCTCCAACTTGTAAGTAACATGATAAATTTAATACATTTCTCATTTGTTTGTTTTGCTTTTGTGAAGCTCATCAGAGACCTCAAGAGTTCCCCAGAGACACAGTTGTGTTCTCAACTTAGTCTATTCTTCAGTATCATTTGATGTTAACAGAATGTTATTTCTGGAAACGTGTACATCCTCCTTTGTGGCACCTTCTTCTCAGTCCCCTAATGGGGCTCCTTCTCCCCATATGCCTGGGTGTTAGTGCTGGAGTGTAGGGTAAGGTAAGGTCTTGTCTGCACCAGTCTGTTTCCTTGGGTGAGTGCAGGGAATTCCGTGGCTATGACTGTGGTGTTCTTACCTCCAACCCAAAAGTTACTTCTCAGCCCACATTTACCAGTTCCCTCATGTTCATTCATTGTTTCCTCCATTCAGTCGTGAAATATGAAGGAAAACAGTTATTTCCATGGATATTAAATCAAGAAATCAAAATGCCTTCTTCAATTGTTCATGAAGCTGCCATAAAATGTTAAAAGTAGGAGTTGAAGGGTGTTGACTCTGGGAAGTAGTGTCATGATTTAGCAAAGCTGAGAAAGCAACAAATAATAATAATAATTATATGGTGCTCTGTTCCTACTGATTCCAAAATCACTCCTCATGGACCACCTCATCAAAGTCAACATGGTTGCTTATTAAAATGAAACATGCCAAAGCCCCTAAACCAGACCACCAGAATCAGAACACTGAGGTTCTGATTGACAGACATGATAGACTTTAAGACCGATTGTTAGAAACTAATGGATTTACTTTTAAATATTACTTTGCCTGATTCCACTGATATTTGTGGTTTTTTTCTGCTGTTTTCTTGCATATTTTTTGTATCTAATTTTCAATTTGAATTTTGCTTTGTTATTGAACCAGGAGCTATTTGTTTCATTGTCAACAGAGAGAGAGAGAGAGAGAGAGAGTGTGTGTGTGTGTGTGTGTGTGTGTGTGTGTGTGTTTTGTACTTTTGTTGTTTAAAATGTTTAGGGTGGAATTATGGTTAAAATTTGAAATACTTGATTTCATCTTAACAGTTTTTCAATAGATTTTGTTTTTCTAGGGTAGTTGTACATTCACAGCAAAACAAAGAAGAGAGTGAACAGTTCCTGGATGCTCTTGCTTCCACAAATGCACAGCTGCTTCCACTATCAGTGGGGATTTTAAAGAATATATTTGAAACCACAGTCTGTATTTTATACATATAATTTTTATATTTTCTTTTGGGCATAGATTTTATGTTGTATTATGCATATTATGTCTGAAAATTTCTAGTCCTTTATAATTGAGTGTATTTTTCTCTATTCAAGGTATAAAAGTATAAAAAATCATATTAAAATTCTTCATTACAAGTGACTAGGATTTTTCAATGTCACCTTACATTTCTAACAGGTTTTATTTTAATATATTTCACTATTATATTCTTGAGTGCAAAAAGCCTCATGACTATTATATCTTTTTAGAGATCACACCTTTCATGATTATAAAATATTCCTCTTTGTCCTTTTTTTAATAGTTTTCACCTCAGTCACAATTTTCTGTGTTACAACTATTGTCAAATCTGTTGTCTTTCTTTCTTTTTATTAGTCTGAATTTTTTTATTTAACTATTTATTTAACTATTTAACTATTTTTAATTTAACTATTTGTTTAGCTCAAACTTTATGTGCCATTTTACTTGTAATGGATCTTTTAAAATGATTACAAAAAATAGATATTAATTTGCAGAATCTGAGAATCTTAGTTATTTAAACTGCAAGAATTTTTTTCTTTAGTGATTGATGTATTTTTTTTTAATTTTCCATCCAACTTTGTTTTATTTTTCAGTTGATTAGTATTTCCTAAATGGATCTTATATTTTTACTCTAATGACTATTGTTTCTAATAATTTTTAGTCCTTTTTCTTCCTGTATTGGTTTTTAAGTTTTATATTTTATTATCAAATGATGCATTAACAATAACTTCTGCCCTTATAAACTATATATTTGGAATACTTGTAGTTACATATCCCACACAGGCCTCTATCCACCCCATGGGTGCAACCTGATATTTTGTTTTTGTGTTTTATTTAATTTCATTCATCTTTGCCTATGTTTACCGTAAAGCTCCTTTTGTAAAACAGCCTAATGTTGTTTGAACAGTACAATAGCTTGATTAATTTCTCTGAATGTATGAATTCAAATTTTGTTTGGTCATTGTTTGTCTGTTTCTGAATCATCTTTGTTTTCACCTAAGGCTCTTCTTTCCCTGAGTGTTGGCTCCCTGTTTAATACTTAGTCTGTTGTAATGAGCAAGGTAGGGTAAGAATAATATCCACAAATGTAGTGTGACACAGCAGATAAGGACTCAGATTTGGGCCTAGACCATCAGAATTAATATACAGGACATGCTCAGGGTTGTGCATGCTTAGACCTACATGGGGTAAACTATTATTATGTACTTTTATAACATATTTATTGAGGTATGGTCCATATGCCATACAGTTAATTCATTTAGAGTGCCCAGTTCAATTACTTTTAGTACATTCACAGAGTTATATAAGAATTATCATAATAAAAATTAAAATCCTGTACCTTTTACTAATCATTCTAAGCTTCAGCTCTAAGCAAACACTAATTTTGTCTCTATGAATGTGTTTATTCTGCCCACTGCTTACTATGGTCATTTAACATAAATAGAATCATGTCATAGGTAGACTTTTGTGACTAATGTATTTCACTTAGCATTATGTTTTCGAGTTTTGTCCATATGGTAGCATGAATCATCACTGCATTGATGTACAATCTTTTAGTGTCTGAATATGGAACATTTTGTGTATCTGTTCTTAGTTAATGAACAATTGGTTTGTCTTTACCTTATCACATGTATGAATAATGCTGCTGTGTACATTCATGTGCAAATTTATGATGAATACATCTTTTTTTATTTCTTTCAGATCTGTACCTAGAAAGAAAAGGTTAAATCATAGCTTCTTTATTATCCAGATATGGTGAAGTCAACGAATCAGGATATGAGTGTTACCTTGAAAAAATAGTTTGTTATACACAGTCCCTAAAAGAGGGGAACATCTAAGCCATACAGGGTCATTTAGGAGGCACTAGAACTTATCAGAAGGCAGAAGAGGAGAGACAAAAGTACAGAAAAGAAACTTCATTGCAGTTTGCACAGAAGAGATAACACAGAATGAGCAGGTTTGGCCCTGGCAAGTTGAGTAATCTCAGAGTATGTATGTGAGCTGTCTCTAGCTGTGTTGTACCTGACCCTAGGATAATTGGGGCAGGGGGAACTTGTATCCTGAAGTTCAGGGAAGGCATTGGCTTCTAGATTCTGGATTGATAGGTTTTTATACTAAAGGGAGGCTCACAGGTAGTTGTTGGCTACCTCAGGAATTAATCTACAGGGGAATTGAAGCCCTGCCTCAGTCAGCAAGTTTCCAAATACCAGGGTATCAGGAATATATACGATTTTAAAAATTGTTTATATAGAGTGAAATGGCAACTTGTTATGGTTTTGGTCTTCCTATCCCCATTGCATGCATGTTTTATTTCACAAAAACTTGCTGAATATCTTCTTTATGTCATACATTTTTTTCTAAATACAGGGGATAGAACAGTGTCTTATTCCTTTTTGGTTTTTATTGAAAAATATAAGCTTTATATCTTGTAAACAACAGATATTTGTTTCTGACAGTTGAAAAAGATGGTCAGTCCAGGATTATTGCACTAGTAGATTTGGTGTTTGATGAGCATCCCTGTAGCAGGTAGCACAGGGACCCCGAGGCACATAATCTTGGAAAGTTCAGGAAATGGAAGGTAGGGGAGAGTGATGCGAGTCTGGTGGGCTTGGAAGAGAATGAGAGGAGTTAAATTCAGAAGGGAAGCTGGGAGCCAAATCCTGTAAAACCTTCTGGGAGTGATCAACTAGTTTCCTAGGGCTGCTCAAGCAAAGTAACACACGTTGAAATCACAGAAGTTTTTTGTCTCATAATTCTGGAAACTAGAAGTTCAAAATCAAGGTGACGGCAAAGCATCTGAATCAAAGGGGGCGCTCCCTTGCCTCTTTTTGGTGTTGGAGCTTTGTCAACAACCTTTGGCGTTCCTTGGCTAGTAGGTGCTGAACTACAATGGCATTTGTCTTGTATGTCTCTGTCATCACTTGCAGGTGGTATAAGGACATCAGTCACATTGGATTACAGACCTACCCTACTTTGATATGACCTCATTATGTATTAACTGATTACATCTTTATTGTCTCTATTTCCAAATAAGTTCCACTTTTTCAGTATTGGGGATTTCAGTTTAGGTATATCTTCTGAGCATAGGACACACAATTTAACCTGGAAAACGTGATTGCTAAATTATGTAATAATTCCAATGACATAAACGTTATAAAATTTTCTGATAGAAAATATGGAGGAAGGCTAAGGGGAGAGAAGGCACTGAGGAACATTTTGGTTTTCTGTCCTAGGTAATTCAAACATTCTTGTGGCCTTTTAGGGAGATGGGTGAATAAATCAGGAATGTGTTTGGTGGTGTATAGAATTAAAGAGTCCCATTTTGAATATGGTGGGTTAAAATGAAGTAGAAAAAAGCAAAATTGGAGATATTTGGCTCATCTCAACTCTTTTGGATCCAGGGGTGCTCTGTATGTATAATGTAGAAGTTCACTTTCAAATATCCACTGCAAGTTGTGAAACTAGGCACATAGACTGAAATTTCAAATAATTTTCTGATTGGTGCCTTTCTTTTTGTCTGGAAGCAATACCAGCTAACATAAAAAGATAAAACAATTCACAAGTGTGAAGCCTAAGTAAATGTGTGTTGTTTATTTATAACTATAAATAAATTAACATGTCTGTATATATATAACATGTATACTCTGTATGTATGTACATGTATTTATGTATATTTAATATATTTATATATATTTATGTACACATAAATAAAATAAATTTACAAATATGTATTATATAATGTTGTTTACAATTATTCTGGTCATCAGAGGACTCTAAAGGAATTAAACCATCAAAACTTTTTTCAACAAAGGTCACATATCCAATTATACAAAGAACTACAACACAGTAAAAATTAGACAAATGAAGAGATAAAAATGAGTATATTAATGTGCACTTTACAGTGTATATTGTGTTGATCATAAAAATAGCCAGTAATCACATGAGAAAGTTATCCAAACAGAACCTCAAAGAATGTTTACCAGAAAGAATGCAATTCAAAGCTGAGTCATAAAAAATACATTATCATTAAATAAGCACCCAAATGAGGAGAGGCTCAAATGTCAAGGGAAGGATATTCTACAATATAGTTCTGTGAAGTTTTATTCCGCCCCCCCGAAGGACATGTAAAAGATTACATTAACTTCTAGAGAAAGGCAACAAAAATTATGAAGCTAACTTAGGAACAGAGAGATTTCTTTCTTGTCACAAAGTAAAACAGACTTATAAAAGGTGCACAGAGAAGTAATTCCAAGTGACTTTGTCCATATTTCTTCTTTAATATCTTTCTTATGCCATTGTCTCCTACTGTATGACTTTTTTCCACTTTCTTTACTCTTGTATTAGTTCAGAATTCTTAGACTGTGTCATCAAATCAGGCTAACTATATCTAGGAGGTTTAGTAGTACGGTTTTGTTGAAAACATTTAATCTATATGTGAATAAATAAATGAATGAAACAAAACAAAAATACCTGAAAACAATAACAAAACAAAACTGATGTGTGTTTGTAAATCTTTATTAAGTTTCTATGTTTTTAAACAGTCCATTTCTGCATCCACTCTGAGCTGCTCTGGCAGACTTCAACTTGAAGAAAGAGATGATTCTGGAAATTTCTCTTTCTTATTTTTGCTGTCATCTAAAATATCCCAATCCCACACAAATATGCTAAGATGCACACAAATACTTTGTCTTGTCAAAGTTGAGAAATTTCACAAGTTACTTTAAAACAATTGTGTCTGATTTCAGGTAAGCATTTAATCATGTTTATATTTTTTGTTTATACATTATCAAATAAGATGCTACATTAATATTATTAATATGGCTAATGAATTCTTGCAAAGGTTTAAGCATAGATAATATTAACTAAAGATGTTTTAAAATATAAACAAACATAAATTTAAAATATATTTTAGTGTTGTAACCTCTATACTAATCTTGTAAGAATTACCCTCTGCAATCTTACAAATCAATCCTAGTTTTGGAGAAGGTAAACTATCTAAATAAAATAAAGGTGAATTTAATATTAATGCACCATGATGAGTTATTTTTTAGGAAAGCTAAGCAAACAGGGCTTAATGTTAGGAAAGATGACAATTACATCAGATGACTACAACAAATAATTACTAATAATAGCAATTGCTACCCACACTTTCTGTGGGATAATTCTTTTCACAATACATCGTATAATTATCTTGCTTTATCCCTTAGCTCTTTAGGTCACAGAGAAGAGGAGTGATTCATAGGTCACAGAGAAAGTGCTAACTGTGGGAAAGTAATCTAGTTAGTCTGAGCCTGCACAATTTATGACTCTCATATTGAAATATATACAACTTCTTTTGTAACTTTTAACAATAGAACAGTTATCCTGTAACACTCCTAATAAAGAAATAGCTTATGTTGGGTATGGCATACAAAACTCAATTCATCAATCTCAAAATAAATAGTTAAATGCTAAAGCCACTGGACTCCCTTTACCACCAATTGAAGAAAAAAAACAAACAAATATTAGTTTAAGAATATGTTGCCTGTTTTTAACCAGTCGATTTGTCTCCTTCTACTAAAATAAATATAACTTGGACAAGATTACAGGGTGGTAAGTACTTTTAAGTAATTGGTAGTGATCATATTTCCTGTACTTGCCTATGGCATGTTCTACATGAATAATAGTAAGTGAATTATGAATAAAGAATACATCATGTTGCTTCTTGATGTTCACTCATGTTCCTCCAATTCTAACAAAATTGCTTTTACTTTTACGTGTTCCTTTTGAACGGGTAGTCCACAATCCTACACTTTCTTATGTTCTTACTGCTCAAATACACATTAGGCTTTATATTTTTATTCTTTTTATTTATTTTAAAATTTCCATGCTGCTTTTCAATTTTTATATTACTCATCTTAATGAGTATATTACCCTGGGCTAATATGACATTCACTTGATTTATGTAATAATATGCTGACTTGTTTTCCCCATTATATTTTTACCCTTAAAATTGTACTACCCTAAAAATTTATGAACATATAGTCTATTTTGTTTTGTCTAGATTCCTTTCTCAGAATACATCTCCAAAAGAGTAGGTGTATAATGTGAAATAGGAAAAACATTTTTTTTTCTGACTTTTATTACTTATAACACTCTTGTATCCAAGAAAATTGTTCCAGGGTAACTACCACAAACAATTTACTTCTCAAAAATGCATTTTGCTTCAACAGAAGAATTGCCATAATAATATAAATATGATTAATAATCACAATTAATATTATTTTAATTGGAGGTTTGATGATAGATTGAATATTGGCCACAACTTTTACTCAATTACACTATCTTGTGAGCTTTTCTCAGATTATTTGTTAATTTATTACTTTTCCATCCTTCTCATCCTTATCAAATCCTGATTCAAAAGATTAATGGAAAAATTACATTGTAAGGCAGAACTTTTTTTTCTGGGTGAAATAGTAGAGGACAAGGAAAATTACATTTCATGTCAGGCAAAATAGTGGCAGTGTTTTGTGAAAAGGGTCCATGTTTTTAGAAGATTCTTATTGGAATATTTAGAAATAAAGGACATTTTTTGTATTTTAAAATGCTCCCATAAAGGGGGAAAAAATAAAGAAAACAGGAAGAAAAAACAATAGATACAATAAAAACGGCAAAATCATGATGTTTATTTCATGTTTTGCTGATGAGTTGGTGAGGATTTGTTCTATTCCCTTCTCCACTCTTGGGTATGTTTACCAATATTTACATGTGTTTTTAAATACACTGACAAACTCATAAATATTTGAGGACACTTTTATATAGGCGTGAACTAGTTGTCATATTTGTTGAGAGAATACATGGGTATATACTTTTTCTTTCAGATTTGGACCTGATGTGTTAAATACCATGTTTTAATTTTTTCACGGAAAACAGATGACAGGTGTAAGGTCTGAGGGTAATGGTTTCTCTGGTCTATCCTAGGAGACTGAGCAGACCTCTCACCAATAACCTTTCTACAGTAAACATGTTTGCTTCCTGTCATTAGCATTTGCTTTCTCTCTTTGTGACTCTGACAGCTTGCAGGATTAGATTCTTCATGTATTGATTGGAACGTGCTCCTTGTCGTGTTTTGATCAAAGGAAACATCGTTTCCCCTACTCAGTGATAAGGTACAGTAGGCAGATAGCATAATCTTTCACAGAAGCCCTTCCTAAAGTGCTTCCCCTTTCCTGACAGCCACATGTGTGTTATTTCCCCTTTTGAATTATAAATTAAGGTGCTGCCATTTCTTAGAGATGAAGAGGATAATTTTCTCCCTTTAGGAAGAAAAGGCCAATTCGATTCCTGAACCCCAACCGCAGACCCAATCCATGGACACAGGTTTAACTGTAACTGTTTATAGGAAAAATAACAAATGACTTTTTAAAAAATATAATATGAAACCTGTTAATAATGGACAGTGGATGGAAGACACATTTTAAGGTTTTTTTTGTTTGTTTGTTCTATTGAATATGTGAATAAACCGCCTTCAGTGGGGACAGAAAAACCAAACCAAACAAAAAATCCAACACTTATGTGAAACCAATGCTAGGAGCTAGTCATTAAATACAGATATTATCTCATCTAACTTGCATTTGAATGTTCAAGGTTGAGGTCAATTTAATGAAGCAGGAATTGAGGATATGGGTTACACAGCTGAGCTGAGCCATAGGTGCCTGCTGGGAAGCCCTCTCCTGTCTCATACCAGGGAAAGTTCTGTTCCTTCAGATGCCACTGTACAAATTTGTTCAAAAGTCAGGAGAATCTATTGAGGGTCTCCATACTCAGTGCTTTACAGAAGGGGAAACTTTCCTTATAGCCCTCTGAGGGTGTCCAGGTGGGCCTGAGGACCAAAGTGACATCAGACAGACAGACAGGAAGAAAGCATGTACATTTATTTAATATAAGTTTTACATGACCTGAGAGACCTCAAAAGGAAATGAAGAGTCAGTGAAGTGGCAAATCTAAATGCTTGTCTATGTGCTTGAACATAGGGATGCAACTGCCATAAAGAAACTGTGACAGGAAACAAATGGAAGATAATAGTTATTTAAACAAGATCTGTCCTTACAGATTTTTTTCCTTTTCTTTTTCTTTGTGGATGAACACATCTTAGTTGTACATATAAATGATGTTCAATGTGATATTTCTATGCATGTTGTGATCTAATGCAAACTCCATTTCCCTTCTTTTTTTAATTTTAATTTTTTAAAAATTATTTTGAAGTGCTGGGGATCAAACCCAGGGCGTCACAAATGCCAGGCAAGAGTTCTACTGCTGACCTATGTCCCAGTCCTCCCTTTTCATTCATGATGATAAGAATGTTGCCCTCTATCTGGCATAAGGAGGACATCGTCCATATATTTTTTCTTATTTTTTAGAAGGGAGAAAGCCATAATACCACTGCCTCACCATAATCCCACCACAGTAAACATTTATCACTTTCTTCAAATGGGATAGCTATTGCTATGGTTTGGATATTTTGATCTTCCCCTTAACTCTAACATTGAAACCTAATCAACAATTTGATGGTATTAGGAGTTTAGGGCTTCGGGAGGTAACAAGGTCATAAAGGCAGCAGCATCATGAGTATGATTACTGACATTTTATAAAAGATACCCAGAGATCTGTATTGCTACTTCCTCAAAAGACATTGAATCTGCCTTGATTTGGGACTTCCCAGGCTCCAGAACTGTGGGCAATAAATGTCTTTTGTTTACATTACAAACTTTTATTTTTTTTAGCACTGAAACTGGACAAAAGGAGTCATCATCCTACACAACTTTGCAAAATTGTTACAAGACTCAGGACATGGCAATATGTTTGATATTAACGTTTGCACAAAATGTAAGGTCTCTTAGAGATAGATTGTATTTCTGCCAATGCTAAATTTTGGTTCAATTAAGTTTTTAACAGTTTCAATTATGGTAATATTTTTCATTGCAACATTGTTTTATATTGTATTTGTTATTTGTTCTGTGAATTTGTGGCTAATACAGAAAATTCTCCCTGGTTTGAATTGAGGTATTACAATTCATGCCCTGATCCTTCTAATCTTATGATAAAGACAAGCCCATGGGAAGGAAGGGAATCCTAGCCCAGGCAGACTAGCTAACCGTGATCCTTTGACAAGTTGCCACTCATTTAATTCAGTGTAGATCCCATAACTCAGACCTCTTGTGCCAAAAATAATGTAACCCTTCTCTGACTCTGAAGTGTTTCTCATTTTCAGGGGATTCTCGAATTTGTTGAACTGTCCCTGAATGTTCATTAATTTTGGTGTGAGGTAAATGTCAGCTTGAAACTAAAGGTGACCTAAATGCCAAGACACCCTAAGAGTATTAAAATAAAGAGTGCTCATGAATTAATGAGCTTAATGGACACTCATTGCATATGCAGAACAAGAGGCAGCATTCACTTGTCGTGATCCGCAGTCTCTGGAAACCCAGGCATCTCTCAGCCAGCAGGTCACAGTGTGTAAGGGAGAGCCATTCGGTTAGGAGTTACAAAATGAGTTGGCATTATTATTTGAAATGTTAATCATGCACATCAAAAGCACTTGGGCCACTTCCCAAAATAATATAATTCTAGCACAAAGGGAGGCAGTGTGTGATAGAAGGAACAGAAATAGGAACAAGAATACTGTGCTTTTTCTATCATTTTTATTTTTGAATTATGTCAGCTTGGAAAACATAATTTAAAAATCTTCAAGCATTTTCCTTCTTCAACACTTTCCTTCTTATTCTGCAAAAATAAATAAGCCAATAAACAAATAAGGTAATAAAGTGGATAAAAAAGTTTTTACAAAGTAAATATTGTTTCAAATCTTTATCCATCTATGGCCCCGAAGATATCAGCATGAAAACATATACTACCCCCAGAATAACATCAAAATTGTACTTGCATTGAGTTTGTATTTTTTTTTTCATTTGTGATTTTCTACATTCATCTAAAAAATGTGTCTATATCTTATGATGTGTAGGTTTTGAACACCACAAATCAATGGTCTGTACTAATAGTGGCAAATTTAGCTCATTAATACAACCCTTCTTTACTCTGCTCCAAATCTTTGAAAGCTATGCTATTATTTTTAGTTCTATTTTGATTAAATTTGTTCCTCTGAATAAGATATCATAGCCTCAATTTTTTTTTTCATTTTCAAATTATTCCTCAACTTTAGAGATTGTCCATGGGGAATTGGTTTGTTTTGTCATTCTCCTTTCTGCTGTGTTCTTCTAGCATTTCTTACATTTGCCTTAACTTGTATATCATCAGAATATAGGTAGGAGGGGTGGAAAGTCCATATTTCATGCATAAGCATCACTGAGTCACCCATGCTTTGATCTAAAGATTTATTCCCCAAGTTATAATCTTATAAGCCATGTTCATTTGTATAATTTTAACTTTGCAAATTATCCTCACTGTGGAGAGCTGGAAGCTGCTCTTTCCTCTGCCTAATGATCCAATCTAATTAAGCATCATGTTCTGTGCAGGTGAAGTATCCCCTATATGTTCCTCATTTCTCAAATTCTGCCACATTTTAGCTTGTTTCATGTTTCAAAAATTAATTGCACTGTAAAAACTGACTTTTTTTCTTTTGGAGGAGTGGAAAAACAAAAGACAGTTTCAGGGCCTCTGTAATGCCTTTATCTTCTTATTCATCTCATCTGTTTCTAGTGTCCTATCTTCACATCTGGAGATGTTCACTTCTTGACTCATCTTTTTCTTTTCTTTCTCCACTGCCCCCCATTTGGTACTGGGTATTGAACCTAGGGGTGTTTAACCACTGGGTCATATCCCCAGCCTTATTTATTTGTTTATTTATTATTTTGAGACCAGTTCTCACTAAGTTGCTTAGGGCCTACTTAAGTTGTGGAGGCTGGCCTTGAACTCCCAATCCTTCTGCCTCAAGCCTCACAAATTGTTGGAATTACAGGCGTGTGCAGCCATACCTAACTCCTGTGTGATCTTGAACCCCTTGCAATTTTAAACTGTTGAAACTATCTTCCCAATTCAGTTCACTGTTTTCCTAGGTTAGTGCTGCTATTCTCTCATGGTTTGCATTTTTCACTGTTGATGATTTCTGCTACATTTTATACCTCAATTAACTTTATCAAAAGACAACCAAGAATTTCTGAGTATTTTTGCATTCGATTTTTTTTCCCCACATATGATCGATATTTTAGCTGGTGGCAGGTCACTATGGAGACCCTTGGTTCTTTGAAGTCCTCTATCTTTTCTCCTGTTGTACCACTTAGGGTAAAGAGAATTTCAATGCCAGTCTCATTTATGCTGCTTGGGAGGAAATAGATTTTATTTTCTATGTTATGGTTTGGAAGTGAGGTGTCCCCAAAAAGCTCATGTGCAAGACAATACAAGAAGGCTTACAAGTGAAATGTTGGGTTCGGAACATTTTAAACTAATTAGTGAATCAGTCCTCTGATGGAGAATAATGAGTGGTGAGTGTGGGCAGGTCAGATGTGGCTGGAGAAGGTGGGTCACTGGGGGCGTGCCTTTGGGGTGTATGTTTTGTGAGCTGACCTTAGTCTCTGCTTCCTAGGCACCATGTTCTCAGCTGCCTTCCTCCACCACGTTCTTCTGCCACAAAATTCTTTGGTCTCATCTCAGGATCCAAAGAATGGAGTAGTTCATTTATAGACTGATGCTTCTGAAACCAGGAGCACCCAAGTAAACTTTTCCTCCTTAAAATTGTTCTTGTCAGGTCTTTGAGTTACAGCAGTGAAAAAGCTGACGAAAACACTCTCTTTCCTGAAATATTTGAGAGTCTTCTTTCTCCTTGCTACTTGAGGTTTCAGGAAGATAATGCTAGGCATTTGTGTTTTCTAAAATTCATCATGTTAATATTTTACTCAGTTCAAGATTAAATTCATGTCTCCTTTCTGGATCTCACAGAATGTCTTTCTTTTTATATCCTCAGTAATTTTACTCCATAAATATGTTTTCTCTTTCTGGAACTCCTATTGGGCTTGTAGGCTTCAGGATATTGGTACTTCCTTCTGCTCATTTTTACCGTGCGTTTCCACATCTTAATTTAGGTTTCTCTTTATGGAAGATTACTTGATTTTATATTTTATCCCTTCTACTTAAATTTTAATGCACAAAAATTAATTAAAGAGGAAAATAAAATCCCCTTTTTTATTTTCAAGTGTAAATTTTGTTTCTTCAGAGTATTTTTGCACAATATCTTGTTTTTCTATTTTATGTATTATCTAACTGAAGCTTTGTGAATAGAAAAAGTAATAAGTATGATACAACCTTTTGTATGCTTTTCTGTTTGTATATCATGATTTTTTTCTTTTCTATACTGCTGATTCTCCTCAGATATAAGATAATCAGTATCATCAGGCATCAATTTTTTTTTTTTGATGCCTGTATTAACGAGACAGTAAAAGGTTGTCTGTGAGCTCTGTCCTTGGGGTCTTGCCAGGTCTACTGACATGCTTCATTTTAGTTAATGGGAAATGACCTTGATTACTGTAGTGTGTTTCCTACACTATAGGCCTAAGTTACATCTTAGTAATTCATTGACATTCCATTTTTTATAATGTCACTTACCTTTTAATCTGAGTGCAAATGTTTATCTCCATGTATGTGAGAATATACTACAATTTTGATTTTTGATGTAAAAATCTTCAATATTAGTTTGGCTTAGCAAACTCTGATTTCCCTCAGTTGTTTTCTGTGAGGCCTGTATACTTGCAAATATTAGAATGTTTAAAGCTTTATTCATTTCTTTTTAAATTCCTTTCAGGAACATTCTAGAATGCAGTTGCGTCTGATCTCTCTTGGTGGGAATTTCTCTGTTTTGCTTAACATTTTGGACTTTTCTTATCTGCTGATGGCCTCAGCCCATTTTTTTTCTTTGCCTCTGTGAGTACTAAGGTTTGGATGTGTTACCCAAATTGGTGTCTTGAAATCTCCGTCCCCAATACAGCATGCTGGGGGAAGAGGCCCAATAAAGAGATGATTGGCTACAAGGGGGAATGAATAGATTAATGCTTTATTTGGGGAATGGGTTTGTTATCCCAAAAGGTCATTACCAAAGCCAGTCCACCCCTGATGCTTTCTTTTTTGTATGCACTTACATGATCTTTCATCCTCTGTCAAGTTATGGTGTAGCACAAATGTCCTTAACAACAAAACACTTTGCCCTTTGACACCTCAGTCTCCAGATCACAAGCAACATAAACTTCTTTATAAATTACCTAGTCTGTGGCATTCTGTTACTGCAGAAGAATATGGATCAGGACAATAGATATAATACTGGGACTGTTTATTCTTATTGTATTAAGACAATAGCAAAACGGGAGAGACATGTGTGAAGCAGTTGAGCAAGGTGCTTTGCAGGCCTCCCCTCATATCTGAGGAATTCCTCCTGCTGCTCTGTGAATATGCAAAAAAGGCAGTGAAATTGGAGGAAGGAAGAGTAGGGATGTAGATGTGATTGTTCATGGGTAAAACAAAGCAGCCATGGAGTGCACACGAAGAAGAGGGAAACAGAGGTTTGCCTGGAACTTTGGAACTATCTCCCATTCTTACTTTTCTGTCTATTCAATGAAAGGATTTCCTGATGTTCTGACCTTTTTCCTAGGCTCATCATCATGTCTCTGACTTATTCTGACTCTGTTTATTTTCCTTGTATTTCATTCTTGTGGCGCCATTACCCTTTTTAGTTGTTCTTCTCTGTCTTGGGGTCACCTCCTTGGCAGGGACGAAGTCTTGAGCATTCTTTAGAATACTCGAAATGGCTATTCCTCCTACTAAAACTTTTGATTTTGAATTCCTTCCCCAAACTACAACCTACTTCCTTATTACTAAGAGCTATATATTCTGATATGGGACAGATTACCCTAATTATTAGAACCCTCCCACTTCTTATTGAAAAGTTGTAACCTCAGTGCACTTTGAAATTGTACATTTTGAATCCACTTCTTTAATAATAAATCCCCCATAAGGATTGAGTTTTCTTTCCCTTTTCCTCATATGATGTATTCACCAAACCTTGTCTTCCACTTACCTAATATGATCTCTGTTGCACAACTTTGGACTATTTCTGCATTTTACCCATTGTCTTCTTTCAGTCTTCATCTGTCTTCATGGACCTAAGCATGTTTCCATTTTCTTGGCTTTCCCTCACAAGCAACCTCTAGATTTCAATCTCTTTCCAACTTCTGTTCCTACAAGGGCATGCTCTGCTAGTAGTTACTAATGCATTAATCTCTTCGAAGTCTCATCCCACCTCCAGGGAGTAAAAAGGATGATGCTTGCTATAGGAAAAAAAAATAGCTTTTGTAAGATTTCAGGCAGTTATTTGAGGATAGAGAACTTAACCAGGAAATCTACCTGGGATCTTTCGTTAGTTTTGTGGGATTTTTATTGTTAAAATGATCTTCACTTGTCTCTTTGGCTTCCACATATTCCTGCTAATCCATATCCCCAACTGATGCCAGAATTATTATTGTAATACAGCAAACCAATTATGTTTTGTGTGATTCCGTATCACAAACTTATCCACAACTAGAACCTAGGATTAAGAGATAAATTTGCATGAAAGGATAGAGAAGAGTGTTTCCAGATTTGGAAAATAACTGAAGGTAGTTGACAAGCTTAGCAAGGCTGCCTTGAAAGAGAGTGGGAAGGGGTGATGTGGGAGCACTGAAATGCTGAGGAGTGTAGGAGGGTGTAAGTTAACTACTGACAAAATAGTGCAGAGTATCACCTGCTTCCTCCCTCTGTTCAGGGTTTTTCATAAAACTAGGAACCAGAGTAAGTTCTGACTAGGATTTGCTGCTCTAGAAAATAAAGAGGAGAGAAATCTTTGTGTCTGTCTGCAAAAGGGTGCACGCATTCAGGAGCAGAGACTAAGCATGAAAGGTGTACATGTAACATTAAGAGGGAAACTGCACTTATGCAGGAATTGGAACTCAGAGTTAGGACAATATATCCTAAATTATGAAAAAGCATGGGCCCCTATTTAAATCATGTATTGTCTCATCTGTCCTTTGCTTAACTGATGGATCCTGTTTGTATTACCTTTTTGCAGTCGGGGAAAGCGTAGATATTGAATTACTAAATAACTGGCCTCAAATGCAGTCCCCCGCCGGAGTTGTAAGACTTTTAAAAAAATCATGTCGTCTTTCCAGCCTGCAATTTGCTCATCTATAAAGTAAAGATGATAATACCTACTACCAGGGTGACTGTAGGAATTACATGATGTAAACTTAAAACCCTGATAGCACTGTCCATCAACAGAGCTAGTCTGTTCAATCAACTTTGCCCAACTTGAGTTTTCTAAATGATTAAGAATCTCCCCATTTCCCAAGGAACACGTTTCTATAACAGACAATTATGTTCACAAGAGAGTCCTTCCTTTAATCAAGCCAGTCTATATTCTTGCAGCTTTCACTCAATAGTTCCAAAGTTGATTCTTGTACAATTAAAAAGTGATCAAGTCATCAAAGTCAGTTCCTTGAACTTGGTCACCAAATAGGTGGTCCACTGGTGTTTTAGTCAGCTTTTTCACTGCTGTAACTAAAAGACATGACCAGAAAAACTGTAGACGGGGACAAGTTTATTTGAGAGCAAACAGTTTCAGAGGTCTCAATCCATAGATGGCTGGCTCCATTCCTCAGGGCTTGAGGTGAGGCAGAACATCATGGTGGAAGAGTATGGTGGAGGAAAGAAGCTCACATGATTATCAGAAAGCAGAGAGACCCCACTTGCAGATGCAGAATATATACAACAAATCATGCCCCTAGTGACTTACCTCCTTTAGCCACACTACCTGCCTTCAGTTACCACTGAATTAATCCCATTAGGGGATTAATTCACCTATTGGGTTAAGATTCTCATAACACTATCATTTCTTCCCTGAACCTTCTTGCATTGTCTCACATATGAGCTTTTGGGGGACACTTCACATCCAAACAGTAATAAGAGGAGACGCTAAACTTAAATCTCCATAGATTTCTATTCTATTGGAGACCATGTCCCCTCTAAGAATTTGTCCCAAGTAGGTAAAATATTTTTTTCTGGTGTCTTTTGAAAAACAAATAGCAGTAAATGTGCAGTTAGATAACTAGATCCTACAGTTATACAGGGTTTTTTGATTGCTTTTCATAATAAAAGACAGACTGCCCACAATAGGCCACAGGAACAATTTCATATCCTCTTTGAAGAAATTATAACAGATCAACTTTGTCTCCTGCAGCCTCTGGGAAGCTCTGTAAGGCTTCTCTCAAACCTTGAAGACAGCCAGGTCAATGCAGGCTTTCATCTACTTCCCTTTGTTGGTGCTAGGGTGACTGTCCTCACTTTGTTGAGCACAGCTATGAGGCAGGCATATTGACAGTTGGCGTCTCAGGATGGATGTGTTTTAAAAAGTGCCTCAAGCCTGTGCCTCCAAGATCACTCTGTGAATTTGAGGGAAAACATGCATTACAGAGTCATTTTACACTTGCCATGCTTAATAATCTTTAATAGTGCACAATCACATTTGTTCTTACTTTCATATCAGCAAACGATGGGGAACACTAAATAGTTAGACTTACTGTTATTATTGCAATCCCTCTGATTCTTTTTCTTGTAAATGAATCTTTAATTAGTTAAGTTGCCACTGTGCTCATGCTTGCACAGTGCAGCTCTTCAATACAAAGTTCCTGAAATTTAAAATGAACAATAATCTCTGACTTTCTCTTGTTTCTCTGTGGCATAATAGAAGCGTACCATTACGTGCTGTTAAGATTACTTTGGAGTATGAGGATCCACAAGAGTCAAGCATTTAACGTTCTAAATTTTAAACCAGTGAATACCAAGGAATGCATGTGAATGAACTATCATGGAGCACATTGATTTTAGTGGCAGCAAATTCTGAGGTATCTTCCTGATTAGTCCTTCAAGGTAAAAAAATCCTTATACAATGGATAGGAGGATAGGAGGATATGGATAGAAGGTCTATAAGTGGACATAGATGAACTCAGAGTAGCTTTAAGGTAAAATGTGTTTACATAATTTTCCATTGAGGCAGAATCCCAGGACTAGGCATTGATTCACTCATTACAGGCAAAAGATACTTTTTTCCCTTTAATATAGTAGGATACACAAGAAAAATGCATGACTGAGGAATCTGCTGGTTTTTTCTGAAATGGGAGACAAACCAGATATGCTGACGGTGATGATAGTCAAATAGTAATAAGAGAGCTGGGGTTGGGGCTCAGTGGCAGAGCACTTGCCTCACATGTATGAGGCCTTGGGTTCAATCCTCAGCACCATGTAAAAATAAATGAAACTAAAAAAAAACATTTTAAAAAGTAGTAATAAGAATAGTATCTTTAAAGAATAAAATATTAATAAGGATACTATTTAATGTTATAGAGGATTAGCGATAAATAATTAAATTTCATAAGATACAATCTAGTCAGAGGAAGATTTTAAGATGAAAATCCAGGCAAACTGATGGCTGACTTCAGAAATGAGTTTCATCAGGACCTGGTGCCTAGGCCAAAGGATAAGTCAGAATGGCAGAAACTTCAAAAGCAAGAAGGGTGGTGTTACACCTTGTATGTCAAGCTTCTCAAAACCAAATATTTGCGTGTCAGATTGTAAAGTCAGCAAAGTAGAAAATGTATACAATTTGATTCTGCAGTAGGATGTCAGAAACCAATGGTAAAATACACAAATGTACACATAAGTGACAATCATGAGACATTAGATCTGAGGCTCTGAACTCTTAAACTTCTCATGTTATAAATTTCCTTTCATTTTGTTCAGGATGACTTTATAAGTGAGGAAGGGGAATAAATAATCATGATATATTTGTGGATACCTGAGGTGTTCTAATATTATACTAAAGTCACACACACACGCGTTATATATACACACATATTTTCATCATTGTTTCTCTCCATGTTTTCTCTATTAAGAAGTGAATAAAATTTTCCTTATATAATCTTTTAATGTGATGATTGTAAATAAAATATTGGTTAAATATGCATCTGCTATAAAGTTAGCGAATTAAACATAACAACTTGAGCTGACAGGAAGGTATTCACTCACTCACTCATTGAGGACATGCCAAGAGACTTCCAGGCTCTGTTTAAGTGTGGAGATCCATATAACTTGATAACTACATGGCTCCTGATTCTTGCATGATTGTGATATCTATATATTGCAAAAGGTGTCTACACAAAAGACCCCTATGTGGATTGCATTTATAGCTTGATATACCTTTCCCTTGAGTGAACCGAAGAGTGAGAGCACAAATGGCTTGTCTATTAGGAAACTTCTAACAGTATACAAGGATAAAACAAAGGGATCTATGTGTATGCCTCTTCTAACTGTTGTGATAACTAGCAGGCCTCAGTGGAATGCTAAGATCTGATTGGGAACAAAGTAGGGTGTAAGAAACAACTAAGCATAACATGGGCCTGTTGTGGAGAGCACCAGGGATGAGAAATAGAAAGAAAAATTTCTGTACATATTCTTGGGCAAGCACCTATTTCAGAAACCCATGTAGCCAGTAGCTGGCCCATAGTAAAACTCCCTATAGTGTTAAATACTTTATTCTTTTAAAGTAGAGCTAATGACTGGAAGACCATAATAAAATTCTCTATATCTGTAAGAAAAGCTAGAAATCCTAGTTTAAGAAAAAATTATAAAAAAGAAAAACTATGTGAATAGCAATCCCAAAACAAGAAAAAAATGCAAATGGATAGCAGTCATATGAGTTTTTCTTTTCTTTTTTTTTTCTTTCTTGCACCACCCTTCCTTTATTCCTTCCTTTCTTCCTATAGTTTGATTTGTCATTCTTTTTTTTCATTCACTAAGAATGAGAAAAAAGTGCACTATTACACTGAAATTCCACATGAATACAATAAGATAGAACCTGTAGAAAGGCCAATAAGGCCAGGTTCTATAAAGGTGGATCACTGAGAACATTTGTGCAGTGCTAGTGACAGAGAAATTTGGTACAGCCCTTCTAGAGCACATTTTATTAATTATGCTCATAACCCAGAAATTCTGTTTCCAAAAATATATACCAATTATATACAAGAAGTCTACATAAGTGAACTGAACAAAGGTACTTATTAAAGCATGTTTGTGCCTGCAGAGTTGAAGGCAACCAGAGGATTGGATAATTCACTTCAGGTACTTACAAGGAATACTATGAAATATCATACATATAGCATTCATAAGCAATGATCTCAATTTATGTGTGACAACTTAAACACCATGATGGATAAAAAAGTGAGAAACAGAAGATGTCTTAGAGTCAATGTCATTGAAATAATTTAAAATTGAATGCACAAAGCAACACTAGTCATTTTCTAAGTCTATGTTTCCAAAGACAAGTTAAACACAACAATTGCAGAAGAGGTGGTAGAGAAATAGGAATGGAGATCAAGGCAGGCAACAGAAATTTCAGGTAATTTGGGTCTCATGGACAAACATGATTGTGCACCAGGTACCAAGTAACCTGATGAGATCAATCTTCTGTGTCTGAGACAAAGTGAAAGAGCAGGAATTAAACTGAAAATAGTAGAAGGCAAATAAACACCTCATCAAGCTCTTTAGGGCTTTATTATATTAATTTTAAGATACAGAGGGAAGTAAGGGATTTCATTATTATTGAAAATAATTTCAGTCACTACACATCAGGGTTTACTAGAGCAGAGTCCACAACCCCCTGAAGCTCTAGTCTCCATAATTTGCTCCATTTATTCAGCCATTGCTTGGCTCTCTTTCCCAGGCTGAGCCACTGTGCTGACCCTTTATCTCTGCCTCTGTGTCTGCAGCACCTGCTGCTTCCCACTGTCCCCTGTCCACCTCGGATTCAGTCCCTTGATCTCTCTGGCAGGTCTGACCCATGACACTGAACTACTATGTCCATGTTGGGCATTTCTCTCTTGACAGGAAAGTACAGAGACTTTCAGAGGATACTATTAGGGTAAGAACCACTTCTTGGACCAATCATTGATGACCATTGTTATCTCTTCTGCTTTCCTAGAGCTTGAATTCAATGAGTACATTCAATGGGTACATCCAAAAATAATAATGAATAAATAGATAGATAAAAACCACCAGCACTTCACAATTGCAGTGTAACTTCTCTCTCATGTGATACATGGCATCATTGTGTAATCCCAGGTCAATGTGGCAAAATTGTGCTGGTGGCAGTGGAAAACTTACATCTAGAACTTGCTTTGCCATTCTGAATGACAGTACTCTTGAAATTAATAAAACATAATTTGGAAGCATGAAAGGATATTCAGGGTGAAATGGTTACAGGGAAGAGAAGTTCAACAAATCCCTACTTGGGTCTCCCTGTGACCTGGAAGGATGTAATTCTGGGTAGGAAGAATAGTGACATCACCAAGTTCCTCTCTTACAAGTATTATGACGACATCAGGAAAACTGCACACTCCCCATATCCCAGCTTCCTATAGATTGGTATGCTTTGCCAAGAATGCACTTTTTGCATTATGGAAATATGCAATAACATATACCAGATGTTTACATCAGATTATAACTTTTATCAAATCTCTAATTTAATTCTCAGGGGCTCCCCCCTACCCGGTAGCTGGCACATACATTAATTCAAATTCAGAAGAAAGATCCATACATTGCAGGTGCTCAGAGGGGAACTTATCACCTCCAAAAAGTATCAATTCCACTACCTAAAGTAACAAAAATGTGTGGTGATATATAACCATAACTATGGTCTTAAGAACAACATTTATATAATACTTTATTTTTAGATGACATGAAAGGAGAGACCACATTTTTCCTCCTGTGTGAATCAACACTAAGAAAAAAAAAGGGGGAAATAATTTTAAAACAATGTTTTCAACACATCGTATAATAAAAGGCAAGAAAATCATGAACCTTTGGCAAACATGTGAATGTCCCAGCTTGTTCCTCTGGAGAGTTTTCAGAATGTGGCTTAGGGAGGTACAATCTACACAGAAGTTACACTGGGTTGAGGAGACAGAGCTCAGAATTCAGGAGATCAAACTAGCTGGAGTTTATTTAACAGAGTACCAACCAGGAGAGAGATGACACAGAAATAGAATATGGATAACAGCAGAAGGTCCACTTGAAGTATTTCACAGAGGAGCCATTGGTGCCAGAGATCACAAAAGTCTGGGAAGAGCACATGTTTCCACCAGACAGATTGGAAATACATACGATTTAGAAGTAGGGGACACAGAAGCAGAATAGGGACAGGGTACTAGAAGTGAGGCACCCAAAGAGCAGATTAATGAAGGCACTCACTCTCATTCTCAGGTTCAATGTGAGTACAGTCACACGAGAGCAAGTGTGTCCTTAAATTATATACCTCAGTGCCCTACTCTTAAAAGCAATATCCAAAACAGCTCAATCTCTTCCCACATAAATGTCTCAGAAATAAGCTTGATAATATTTGTTAGAAAACAAAAATATCTAATGGCTGCACATAAAACTAAGATCACAATGTCTGAAAATACCATCTTAGAAACAGGAAAATATAATCTACATTGACAAGTAAAACCAACCCTGGGGCTGAAACAGATGTTAGAATACCAAGGAAGGACATTAAAGTGATGATTATAATTGTATTCCATACCTTCAAGAGTTAAACATAGATATAGAAGATATAAAAAAGACCCAGAGCAGCCATATAAACTATAAAAAAAAATTGAAGCACAGAGAGAAAAAAGAATTAAGAAATGAAAATAGCATCAGTGAGCTGCAGAACAAACTCATATAGCCTAATGTATATGTAATTAGAGCCTATGGGGGAAGAAGTAGAAGAAAAAAAAATTTAGAAATCAGGGCTGAAATTTTTCCAGTTTTTATGAAAACTATAAACCTGAGATTCAATAAGCTTAAATGAACTTCAATTACAAGAAATATGAGCAAAGCCACACCAAGGCACATCATAATCAGATTTCTTAAAAAATATACAATGGGAAAATTTCAAATCAGCTAATTGTGGGATAAGTGGGGCAGGAAGAACATACTTATTACATACCAATGGGGGGAAATGGTATAAATGTCAGTGGCCTTCTGCCCAGCAACCATACAAGTAAGAAGACATTTAAGCAATGCTTTTGAATTACTAAAAGGACAAATAAATAAATAAATAAACCCTAGTAAGCAAGAGTCATATACAAGGAAGTTTGTTCAAAAGAAAGTATAACAAACTTTTTCAGGCATACAAAAACTGGAAAAATTTTGTTATTATTAGACATATACTACATGAAAAGTCAGAAAAAAATCATTTATGACAACGATCATCAGCACTGCTAGCATCAAGAAACTGCAAAATATAAACCCAGAGAGAGATCACTACATAGCTATCAGAAAAATTTTGATCACAGCATCAAGTGTTGTTAAGAATGTGGAGCAACAGGAAAATGCCTACACTTCTGGTGGGAAAATAAAATGGATCAACCATATTGGAATACAAATTGACAGATTCTAATATGAACGATGACCAAATTAGCTAGCCATTCCACTCCAAGATGGATATCCAAGATATGAGAAACAAAGCGTCAGCCTATAGAATCTATTCCATTTATTGATTCTTGATTTTTTTTTTCAAGTGCTATGGGAATCTTATTAAGGAAGTCAGGGTGTAATTGACATGATGAAGATTTGGGCCTTCATTTTCTTCTATTAGGCACAAGGTCTCTGCTTTAATTCCTAGGTTCTTGATCCAGTTTGAGTTAAGTTTTTTGCACAGTGTGAGATAGGGGCTTAATTTCATTTTGCTGCATATAGATTTCCAGTTTTCATAGCACCATTTGTTAAAGAGGCTGTCCTTTCTCCAATATGTTTTTGATACCTTTGTCTAATATGAGATAACTGTATTTATGTGGTTTTGTCCCTGTGTCCTCTGTTCTGCACCAATGGACTACCAGTTATTTTGGTGTTAATACCATGACATTTTGTTATTATTATTCTGTAGTATAGTTTAATTTTGGGTATAATGAGGCCACCTGCTTCACTTTTCTTGCTCAGGATTGCTTTGGCTATTCTGGGTCTCTAATTTTTTCAGATGAATTTCATGATTGCTTTTTCTATTTCTCTCAGGAATGCCATTGGGATTTTAATAAGAATTGCATGAAATTTGTATAGTGCTTTTGGTAGTATGGTCATTTTGGCAATATTAATTCTGTCTATCCAAGAACAAGGGAGATCTTTCCATCTTCTGACATCTTCTTTAATTTATTTCTTTACTGTTCTGTACTTTTCATTGTAGAGAACTTTTATCTCTTTTTTCATTAAATTGATTCCCAAGTTTTTTTTTTCTTTAAGGCTATTGAGGTAGGGTGGTTTTTTTAGTTTTTCTTTCAGAGGATTTGTCACTGATGTACAGAAATGCCTTTGATTTAAGGGTGTTGATTTTATATTCTGCTACTTTGCTGAATTCATTTATTAGTTCTAGAAGTTTCCTAGAGGAACTTTTTGGATCCTCTGGGTATAGAATCATATCATTGGCAAATAGTGATAGTTTGAGTTCTTCTTTTCCTATTTGTATCCCTTTAATTTCTTTCATCTTAAAATTGCTCTGACTAGAGTCTCAAGAACTATGTTAAATAGAAGTGGTGAAAGAAGGCGTCCCTGTCTTCTTCCTATTTTTAGAGGGAATGCCTTCATTTTTTTCTCTACTTAGAATGATGTTGGCCTGGGGTTTAGCATAGATATCTTTTACAATGTTGAGATATGTTCCTGTTATCCTTAGTTTTTCTAGTGTTTTGAACATGAAGAGGTGCTGTATTTTGTTGAATGCTTTTTCTGCATCTATTAAGATCATAGGATTCTTATCTTTAAGTCTGTTGGTGTGATGTAATTCATTTATTGATTTCCATATGTTGAAACAACCTTGCATCCCTGGATGAATCTCACTTGATTGTGCTGCACTATCTTTTTGATATGTTTTTGTATTTGATTTGCTGGAATTTTATGAGAATTTTTGCATTTACATTTATTAGAGATATTGGCCTGAAGTTTTCTTTCTTTAATGTGTCTTTGTCTGGTTTTGAAGTCAGGATGATATTGGCCTCATAGAATGAATTTGTAAGGGTTTCCTCCTTTTCTATTTCATGGAATAATTTGAGGAGTATTGGTGTTAATTCTTCTTTGAAGGTCTTGTAGAACTCAGCTGTGTATCCATCTGGTCTGTGGCTTTTCTTTGTTGGTAGGCTTCTGATGTCGTATTCTATTTCATTGCTTGTTATTGATCTGTTTAACTTATGCATATCATCTTGATTCAGTTTGGACAAATCATATAAATCTAGAAATTTGTTGATGCCTTTGAAACTTTCTATTTTATTAGAGTACAAATTTTCAACATAATTTCTAATTATCTTCCGTATTTCTATAGTGTCCATTTCTGTAGTGTTCATCACAGATGTTAGTAATTTGAGTTTTTGCTTTCTTTGTCTTTGTTAGCATGGCTAAGATTTTATCAATTTTATTTATTTTTCAAAGAATTAACTTTTTGTTTTGTCAATTTTTTAATTGTTTCTTTTGTTTCAAGTTCATTGATTTTAGCTCTGACTTAAATTATTTCCAGTCTTCTACTACTTTTGGTGTTGATTAGTTCTTCTTTTCCTAGGGCTTTAAGATGTGATGTTAGGTCATTTATTTGTTGACTTCTTATTCTTTTAAGGAATGAACTCCTTGCAGTGAACTTTCTTCATAGTGTCCCAGAGATTTTGATATGCTGAATGAGTATTCTCATTTACCTCTAAGAATTTTTTAATCTTCTCTTTAATATCTTTTGCATTACATTGCTCATTCAATAGCATATTATTTAGTCTCCAGGTTTTGGAGTAGCTTCTATTTTTTATTTTATCATTGATTTCTAATTTCATTCCATTATAATTTGATAGAATGCAGGGTAGTATTTCTACATTTTTGTATTAGCTAAAATTTGTTTGTGGCATAATATATGGTCTATTTTAGAGAAGGATCCATGTGCTGCTGAGAAGAAAGTGTATTCACTCATTGATGGATGCCATATTCTATATATGTCTGTTAAGTCCAAGTTATTGATTGTATTGTTGAGTTCTATAGTTTATTTGAGTGGTGAAAGAAGTGTGTTAAAGTCACCAAGAATTATTCTGTTGTGGTCTATTTGAGTCTTGAACTTGAGAAGAGTTTGTTTGATGAATGTAGATGCTCCATTTTTTGGGGCGTATATATTTATAATTGTCATATCTTGTTGATATATGTTTCCCTTAAATGGTATGAAATGTCCTTCATTATCCCTTTTGATTAACTTTGGCTTGAAGTCTACTTTGTTTGATATGAGGATGGAAATCCCTGCTTGCTTCCACAGTCCATGTGAGTGCTATGCTTTTTCCCAACCTTTCACCTTCGGTCTGTGGATGTTTTTTCCTATGAGATGAGTGTCTTGCAGGCAGTATATTGTTGGGTCTTTTTTTTTTAATCCAACCTGCCAATCTACGTCTTTTGATTGGTAAGTTTAGGCCATTAACATTGACACTATTATTAAGATGTGATTTGTATTTCTGGGCATTTTTGTTTATTTTTGGTATTTAACTTGACTTGGTTTTTCTTTTGATTGTTTTTTTCTTTAGTGTAGTACCTCTCTTTGCTGATTTTCATTGTTGTTTTTCATTTCCTCCTCATGGAATATTTTGCTGAGGATGTTCTGTAGTGCAGGCTTTCTAGCTGTAAATTTTTTAAACTTTTGTTTATCATGGAAGGTTTTTATTTCATCATCAAATCTTAAGCTTAATTTTGCTGGATATAAGATTCTTGGTTGGCATCTATTTTCTTTCAGAGCTTGGTATATGTTGTTCCAGCATCTTCTAGCTTTCAGGGTCTGGGTTGAAAAATCAAAAAATATCCTAATTATTTTCCCCCATATGTAATCTAATTCTCTTCTCTTGTGATTTTTACTATTTTCTCCTTATTCTGTATACTAGGCATTTTCATTATAATCTGTCTTGATGTAGATCTATTGTATATGTACATTTGGTGTCCTGTAAGCCTCTTGTATTTGATTTTTCAATTCATTCTTCATGTTTGGAAAATTTCGTGATATTATTTCATTGAATAGATTGTTCATTGCTTTGGTTTCTAACTCTAAGCCTCCTTCTATCTCAGTAATTCTTAAATTTTGTCTTTTTATGTTATCCCATAATTTTTTAATGTTCTGTTCATGGTTTCTTACCATCTTCACTGTGTGGTCAACATTCTTTTCAAGATCATATGTTTTGTCTTCATTGTCTAAAGTTCTGTCTTCCAAGTGATTGAATCTATTGGTAATGCTTTCTATTGAGTTTTTAATTTGCTTTATTTTTTCTTTCATTTCAAGGATTTCTGTTTGTTTATTTGCAGAGCATCTATCTCCTTATTGAAGTAATCTTTGCTTCCTGTATTTGCTTATGTAGCTCTTTATCAAAATGATTTTTAGCTGTGTGCATTTTCTCTCTGATATCATCCTTTAATTCACAGGACTTTTTAATTATGTACATCCTGTACTCCTTCTCTGTTATTTCTTCTGTTGTGCTGGCCATGGATTCTAATAATGTAGTGTCTTGGTTTGTTGGGGGCACTTTGTTCCCTTGTTTTTTCATGTTGTTTGTGTGTTTTTCCTTCTAGCTCTGTGGATCTGAGAGGTGTTAGAGTTTTTACCCTACAGGCTTATAGTGTCCCTGCAGGGTTCCAATACCTTTCCTTTAAGGGGGAGAAAAATATTAACAGATCCAAATATAAATAATATACAGCATTAAACCAAACAGCTGCTATTAAGAAGTTTATATTTTTGTCACAATATACAGAAATGGTGAGTTCAATTATTACTGCAATATAAACAGTAGGTCTGCAAAAGGGTCTACAGTTTTTGATGGTGGACAAAGAGAGAACTGGGGTGATGTGTAAGCTGAGATGTTAATGAGGTAGGAGATGAGTTATTAGATCTTAGGGAGCAGGAAAGAGAAATTTAAAGAAGTTTGCAATTAGCAGCATAAGAGAGAGAAAGTGATTTTAGGGAGACAAACAAATATTAAGAAAAATAAAAATGTAAAAATAGGAGATAAAAGAATATACAACATAACTGTAATATAGTATTCAGACATCCCAGTCCTCAGTAGCCTAATTCATGAAAAGCACTTGGTTTTATCAATGTTGGGCATGTGAGGGTAGGAGAAAAAAGAGAAAAGAGGAAAAAAAAAAGTCTTGAATGAAGATACTAGGGTTGTTTTTGTTGGAGATCAGTACCTTGTCAGCTTCCCTTCTCATCCAATAGGTGGGATTATCTGCTATTGCTGGTATTTCCACCCCTAGGATGGTGAAGATTATTAGGGTGGGAGGGTTGGTCTTAGGGGTGGAGCTCTTGGAGGTGAGGTACAGCCCTTGCTGTTTCTGATGGGAAACTGAACCCAAAGGATCTCTTTTGGGGGCCCACTCCTGTGATGTGGGTGCCTGGTCTTATCTCCTTATATCACCTATAGACCTCACAATTCCTGGTCTCTAACTTAGTCTCTAAAACTGTATCTTACTCATCCCTCCCTTTCTATTTCCCAGTCAGGATTGTCTCTCTCTCTGGAGGTCTTGTGGGCTGTGCTGGGGGGCTGCGCACCTGCCACAGAGAGCTGTTTTATATTGGGCAGTTCAGAATCAGGCTTTGCAAGCTACAATCTGGCTGCATAGCCACAAGCACTGTGCTAAGTTGACAGCTTCTGAGGAAAGGGGGCAGTTGGAGACTAGAGGTACCTTGATATTGCTTCCAAGCCCCAGCTGGTATTCTGACCTGGGAGTTGCCCCGACTATCGATGGTGATATAAAGGTGTCTCAAGATGGAAGTGGCCGCTTTCAGCGATGGAATATCAGGTTGGGTGGGGCCAAGTCGTGGTGTTGGGTGGTATGTTCAGAGATGCAGTTCTGTGGCATGCCATGTTGTGGCTAGTGGCTATTTTCAACCCTATGTGGTGTCTCCAGGTGTAGGTTACTGCATGTAGGGGACTATGGCAATGGTTGCAGTGTACCAAGATGGTGGCGACCAGGGGAGCCCCATGTTGGTAGATGGGGGTTGACACAGGAGTGGTGGTAGAAAGTCCTATGCGTGGATAGTGGCCAGGTTCCTGCACAGGTGCTGATGCTAGTGGTCCTGACCATGGATGAAGGTCCTGCATAGATGAGTGACTGAGAGTCCTGCACTGACGCTGAGGCCTGGAGACCTGCGTGGGCATGGTGGCCATGATTCTTGGTGGGAGCAGATGTTGGAGGTCCTCTAATAACTCACAGAGAAAAAGTATTCCCACTACTTGAATCCCAGGTCACAGAGCCACATGGAATTCAGCCTCCCTTTAGCCCGCCATCTTGGATCACTTCCTGTTAATTGCATTCTTGATAATTTCCATTCTGACTGGAGTGAGATAAAATTTCAGTGTAGTTTTTCTTTTTTTTTTAATTAAAAACTTAACTGTTCTTTCAAGTTATACAAGACAATAGATTGTATTTTGACTTACAATGCATATATGGAATATATATATCCATTTTTGTGATTGTACATGATGTGGAATTACACTGGTTATGTGTTCATATATTAACATAGGGAAGTTATGTCTGATTCATTTTACTGTCTTTACTGTCTTTCCCTATCTCCCTTACCTTCACCCCTATACATCTGTCCAATCTGGTGAACCTCCCCATCTCCCTTCCCCCTACCCCACTGATCATGAGGCAGCATCCACATATTAGAGAGGATATTCTGCCTTTGGTTTTTTGTGACTGACTTATTTCAGTTAGAATGATAGTCCCTGGTTCCATCCTTTACTTGCCATAATTTTATTCTGTTTTATGGCTGAGTAATATTCCATTGTGAATATATACCACATTTTCTTTATCCATTAATCTGTTGAAGGACACCTAGGTTGGTTCCATATCTTAGCTATTGTGAATTGAGCAACTAAAATCATTGATGTGGCTGCACCCCTGATTTAAGTTATTGGGTAAAAACCAAGAAGTGGGATACCTGGGTCAAATGGTTTTTCCATTCCAAATTTTCTGAGGAATCTTCATACTGCTTTCTAGAGTGGTTGTACTAATTTGCAGTACCACCAGAAATGTACGAGTTTACCTTTTTCCCCACATTTTCACCAACACTTATTGTTGTTTTTATTTTTGACAATTGCCATTCTGACTGGAGTGAGATGAAATCTCAGTATAGTTTTAATTTGGATTTCTCTAATTTCTAGTGAGGTTAAAGATTTTTTCATATATTTGTTGATTGATCATATTTATTTTTCTGTGAAGTGTCTGTTCAGCTCTTTGTCCATTTATTGTTTGCTTTTTTTTTTTTTGGTGTTAAGTTTTGTGAATTCTTTAGTGTATTAGAAATTAATGTTCTATCTGAGATGCAGGTAGCAAGGATTTTCTCGCATTCTGTATCCTCTTTGTTCATGCTTTGAATTGTTTCCTTTGCTGTGAAAAAGCTCTTAATTTCATTCCATCCCATTTATGGATTCTTGATTTTACTTCTTACTTTTTAGGTGTCTTGCTGTAGAATTCAGTTCCTAAGTCAACATGATTGAGATTTGGACCTACTGTTTCTTCTATTAGGCACAGAGCCTCTGGTCTAATGCATAGCTCCTTGATCCACTTTGAGTTGAGTTTGAGAGATAGGGATCTAATTTCATGTTGTTATATATAAATTTCCAATTTTCCCAGCACCATTTGTTGAAGAGGCTATCTTTTCTCCAATATATGCTTATTGCATCTTTGTTTAGTATGAGATATGTGGGTTTGTCTATGTGTCTTCTATTCTGTGCCATTGGTCTTCATGTCTCTTTTGGTGCCAACACCATGCTTTTTTTGTTACTATGGCTCTGTATTATAATTTAAGGTCTGGTGTTGTAATGCCTTCTGCTTCATATTTGTTGCTGAAGATTTTTATTTTTGTCTATCCTGGGCCTCTTATTTTTCCAAATAAATTTTGTGACTATTTTTTTTCTATTTTTATGAAGAACACCATTGGAGTTTTAATAGGAATTTCATTAAATCTGTATAAGCACTTTTGGTAGTGTGGCCATTTAGACAATATTAATTCTGCCTATCCAAGACCATGGAAGATCTTTCCATCTTCTAAGGTCTTCCTCAATTTCTGTAGTGTTCTGTAGTTTTCATTGTAGAAGTCCTTTACCTCTTATGTTAGATAGCTTCCCAAATATTTTATTTTTTGGTGGGCTATTGTGAATGAGATAGTTTTTTCTGATTTGACTTTCAGTTGATTCATCACTGATGTATTGGAACACAATTGATTTATGGGTGAAAATAACTCAGATGCACATCATCAAATGACTGTATAAAGAAAATGTGACACATCCATGCAAAAGGAAGTATTCAACAATAAATATAAATGAACCATTGTCACACTGCACCATGAAGATGAATATCAAAATAATTTGATGAAATGAAAAGAAGCCAGGCAAAAGTTAACATATAATATACTATTGCATGTCCATAAAATGCTACAGAATGAAAACTACTTTTTTTAGTTACAGAAAAGAGATTAGTGGTTGCTGATGGAGGAGGAAACTGAGAAAGGCTATAGAAATTACAGGGTCATGAGGCAACTTTAAGGGTAATGGATATATTCACTATTTGAAGTAGGTAACACTTTCATGAATATATACATATCTTGCATACTTCAAAATTATATAGTTCATTGTATGTTAATTATACATCAAGAAAGATGTTAAAAACATCCCTTGTAATTATGTGATAGTTAGGAGCAATTTTAATGCTAAACAGCAGCATTAAATGTCATGTGGCATGCTATGATTCACATATTCAAGTGGTAGGCAATAATTAAGTACAAGACTTTAGAATTAAATTTATCCACCTCAAATAATGTTCATAAATTGTTAAGATAAAAAGCAAATTTACTGATTTATTCCCACTAGAAAAAAATAATATTACATATTCAGGGAAATAAATTGAGAATTTAAGCTCCCAAAATACTTATTTTGAGTGCAAGAATCATAAGTAATATTTATTTTTTAACAATTTTCTTTATTTTCTCATTTTGCTTATGTGATTATCTGATAAAATATCTTAATGAAATATTATTATTTGTATTCAAACATATTATTCCTAAATAAGCATATCAGATATGTATCATAATATATAAAGAAAAAATTAGGGCTAAAGATATGGCTTAGTGATAGAGTATCTACATAGCATGTGCATGGCCCTGGGTTCCATTCTCAGCACTGCAATTAAAATAATAATAATAATAATAATAATAAAGTTTCCATCCATAAGTGATATAGAGTTCTTGGAAATGCTTAGAAATTTTAAGAAGTAAGGCCATAGCAGATGCAAATATAAAAACTGACTGCTGAAATACAAAAATATTTCAATGGTCCCAACAGACAAATTTAATTTTTCCATCTCAGAGGTAAAAATTAAACACTATATTAACAAATTACTTGTTTAGTGTCACATTATCACTACATATCTGTGTCAATCATTTTCCATTTTATGCTAACAAACTACCTGAGATAACAAAATTAACAAAGAGGCCAAGGTTATTGTGGCTCATAGTTCTGGAGGCCTCAGTCCATGGTCAGTTGGCCGCCAGCTTCCAGGTCTAAGGTGTAGCCCTTTGTGATGGGAGTACATAGTTGAAGGAAGTCCATGCCTCATGGTCAGAAGTGAAAGAGAGAAAGACCAGAGATGAGAGTCCCAATATTTGCCCCAAGAGGATGCCCCCAGTGGCCTAACTCCTTCTTACTAAGCTCTACTTTTTGAAGCTTTCACTCTCTCCCAGTAACATCAAACAGGAGATCAAATCAAAACCACCCTAAGATACCATCTCACTCCAGTAAGATTGGCAGCCATTATGAAGTCAAACAGCAACAAGTGCTGGCGAGGATGTGGGGAAAAGGGTACACTTGTACATTGCTGGTGGCACTGCAAATTGGTGCAGCCAATTTGGAAAGCAGTATGGAGATTTCTTGGAAAGCTGGGAATGGAACCACCATTTGACCCAGCTATTCCCCTTCTCGGTCTATTCCCTAAAGACCTAAAAAGAGCATGCTACAGGGACACTGCTACATCGATGTTCATAGCAGCACAATTCACAATAGCAAGACTGTGGAACCAACCTAGATGCCCTTCAATAGACGAATGGATAAAAAAAAATGTGGCATTTATACACAATGGAGTATTACTCTGCATTAAAAAATGACAAAATCATAGAATTTGCAGGGAAATGGATGGCATTAGAGCAGATTATGCTAAGTGAAGCTAGCCAATCCCTAAAAAACAAATGCCAAATGTCTTCTTTGATATAAGGAGAGTAACTAAGAACAGAGTAGGAACGAAGAGCATGAGAAGAAGATTAACATTAAACAGGGATGAGAGGTGGGAGGGAAAGGGAGAGAGAAGGGAAATTACATGGAAATGGAAGGAGACCCTCAGGGTTATACAAAATTACATACAAGAGGAAGTGAGGGGAAAGGGAAAAATAATACAAGGGGGAGAAATGAATGACATTAGAGGGGGTAGAGAGAGAAGAGAGGAGGGGAGGGGAGGGGAGGGAGGATAGTAGAGGATAGGAAAGGCAACAGAATACAACAGACACTAGTATGGCAACATGTAAATCAATGGATGTGTAACTGATATGATTCTGCAACCTGTATACGGGGTAAAAATGGGAGTTCATAACCCACTTGAATCAAAGTGTGAAATATGATATATCAAGAACTATGTAATGTTTTGAACAACCAACAATAAAAAATTAAAAAAAAAACTTTAACAGATGAAACTTGGGAGACACTTCAAATCTTAAGTCTACCAATATCACTGAAGAGATCAGGTTGACAGAATTCAGTTCCTTGCATTTGAGTAAAGATAACAGGAAAGTTCAGTGCAAGCTAGTTTTCCATTCATACACCAGTCTTTATATTTTCTTGATAACAGAAAAAGAGAGAGAATCAATGAACTAATTTTTTTATTGGTCAATTCGGTCTAGCCTCAGTAATACCAACAACTCATCCCCACCAACCCCCACAAACCTCTATTTGTCCAAGAACACTGGCTTCTTTCATTCAATGCTCTAATCTTTTTGCCATTGGTACCAATCAGGGACACTCATTCAGAGGCTATGGGGGAGGAAGCGATGCAAGTTACTTCTGAATGTGATTTAGTTCTCTTACACCACACTTCAAACACATACTTTGGAACAAACTCATAGATAGTGTTGACCCCTCCATGACTCTCATGAAGTATTTTCTGAGCAGGTGTGACATAGCTAAAAATATTGAAATGACCCTAGAAGTCATTATGTCCATCAGTGCTAACAAGTAGAAGATCACTGAATGACACATAGCTGCATTTACCAGATGATGATGTTTAATGAGTATTATTTTATTGTTTGTCTGGATAAGAGCCAGATATAAACTTAACATACTGATCATTCTGTCCTTCATGATGTCCAGCCAATGTTCTACCTCATATGTTGTACACAACATAAAAAATATATAATTGGACCCTTCTAAAATGATTCATGAGGAAGCTTACCAAAATTTCATACTATTCTATATATAGAGGATTATTTTGTGCATAAGTCTTATAATATAGATAAAATTCAGAAATTACTTGCACAATTTCTCTTACAAAGGATGAAATAAACATGATTATTCAACATTGTATAGGGAGCTACTGGCAGAAGCAAGGTCAACACTGAGGTTTTCTGAGTTCCTATTCTCCAAACTATCACTAAAACAATATTGTATGACTTTATGCAATAAATGTGTGCCCTAAAGAGTTACTGGTTTTTATTTTAAACATAAAGTGAAAATTTGACTGCATGCTATGTTGAGCATTTTGCTAAGCAAAATACTTTATACTTTTTATAGTTTTCAGAATGTTATTTTTTAAAATATATAATGTGCAACAAGTAAATTAATATTTAGAAGAATATATAGAATTTTACATATGAATCAAACACATTAATTAAGCTATTGATAAAATTAGCTTTAGCAAATATTACTAAAATAACTGGTAAAATTGTATCAGATCATTTTTTAGAGTCAAGCCAAAAAGCTATTAATAATTTCAAGCTTGCAACATTCCTCTCATTATTTCACGAAATGTCATGACTAATATTCTCTAACTGGCAAGATGTGCTGTACAGACATATAGCAGCATTAACTGATTTGGAATTATATTATTGGCTTGCCTTGAGAGTTATCATATGAAAAGGTCTCCGCATTCATTATTTTATGTATTTTAAGGGTTTGATTAATGATAATCTTCAAAACATTAGTCTTCTCTTAAAAGAAGATTATGACATAGATTCCTCCTAGGTATCATTAATAGAAATGGTTATGTTGCTCAGCTGTCAGTTTGCTTTTATTTTTTATTCATTTTTTTATTATTTTATTCTTTATAGTCTGTGTAAAGAAGCTGAGTGTTTCTTTTAACTGGCATTTTTATTCATTTCATGTATTATCCACAGTATTTATTTTATCTTTGCCCAACTTTTCTCAACTATTTTAAGAAATGAACATATTAATACTTTTGTCTAAGGTCTACAATAATATTTTTTTAAATGATCACTCCTAAGGATAAACAGTAATAAACAATTTTGGGTTAAATATCATAAATTCAATATATATCTGGATTTCCATTTCCTCTAGACAACCCATTAAAAGGGTAGCAAAAGGACAAAACATATATAAATTGACATAGACAATGATAATAGGACATGTGGTAATTGATGGAGAATATCCTCACTCTTTTTGAAAATGTGAAAGAGAGGTGGTAGTTAAATAATTTAGCAGAGCACAATGGCAAGAAGAAGCAGGAAACTATCATAACATACTGCAAAGCCACAGAAATTAGAGACACTAAGCAATTAGGAGGGTGTTTAAGGGTGAAGTTGGAAAAAGAAGAAATAAGTTGAACTCTGGATTTAAAAAACAAAAAAACAGTTAGAACCCCAGGTTTTCTCTTCTCACCGTGTCAGAGAAAAAGGTGTATTTTGTTGAAGCTCTCAGCCAGGGCAGGTGTGGACTCAGAGAACCTGAGCATTATGGAGGACCTTCATATAGCCTTATAGGAAACATATCAATCAACAAGTCCCCTATCACATAAAAGTTCCAGTCTGAATTCAGAGTCTTAATCTTAATTGAGAATGGACACAAAGTCTTGTCAAACACATGAGGAAATTTTCCAACTTGAAAAGCATTCAGAGGAAAAGCAGCAATCTGAGAAAACAAACAACATAGAGATCCAAAATTAAAGTTCATGATGAGTATCCTAAGATCAGTAGAAGAATAGATTGCATTGATGTTTCATTATTTATGACTGACTGCATAGCATATTGCCACAGAATGTAGTGTTTTAGGTACATTATGCTTATTTCTAATAGTTCCAAAGATCTGGCTTGAAGTCACTCATGTGTTATAGCCAGATGGCTGCTGGATCTGGCGGCATCTGAAGCTGTCTTCACTGTATACAGGAGTGAAAGGGGTTTTACTTCCAGTGATCTCTATATAACTACCTTGAACTTCCCCTTATCCTCCAGTCTCAGATAGTTAGAGTTACTTGATGTCAGCATCTCTCAAAACAATTGTTCCAAGAAACAAAACATGAAAATTCTGTTCTCTTAAGATCTGAGCTCAGAAAAAGGCACATTGTCTCATATACCATATTCTACTGGTCAAAGCCATCTCAGAGTCCATCATGGACCAGGAAGAAGGCACCCAAATTCCTCCTCTTCTTGGGATGGATGTCAGATAAATTATGGCTATTTTTAATCCTCTAAAATTAATAAAACTCAACTAAGATGGCAGAGAAAAAGAAATAAGAGGACAACAAAGAATCTGGTTATAAAAACAGGGTAGTCAAAGGTTAAAAGACACAGAATGCTTAAAGAAAACATTGAATAAATAAATCACCTACAACCTAGAATTACAAAAGCAAGAATGAAGAAATGAAAATTAGCAAAGAGACATAAGAAATGTTGTGTACTCATCAATGTAATACCAACAATCAGGTCTCCAAAGAACAAAACAAGCCAGCTAAAAACAAAACAAAGAAACAAAAACATTAACATAATTAACTAAAGGTAAATAAAAGGAAAAGGGAATTTAAGGTAGTCGAAAATACTAATTTTCAGAAATGTAGGATCTAGGTTTTTAGATGTTTTTTCCATAATATCATGAAGCTTCTAAACATAAGAACATAAGAAAATGAGCCAAAAGTTTCCAGAAAGGAAAAACAGTCATAGAAAACCAGAAAATATAGAAAGGTATTTGAATGCTATCTTGTGTCTTAATGCCCAAACTAGAAAGCAGAGGACAGGCATGCAGAATTCTTAGAGAAAAGAACTTTTTACAACAAAATGCCTAGTCAAGCATGAGGTGCCATAAAAGAATGTCCAGATGTGAATCGTGGAATTCACAGAACAGTGGTGTGGGTGATGGGAGAGAGACAGAGACCTAGAGAGGTGTGACCCAGTAATTTGAACCAACATCAAAGGATGTGTTCTCAAGGTCAAGGTCAGTTGAAGTATTTGGACTCTTTGGAATTGCACAAAATCAACCAGCACAGAAAAGAGAAAGAGAAAGGGTTATCATCTACCAGTCTAAGCAGTGAACAGTATTCAAGATTGTCAATATACCAGGACAACCACTCAACTGAAATCAATGCCCTGTTCCTTTTGGGTCTATGAAAACAAAAACAAAACCAAAACCATACAAGTCTTTTTGTGTGTGTGTGTGTAGGAGAGACAATAAATTCAGTTCAGACAGGGGAAAACAATATAGGCAGAAACATGGTGCACTAATTCCAGGGTTGGGTAGAGAGAAGCCCTGTGTTATTTTTCAATTTTTTCTCTTCTCCTCCTGTGGAACTGGAGGAAGTCACTTGTCATATACATTACAGTTTAGGACCCTGAAAGATTGTAAGAAATCAATTCTTGACCTCTCATGAGTCCCTGTTGGATAGATACCATACCCACATCTGTGAATCTTCAATACATTAAGTCACTTGGTTTAATTTGTCACCATGGTATATCTTAATCTCTTCCATCTATTATGTAAGTTAAAAATCAATTATTGAATTCAGAAGAATTGTGACATATCACTTGATTTTGAAGTGGAGGTGAGGGTAGAATAGTAGCAGTCTCATTTATGTGTTAAATCCACATTTTCCTTCATAACAGTAAATATGCAATATAATGTATAATATGTGTACAGAATACCAAGGTATTTATAATACTTACAAATGGAAACTAAATAAGAAAATTTCAAGAAATTTTAAAGAAGTTTCATCAGAAGATTCCAGGAAAGGTAAGGGTTAAAGACAGGGCTGTTATCACTTAAGAAATGTCTTTTTTTTTAAAAGTATATACTTCGATTGATTTAGTAAAATAAACATAATTTTAAGAAATACACATATCCATATACATGTGCCATACTGATGTTTTACATTGCTATTTTCTGTTGTAAGAGAATTTGCATATGGAGTTAGAATTCGGATGACTTTTTGGTTAAGGAAAACACCAAGTTGTACTTTACTGATAAACCCAGGTATAACAGTGGTATAACAGGTCATTTCTCACTCAGGTAAAAATCCCTTGCACAAAACTGAGCTCAAAATGGATCAAGGACCTAGGAATTAGACCAGAGACCGTATACCTAATAGAATAAAAAGTAGGCCCAAATCTTCATTATGTCACATTAGGCTCTGACTTCCTTAACAAAACTCCTAAACAGCAAGAAATAAAATTAAGATGGATTCAAACTAAAAAGCTTTTCTCAGCAAAAGAAATAATCACTGAGGTGAAGAGAGAGCCTACAGTATGGGAGCCAAGTTTTACCACATGCACATCAGATAGAGCACTAATCTCCAGGATATATAAAGAACTCAAAAAACGTAATACCAATATAATAATAATAATAATAATAATAATAATAATAATAATAATAATAATAATCTCAATCAATAAATGTCCTAAGGAACTGAACAGACACTTCCTAGAAGAAGATATACAATTGATCAAGAATTATATGAAAAAAAATGGTTGACATGTTGAGTAATTACAGAAATGCAAATCAAAACTAACATTTCATTTCACCCCAGTTAGAATGGCAGTTATCAAGAATATAAGCAATAATAAATGTTGGCGAGTATGGGGGGGAAAGGTATACTCATACATTGCGGGTGGGACTGCAAATTGGTGCAATCACTTTGGAAAGCAGTGTGGAGATTCCTCAGAAAACCTGGAATGGAACCTCTATTTGACCAGGTATCCCACTCCTTGGATTATACCCAAAGGACTTAAAATCAGCATACTATAGTTACACAGGCACCTCAATGATTATACAGCTGAATTCATAATAGCTAAACTGTGGAACCAACCTAGATGCTCTTCAATAGATGAATGGATAAAGAAACTGTGGTATGTCACAACCGAATACTACTCAGCATTAAAGAGAAGTTGAAGGTAAATGGTTAGAGTTGGATGATATTATGCTTAGCATGGTTGGGATTGGCAAAGTAAGCCAATCTCCCAAAACTAAAGGCTGAATATTTTCTCTGATTAGTGGATGCTGATCTGTGACTGTGGCGGGGGTGGGGGGAGATGGAGGAACTTTGGATTGGGGAAAGGAGAGGGTGGGGAGGGGTTATGAGTTTAGGAAAGATGGCAGAATGAGATGGGTATCGTCATCCTAGATACATGTATGATTACACAAATGGTGCATTTCTACATTGTATACAGAGAATTGGAATGTTGCACTCCATTAGTGTATGATTAATTGAAATGCATTCTTCTGTCATGTACAACTAAGTAGAACAAATTAAAAAATAATAAATTAAATACGTATAGCTATTTCTGCTCAGGCAACTCTCTCACCAGTATTGATTCAAGACTAAAGTTTCTTCCATCTTGTGGCTTTTTGACTAATTGTCCTAAGGCCTTCTTAAAGTTATCCAGATGTCAGAGGGTTAAGGTTGGAGGTGTCGCAGCAGTTGACACTGCTATAACAAAGAAGCATAGACTAGGAGGTTCATAAACAACAGACATATATTCTCATAGTTCTAGATAATGGAAGCTGAAGATGAGCATGCCAGCATGGTCAGGTGCTGGCCAGGACCCTCTTTCTAGGTACCACTTGCCATCTTCTGAATGTGTCCTCACGTGACAGAGGGAGGACAAGAGCTCTCTGAAGTCACTTCGTAACAATATGAATCCCATTCATGAGGACAACGTTTCTATAACCCAATTGCCTCTCAAAGTCTTCACCTCCTGATGCCATCAGAAGGTTGGTTAGGCTTTCCACTTGCATTTGTGAGAGTAGGAAAATGTTAAATTCACAACACGTGGTAGTTTGCTTGCTGTTTTCTTTTGCTTCTGTGATTTTGGTTGCTTGGCTGGCTCTTGATTTTAAATTTGGGCAGGCTACAAGCTTCCAAGGGAATGCCAAGAATCGTGCACTGACATAAACATCCTTGCTCCTTCCCAATGGACACAGGCGATAACATCTGAAGAAGGGCACTTGAGTTGACAAGGCTTAGGCCATCATGCAGGCATCTTAAAATGAGACTGATTGGGGAACTGCCTTAGGAATTTTGCTTCCTCCCTTCTAATGAGTCAGAGGGAACCCTGCCTTTGTTATCCTGTGTTTACCAAAATCAAGACATTCATAATGTATTATTATTTCTTCTTGATTTATCTGTGTCCAAAACACAGCTCTGTTTATTTTGCAGCCCTCTCTGTGGCAACTAGTAACCTCCCAGCAAGACAGGAAGTTCTCTCTGCTTTGCTTGTATATGCACCTGACCTCTGTGTCTACAGCATAGTAACCTTTCAGGTTCAGCCTGCATCATTCTTCTGTTGAACATTTTCCTATAAAATGTTTTAGTTTAGTTTAGTTTTGTTTTGTTTTTTTTAGCTTTAGTCAGCTTTTTCACTGCTGTGACTAAAGGATCTGAGCAGAACAATTTTAGAGGAGGAAATAAGTTTATTTGAGGGCTCACGATTTCAGAGGTCTTAGTCCAGAGAAGGCCAGCTCCATTCCTCAGGGCTTGAAGTGAAGCAGAACTTCATGGTGGAAGAGTGTGGCAGAGGAAAGCAGCTCATATCATGGAGAACATAAGGCAGAGAAATAAACTCCAGCTCCAGATACAAACCACACCCCCCAATTAACCACTTCCTCCAGCCACACCCCACCTGCCTATAATTACCATCCAGTTAACCCATCAGAGATCAATTTACTGATTGGGTTAAGACTCTCACAATCCAATAATTTCTCCTCTGAACCTTCTTGCATTGTCTCACACATAAGCTTTTGAGGGACACCTCATGTTCAAACTATAACACCCATCATGGGAGAGTTCACATGTGCCATTTTTGTCCAGGCATAAAGATAATTATTAGACTGTTATCAGACTAAAAAGACTTTAAAACTTTTATAAATATAACAATAATGTAATAATATTAATAAACATGTATTATTTATTCTGTTCCAGATATTGTTGTTCATATTTTATAAGTACTAATCTGCTCCATCACAACTCTAATCTTGGAGGTAGGCACCCTTACAATGCCCCTTTGAGGTAATGAATAGACAAAGATAGGTCACATGGATATGACAGAAGGAGATAGCACTGACACATTTTTAGAATACCTTTTTCTTGTTTATAGGCACTTAGGGTTTAGTTTGAATCAACTAGGGCTTATTTGAAAATGAGGAAGCATTGTATTATTTTCTTAAGTATTTTTTTGTCTTTCTACTTTTTACTCCTCATCAGGGACATGATGAGGAGAAATAGGGTCATAGACCATCAGGGTCAGCAATTAACCTCAAAGGCTAAAGAGATTTATATGAGGCACAGGATTCATGAGGTATTCAACCAAGCTCACCTTGGATGATAGTAGCAGACATCATTCTTTAGGAAACAGCCATTGTTCCTAGAGGTACATGCTGAGAATGGTGGGTTTAATGTTAGACACTGGCCATTGAAAAAAAATATGTAAAATACAGCCCTTCCCCAATCACAGCTTAAAATCTAGTATCAGGGATTGACAATTAAATAGGTAATTACATTTCAGCATAATTAAAATAGTGATAAATTTAATGGTAGCATATTTTGGATAATTGGTTCTAACATTGTATTATGAGAAAATAGATCATTCTAAATTATTGGACACCAAGCTAAATTAAAGATAATTAGGCATAACATTCATTTTTCTTGGTTTTGAATTAATCATATAGGATGGCAGAAAAATTAAAAGAGATCAAAAACAAGATCAGTTCTTAAATGTAGTAGAAATTGGTAGTGTTGTCTAATGTGTGTATGTGTGTGTATAGGATGGAGATATATATATATATATATCTCATTTCTTACTTTGTTTTTATTGTTGTGACCAAAATACCCAACAAGAACTACTTAGGGAAAGGAACGTTTATTTTGGTTCCTAATTTCAGAGGTTCAGTTACTGCTTGGCCAACTGCATTGCCCTGAGTCTGAAGTGAGGCAGAACATCCTGGCAGAAGGGCATTGTGGAGGAAAGTTGCTCAGCTCATGGCAGTTATGGGGAAGGGGGGAGAGAGAGAGAATAGGGAAGGGGCCATAGAGAAGATAAACCCTTTCAGGACATTCCAACTCCACCATTCTCTGTCTGCCTATAATTATCACCTAGTACAGTAGTCCTTTGAGATTACTAATCCATCAAGTGGATTAATTCACAGATCAGGTTACATCTCTCACAACCTAATCATCTCATTTCTGAATATCCTATATTGTCTCACACATAAGTTTGTGGGGGATACCTCATATCTAAACCATAACATACATACATACATACATACATTCATATATATGTCTTTGATTTCTTTATTTAGTCAGGGCTTCAGGTGAGGTAGAACATCATCCATTTCTTCATTTCTGCAGTGGGAATATCAGAATCTCTATTTTAGTATTGCAAGATTACATGAAACAATATATATATATATATATATATATATATATATATATATATATATATATATTTTTTTTTTTTTTTTTTTTAAATCTTATAAGTACTTTCCAAATCCACATTTGGTACACGTATTAAAGGCCATAAAAATCAAGCCGGTAAAGATGTCCAGTGCAGATACGGTGACATAGACTCATTTCTTCCTGCTCCTTCCTCCTTCCTGATAAACTTGAAAATAATGCAGGAGACGAAGGTAAGCTCTGGCAGTATAAAGAAAGGAAATGGGTAGTTATCCAAGGAATAGATGATCAATGCATCAGCACTGTGTCTTACATACTCTCCACTCATAAAATGCCACCAAAGCCCAGGATTTTCTGTGCCCTGACCTAGCAATGATGATCACATAGGCAGGTTTACTCATCCCTACACACCCTCTAACTCTCTACTTCTAACACATGCAGTTTAACAATTGTCCATTTGACAAAAATCAGATGAGCCAAATACTACTGGTTTATGGAGAATGATTGGGAGCTCTGCCAATAAAAAGCAAGCAGAGAAGCACTGTCCTTTCCACTGGGCCTGAGGTTTCCTATCCTGCTAATAAATGAGTTGGGTAATAAGGAGGGATTGACAATTAAATAGGTAAATGCATAATAAAACCCAAGCTACAGTAATTAGTCTAATTAGGGAAACCCAGGGTAACAAAATTCTGTTCTTCTCCCAGAGAAATTGAGGCAGTGGGGCAATGCACATCTAGAGAAGTCCCATCATCCTACCCATCAGAGTTCCTGCATACTAACACACAGAGAAATAGCTGGTGGCTGGGTTTGGGGCATTCAACCCATTCAAACAGTATAGTATGGAGAGGTGAGAGCCTCAAAGCATCAGAAAACCAACTACATCAGAGTGTCATTCAGAAAATTTCAAACTTAAACTGCCCGTAGAACTACAACCATATAAGTAGATTAAGATATACACACCAGGGTAGTGTGACTGACTGATATGGTGAAAGATCTAAATAATTTATGAGAGATGCATCTGTTAATTAGGTTAATATTGGTAGAGGATTCTTCAGGTATACATTTAACAAAAGATCATGTGACACTGTAAATATGTATAATTCTTCTTTGTTAATTATAGGTCAATAATAAAATAAATAAATAAATACATCCTAAAGTCTTCTAACATAATAGACAAAATATCTAGAATAAAAAAAAATTACCCAATGTACCAAGAAATGGGAAAATCACCATTTGAATGAAAAAAAACTTAATAATGATTAGTTGTTGTATTCATCTGAAAAGTATCTTGAAAGAAGTCAGAAAGAGATGGCCCAGAAAGAAGACCAGTTCAAATGAAAACATATATCTCAACTAAAACAATGGAGGCCTGAAATAATTGACACAATATTTTTTTTGAAGTTCCAAAAGAAAAGATATAGATATCTTTATCTAGTGAAACTGTCCTTCAGAAATAAAGAAGAAGTAAAACCATTCTCAGATAAAGTAAAACTGAAAAACCTTGTAGCAAGCATAGCTGCCCTTAATTGTTGACAGAAGGAAGATCTTTAAAAATAAAAGTTGGAGATAAGATAGGGAAAAAAGAAAGTCTCAGAGCATCTGGAATAAGGAAGGAACCACAGGAAGAGCAGAAACAGGGGGACATAACAACAGAAAATCCTTTCCCTCTTGAGTTTTAAATGTTATATTTGATTATTATAAAATAATATGATTTGATCTTAAATAAAATAAATTTAAAAGAGTAGAAAGGAAAAGGACATGAATGGAAATGAAATCTCTATGCTCCATTCCAGTTGATAAAATGTGGATAGAAGTGTAATGAAAACAAAAGGAGACACAAGACAAGATGCAGAGGCAGGAAAAGAAGTAGCTGCCCCTCCAAGCAGCTGCATTTATTTATATCAAAAGTCACATTAGGTTGTTAGTGCCATTACTATGTTATTATTTAGTATTCCTTTGATCCCAGGTGCTAGATAATTGAGATCAATGTCCAGGCTGATTAAGACACAGAGCCCTTTTCTGTAAGGCTATCACCATAGTGACTAGATACTGCACTTACTAGCTTAAAGGAGAAACTGCTGGGCATTCCAAGGGCCGAAAACAGATTATCTGTTACCCCCTGGGAGTTTGCTCACCAGAGGAACACTTCCCTGAACATTTCCATGATCAGAATACCCTCAAGTCTCTATATTCCCAGGAGCTGTGTGCCTGATATGAAGGTTGAAACTGATGAGACTCCAACACAGAGTTTCCTCATGAAGGACATTACTACAGCAGCCAGGCATCCTGTGTCTTTATACAGGAGTTTCCCAGCAGCATATCTGTTTTCTTCTTAATGCTAGTGGGGGAAGAAAATAGGGTAGGCATTGACAACAGCAAGCACAATTTAACAATCCCATTATTGGTAAACATTTACCTATGAATAATTATTTGATCCAGATGAAACTGGGTAACCATGAAGTTAGCCAATTCAAGTCTAAACCTCCATCATCTTGTTGGACCCTTTTAATGATATCTTTAAGGTAGTCTAACTCCTTTTAGATAGAATTGAATTGAAGCAAAACATATTATTAAGCTCCTGACATCTTTTATGAGGTAACAATAACAAATAGTCAATTGCAGCCCAATTGTCAAGAATGGCCTGACAGTGATGATTTTGTTCTTCATTAAGCATATTAATAGCCATAGATGAATGATTAATATTTTTACTATATCACAGGCCAGTTTCTTAGTTGTTTTGTAAGCCCTGACAACTAGTCCATGGATACTCACTAAGGAAAATGTCAAAGCTTCAAATTCTGCCTTAGAGAGAAGGTTTACTGAATCATAACAGTTTTCATCATGGGGAATAGACCTTTTATGAATACATTGTGCTGGATGGTGGCCTATTAAATCCTGTGGGGATGGTAAAAACACAGTCTGCTAAGACAACAATGGGTACCATGAGACATTTTTGCAGGTATATAATTAAAAGTGTATGTTCCACAAGAAAAGAACCATCCTGGTGGTAAAGGGACATGACCATTTCCATACATAATGGGCTCAAATTTGGTATAATTAAATGAGGGTCATCCCAAAGAAACACATTTACGTATACAGTCTTGAATGTCAGCACAAGAGTCAATTGCATTTATAGCAACCGTGGGAGTAAGTAACATCATAAAATTAGCAGGCCTAACATTTTGAGGATTTCCCCAATTATAAGAATCTTTATAAGATATTGGTTTTTGGATACCTCCCTTGGAGAGCATTTTCATACTCGCAATTTCACGTGCAGGACGGAAAACAGGAAGAAGACAGAAGGCCAGTACATTTCCCATATCAATATCTTGGCGGATACAAATCTCAGATGAGTTAACAATTCAGCCAAGCAAATCCAGATATTATGATGGTTTCTAGAAGTTAGGGAGTCTGATTGTATCAGATTTCCCATGGCTGGGGTACAACAACAGAACAACATTATTATTGTGAGCTTTGTATGAGTTTAGCAATCAAAGCAGTAACTATGTTTTCTGAAGTACATTCAAACCCCGCTTGAGCCAACAGCTGTTGAGCTAAGACTGTTAATGATTTTATATCCCCCCAAGTCAGTGGAAGTCTAGTATCTTGGGATCCTCTTTTGATATATGTTATCTGTCCTCTTTTAATGTTTATTCTCTTTCAAAGAGTGATCATTGTCCTCTTGCTTGGTGGGACTCTCCTCATAGAAGTAGATAGTTGTCATATTTGCATATTGCCATACCAAGAGAGGTAATGCTACTAGATTATACAAAGAGCTATATAGGAAAACATAGATCAAGAGTAATCCACAGGAAGGAAAGAAAATGGAAACAGGGGAAACAAAGAAAACACATTAATCAAATGGAAAATGAAGGACTAATATAGACATAATTATGTTTAACACAAATATTCTAAATACAGTAATAAGAGGAGCAGGGATTTCCTCAGTTGTGTCACTATTGCATAGAAGTTAAGGTTTCAGACTTGAATTCGGCAATCTATTTTACATTCATGGTTTTGTGAGTTATTTAACTTCAAGAGCTTGAACAAGGTACTTCACTTGTCTGAATCTCAGTTTATTCCTATGTAAAATAGAGACAGGACATCTAATTAATATGTAGTGAGCACTCATTAAAGAGTAGAAATAATTAGAAATAAAGTCTACTGATATGTTCATTCTTAAAATATTGAGAATAATAGTATATTCGTAGATAAATAGAGAAATAAGCATAGAGAACAAAGAATTTTGATGGATTTTGAGTAGAATGAATGTGTTCAGGGGTCACCTTCATGACAAGAGCTGATATTAGCATTTGTAATTCAAAAAAGGAAAAAGACCTCACTCTTTCAAGTATTTTACACAGGAAGATACTTTATTTTCCAAGAGAGATAGTCTTTATATCTCCCTTGAACAAGAACAGAAAAGTGAGAGTTGGCCACAGATAGCAGAGAACAGAAAGTTTTCTTTTCTGTTTCTGGAAGTAATGTCTGAAATCAAAACTAGAAGAAGATTGCCTCTCTGCTACATCTGGAGAGGAGTTCTCTCCTGCTTCTTCCTACCTCCTGATAGTCGTGGTCATTCCCTGCCATTTCTTGGTTTTCGTATGTGTCAATCTACTTTTTTATTCCCTTTAGGTTAAATTATGACTTTACGCATAAAAAAAACCCTAAATTATAAATGTACATTTCATTTTATTTCATTTAGTTAGCAAACCTATAATATATCCACCTAGATTTTTTTTAAAAAAGAATATCAATAGAACTTTAGTGTTCTCCCTTATGACATTCTCAGCCACATTCCTCCCAAGCAAAAGATAGTCACTATCCTTATTTTGCCCTGTTTCAAAGCAGGGCAAAGTAATTTTGCCTATTTTGAAATTTCTAATATGGAATTTTATAGTATTTACTCTTCTCAAGTATGGTATAGTATTTACTTTTATTTGTAGGCACTTTTGTTAAATACTATATTTATGAAATCAGTCTTGCTTTTTATTTTAGTAGACCCTTCAGGAGTGAATCCCAAAATGCCACAGAAATGACCCAGGAGAGTAATTACCAGAACGAATCTCTCCATCAAAAAACTGAATCCAAAAACAAATCACTAAAGCTGTGATCTTGGAATTAAAAAGCCTAATGGGAGACAGTGATCACCATCAGTGCTAACTCAAGGCCTTTTGGACACCTAGGGAGAAAGGAGACTAGATGCTGAAATAACTGCAATGCAATAAAGAAACACATTACAAGAGCACAGAAGAGCATCTAAATATCAGAGCCTACTCAACATCAAAGGTGTGACTGCAAAGGAGTCTGGGTTTACAACTTCCTATTCTCTGAAGTGGCAGAAGGATTTTTTTTCTTTCTTCTTTTTTTTTTTCTTTTTTCTTTTTTCAGTACTGGGCATTGAACCCAGAGGTGCTTTACCACTGAGTCACATCTCCAGCCTTTTTATTTTATTATTATTATTATTATTATTTAATTTTTGAGTCAGGGTCTCACTAAGTTGTTTAGGGCCTTGCTAAGTTGCTAAGACTGGCCTTGAACTCATGATTCTCCTGACTCAGCCTCCTGAGACACTGGGATCACAGACATGCCCCACTGTGTCCAACAGAAGAAATTTGGGAATGAAAGCAGAGAGGACGTGGAACAAGCAATCTATAGCGGTGATTACAGTGAAGAACAGAAAAACATGTTTACAGGGAACGAGAACACTCCTAGGTCCTGAATGAGTCGTAACTTGGAGAAGAATGAATGAAGGGCATTTCCGGCTAGACAAGACCAAATGCCTGGTACGATAACTATTATAGCAAACTATCACAGTCCAGGTCAAGGTATAAGAATTGCCAAACTGACACTGGGATCAAGGAAGTCACAAGATCTCTCTAGATCTTAATCTTGCTTTTATTTTGTCTTGATGGGGTTAAAGTAATATTTTTATGTGACAGAAGTGTAACTGTGCAAAAGCATAAACAATGACAAAACAACCTTGCTCCGAAATCTTCAAGTCTCCCAGCTTCACTCCCAGAGTGATCTACTATGAACCACTTCTCTTTATTCTGTAAGAGAAAGTTTAAACATATAACAGATTAGTAAGACTTAAGTGGGTCCACACATATATCTCTATATCCGGGAAGTGCACAATAACATAATCCAGTACATTCTATTCTGCATCTGGTTTTAGCCTAGACATATTTCCTAATTTACAGGTATAAATCTACCTTTTAAAAAAGATAATTGCTTAGCATTTCCTCTAATTAAGGCATGTCAATATGTTTTACTAGCCACCCATCCACAGTCATTGAAGTTATTTTTGTATCTGTGCTCTGTTTTAGATATAGATATGCAAATATATATATATATATATATATATATATATGTGTGTGTGTGTGTGTGTGTGTGTGTGTGTGTGTGCATATATATCATAATACACCATTATAAAGTTAAATGTATAAATCCATATAACATAATACATAAAGAAAACATTAACATAATATTTCCTTATTTATCCATATAACATAATATACCACTATGAAGCTATTTGTATATATACATACATATGTATATATACACATACAGACACAAGTGTCTGAAAGATAAATTTTAAGAAGTAAAATATTAACTAAGTAAAAAATGTTTATTTAAATTTTGACATGTGCTACCAAACATTTTTCTAAAGATTTTTTTTTTCAAATTTTCATTAAAATGACAATGTCTTGAGAGTGCCTAATTTTCTACAATGATACAAAATGAACTTTTGAAGAGATTAATAAATTGCCTGGATTAATACATTTGTAAAGATTAATAAAAATGCAAAAAATTATTCTATTTGACTTACATTTATTCAATTATAAATGATATTGTATCTGAGTAGTTTGATTCTTAGAAAGACATCTCTGGAAGAACTCTATTGTGCAGAGAGGTTAGATTTGAGACTTAAAGAGCAATAACACAACCTGGTAAAGTGACATTAATTTTCAATTAATGGCAAGTAAATGCAAATGAATGCACAGTTGGGAATTGGATAGTATTTTACCTGAAAATAATGTAGGAAGTAATAAAAAATGAAACCGAAGTCTACTGACTTCCCCAATTCAGCAGCATATTTGGTTTAAGCATATTGAGTTTTTTAATTTTTTAAACTTTTTTGAATGATAATGACTTTGACATTATGCTGGAATCTGGTCCTAAACTGTATACTGGAAAACTGGTCAAGAATCCAGATGTGTAATCTGAAAACCTACTTTTGCTCCTGAAGAACAGTTTGTAATACAAAAGTTGTTGCTACAAAGCTATCCATTGAGTTTGAGTGATGTGGCAATGAAATTGTAGATAGTATCATTTTAAGAGGTTTTTCTACCAGAAACACTGGAAATAGAGCTGTGATTTAGAAACAAGAAAAGCCAAGCATCAAAATACAGTAACAGCTGGTAGTTTGGAAGGAAAAAAAAAAATATATGCTGACCTACTTTAAAATAACCCCATTAATGCTCCTATCTGGAATGAGGCTGTTTTTAAACAAAATGGGTTTGTGGAAAAATGATTTAGTTTTCTTTGTTTGGCAAAGGCCAGCATGTGCTTTCAGTCTACAGAAATACTCCATGTCCTCAAAAAATCCAAGTGTACAAAATTGAGAATTCCCATTCTAGAAGAAACTTTAGAATTAATCTGTACTTATTGCTTTTTTGCAGATCAGATATGATAATGACACAGTGGTCAGTGGTCGTGTTACCAAGACCTCACGAAGCAGATGACAGAAAGAACTGCACTTTGTAGAGATCGCAGCTTCCAGGCTGGTATTCTTAAATGTTACTGCTGAGTACTCTATTGTGTGATATCAGAAATGGCAGGCATTGTAGAAAAATTTAGTATGTAATTTGGCTGCATTGACTGTGTTATTTGTGGAAGTTCTGATGGTAAATGTACTTAAATTATTACTCACAAAGACAAGGTACATTCACCCTGCTAAATGTCATATGAAATAGTTTTTTTAAGTCTAAAACACAGTCCAATAGTCATTTTTCCTCTAATCAGGAAAATTGCAGTCTGAATCATAAATATAGTGACCAGCAGTTTTCTTTTTCTCCCCCTCCCCAATTTCTGTTGTAACTTTTCTTTCAGTATGGTATCTTGTGCCCTGTTGGAACATAGGTGCAGTAAAAGAATTAAACTAGGTATGCAGTGAGGCTCTCACCACATATGCTTACACTGGATAGGCACGGCACAGCAAGCTCCAGACTCTTAATTCTACAAAGCGTCATTGAGGCTGTAAGTCATTAGGAGGCCCGTGAGCATTAAGCATCTACTAAAAGAAAAGAAAAAAAAATTAAGCCATTTAAACTACTCAAATATTTTGCATGAATGGCAATGAACCAAGCAAAAAAACTTGCAAAACGGAATAAATATTTTGAATTAATCTCATTTTCTTTTCATTAAAAATGATTAATTGATGATCCAATTAAATTTCAAAGGCCTCCCGCCTCCCGGGTTTCCCTGTCTCCATTGTTCCCTCCCTCCCTTTGCCCCAGTTGATTTTCAATAAGGTTACTGAAAAAAAAAAATAAAGTATATCTGGGAAAAGTCCTTTAAGGTTTTCCCATTGAATTTGAAATTAAATCCTAGATACAGCAGGCAAAGGCCCCAGAGGATGTGGAACTGGGTGTATTTCCCATAAAGGTACATGATTGCCTGGGGTCCCTTCATCTGCATGGAGGGCTTCCTTATCCTCAGGGTGCTCTGAGTTTGTGATCCCATGCTTGTCTTTCAAGGCTCAATGCCAGCACCATCTAATTTATGATGTATGTCCCAGCTATGCCAATTAAATCACTCTTTCCTTCCTTTATGCCCTAAGCATATACAGTGGCTATTTATAGATCTTTCCCTCCCCACGCCCATATATCCTTTCTTCCTTTAGGAGAGTGTACCTCCTCTTCACAAGTTGGTTCTAATAAGAAACAGAAACTATATTTCCCTCATCATAGACCATGCACTATTGCCTCCTTCACCAACCTTAAATTTCAGTGCAAGGTTATAAGTAAGTGAAATATTGCATGTCAATGTTCCCCTCACCACCCCACCCAAATAGCTGGAATAAAGTCTGGGAAGATGTGAGACTGGATATGCTGGGAGCCAGGACTCTAGCTTCATGGAGACAACACATGGTATTTAAACCTCAGAAGGAAAAGAACTGATGCAAGAATATAGACAGTCCCAGTGAAGCCCTGTCTCTGACACCTGCTCTTCTGTTTTGTTAAATGGCTGTGTACATTCCTTGTTTTACTTAAATAGTTTGGTTTTTGTTTCTCTTCAAAACCAATAGAATGTTAAAGTCATCCGACCACATTTGGACTTCTAATATAATTACTATAATATTTTATTCAGCACGTTTATTTCTATACTTCTGGCTTCTAGCATTTCTAAGTGGAAAATTACCTACTTACTGACTTTAAATGAATGTACTCCTTTCTGAAATTGAAAGGGACTTAAAGGAACATTATCCTTGCCATACGCAGGGTTAAACTAAAATGAATAGGTTGGATGGTAGGGTTCTAAAGATGGACTTTGGCATTCTTGAAAAAAATCCTCATTCCACTAACAGGGAGACTTTCCTTCCTTAGACATGAAACAAAACAAGAAAGAAAGAAAAAGAGAGAGAGAGAGAGAGAAAAGAAGGAAGGAAGGAAGGAAGGGAGGGAGGGAGGGAGGGAAGGGGAGGGAGGGAGGGAGGGGAAAGAAACTCATGGACACTAAAAATGTAAACATTGCTATACTAATGTTGCTTCTTCTGCCCCAGTGTAGGGTCCACTCTTATGCATCCACAAAGTCATTAGTATTTCTGCAGCCAGACTTGGGCCTCCTGTCTATGGTGAAAGCTCATTAACGATTATCTGAGCAGAGTGGTTATTGTCCACTATCATCTCCTTAATGCAGCAATGAGACCACAAATTTTCAGGTGATAGTCAGAGGAGCAAAGGGTTACTGCAACTTGTCAGCAAGTGCCAAGGGCAGCTGGAAGAAACCATCACCTGCTGCAACCCTTGGTACTAATTAGCCTTCTTTTCCTTAATTACATGCAATGCCCCACAGTTCTGGGAGCCCTGTGGCCATTTTGGTTTTTACTTAAGCTTGCAGAGAGCATCTTCCTGCTCTTTTTCAATGTCATCCTCATTCCATGTAGCATATAAAAGAAAAGCAAGCATGTCCTGAACAAGCCTAATTGTATTAGAATGTGATTTTTCTTTTGAAACAAGATCGGTGTCCTTTGAAGCAATGAATTCCCTACTAAATTTTGATGAAAGTGACTTCTAGGAACTGTCACTGGGGAATGCAGAGAGGTCACCAAGCAATGAATATGAAAATCCATGAGATAATCACCTTTCTTAATCCATCCTTTTCCTTACAATCCCAGTGGACTCATGATCAAAAGAGCCAGCAACTTGACTGAGGGCAATCACCAATTAGAGCAAAAGTCTACATAGTTTTCTCTTATGGTAGGATGATGTTTCATGCTAATAATGTCTTTATTCAGGGGCAGAGTAAGTTCCAGAGATCATGTGTATTAAGTTAACTTTTCAACACTGTGACCAAAATACATGACATAAACAATGTAAAGGAACAAAGATTCTTTTTGTTTTTTGGTTTCAGTCCACAATTGGCGATTGGCTGGCTCCATCTCTTTGGGCCTGAGGTTAGACTGAATATCATGGTGGAAGGAATTGGGAGAGGAGAGCTGCTTAGCTCATTGCAGCCAAGGAAGAAGGAGGGAGGGAGTGAGGAGGGAGGGAAAGAGAGAGAGGAGAGGAGAGGAGGAAGAGAAGGAAGAGGAGGAGGAGGAGAAGGAGGAGGAGGAGGAGGAGGAGGAGGAGGAGGAGGAGGAGGAGGAGGAGGAGGAGGAGGAGGAGAAACAGGAGGAGGAGGAGGAGAAGGAGGAGGAGGAGGAATAAGAAATATACATATATATCGCTCCAAACACACACACTCCAAGGACATACTCCCTTCTATCAGATTTTACCTCCTGTACTTTCTACCACCTCCAGATAGTCCACTAAAGCAATGAATTCATCAAGTATTAATCCCTCAATGGACTAATCCTCTGGTAAGGTCATAGCCCTCATCTAATCACTTCCAAAATGTCTCACCTCTGAACATTGCTAAATTGGTGACCAAGCCTTCAACCCATGAGTCTTTTTTTTATTAAAAAAATATTTTTATTAGTTGTTGATGAAATTTTTATTTTATTTACTTAATTGCATGTGGTGCTGAAAATTGAACCCAGTTCCTTACGTACGCTAGGCAAACGCTCTACTACTTAGCCAAAATCCCAGCCCCAACCCATGATTCTTTGATGGACATTCCAGATTTAAACCATAACATTGTTCAATTCAAAGTTTTGTTTATTAAAGGAGGAAAAGAGACACAGTGATTCTAAGTACAGGAAGTTGATTCATACAGAATCGCTCTCTTGTGTGAGTTTCCATCCAGGACTGGGATTTCTTAGCTTTCTGATGTATTAAAAAATATGTATTTTTTTAAGAGAAAAATAACCTTAGCCTTGTGTCTAACCCATATTCTATCAAGATTTCCCCTTTCTTAATGCCAGCTTCTCTTCTCTACCCTTATATTCTCTCCATCTGCCCAGCAGTGGAATTCATGTGGTCCTGTCTTCTGTCCCACCCCTTCAGTATGACCCCAAGTTATTAATGAAGGAACTAAAAGTCCAAACTCACCTTTAAATGATATTTGGGATCTCCAAATGACATTTGAATGTTAAAACAGTCATTTTATCACATTCTTCCTTCATGGGACTACAGGTGCATTCTTCCTTGTGTCTTCACTGGGAACATATTTTCTGATTCTCCTCTGCAGACACTGCCAGCCACTCTTCCTCTTTGTTGACCACTGGTTTCCCATATCTGGTTCTCAGCCTTTCTTCCCGCCTAGTGTGCTCTTATTGAATTCATTCATTCTGTCCCCAGCCCTTGACAAATATGGATTTGTTCCTGAAATCTGGAGGGCTCTCTGCAGTTGCTAATCTGTCATCTGCATTTGGGCAATACTCATACACACACACACACATACACACACACACACTCACAGACACGCTCACCCATGGACATAGCTTTTTAGCACTTGAAGTTCTGAACATACACATCCATACTTCACAACATAGCATATATTTCTCTAAAGGTACATATTGTCAAATGGAAGAAAGCAAACCTTCATCATTCACTATAAACATCACCTTCAGTTATAAAGAATTAAAAAGTCTATCATGTTTATCAATGCCAACTTTGAATATTAATTTCTATCATTTCACTTTAGTATAAATTCTTCCTTCAATGATTAATGTTTACTCATACTGATTTGATAGATGATAAGGAACTGCTCTTTAGTTTCTATTGCATTAATTATGAAAGAGAGTTCTTATTGCTTATATCAGCACTTTGATTTTTTCTAGGTTCCATGAGATTGGGATGAAATAACATTTTTAGAAAACATTACTGTTTTAACAGATATGAAAATAAGAATCAAATCAATCAAAGCACAGCAAAGTGCCAACCTAAAAAAGCCTGAATGTTGATTCATCAGCTAATGTACAAAAATTTGAATTCGGCGTATCTGAAAAATTTGATACCTATCCCATTAAAATGTATGTGAAGATAGATGCAGCGAAATTAAATGCTCTAATGTCCAGATCACCTATTTTTTTCTAAATTATGTAGTTCCTTTCACTTCTACAAAAAGAATTAAACTCCACCTATGATTAAAGGTTCCACTTTCGCCATTAAATGGTGCTGCTCCATAGACAAAAAGCATAAGAATGATAGAGAAGAAATAGAATGTTTCTTTTTTGTTGAATTTTAAGCTGGGTATATTCTTATGGTATGGGTATGAATATCTCTGAGAATATTTGCCACTGTTGACTTAATTATTTGCCGCATTATTTTTAAAATAGCTTCTTTGATCCTTAAAAAAACATAAAAGGCTTTGTTTTTAAAGTCTTTGAAGCATTTTGCCTATGATCATTTGTCTCTCAAAAGTTCATAAATGCATGTTTAAAAAATAAGTAAATGAGCAAATATATTGTAAACATTGAACTTTTTGTGTGGCACCCTTACTGTGAGCCAAAAGCCACTCACAATCAAAAATGACACCCCTCAGAAACATGCTGCACAATCTGTGATTTTCACAAGGTTAGTTGTCAAACACTTCCACACTTGGATCAGTGGGTAGCATAAGCCTCTTGTTGTCTCAGCTTACACATTTGGAGCCCTCCTTCTCCTTTGTCATTTGCAGCCAACTTATCACTTCTCCCTTCTGAGGTCTCAAATTCATCCATCCTTTTATCACCTTATATGCTCATTGAGTTGGATTCACAAACCTCTTACCTGGAAGGCCAGCTGTGATGTCTGCCTCCTAAGAGTTTCCCTTCCTGCCTTTGTTTTTGTTCTGGACCACTGATCCTCCCTTGTGTTCTTTTCCCCTTCCTTAGAAGCCCCCTTTCTCATGTATGACTTCCTCCAAAGAACCAAGCATGACTTTGACCTACATTTCAGACCCAACTTTCTCCATGTTTACATTTTGTTTGCCTTTGTTTGCCAGTTGAAGAAGAGTATGAAGAGTGAAGTTTAGTTTTTCAATCCCAGGCAGACTCTTTGGACATTCCTGCTCCAAAGCTCACCCTGCCAGTGGTTTCCCCTTTCCCCTAGGTTAATGGTCAGAGGCTTGCTAACACTATTCCAGACCTAATCTGTATCCTGCCTTCCTGGCTGGTTCTGGGCCACAAGCCAGATTCCTACTACACCAAACTGTACTTATCAAACAAGGACTTTCTTATTCTTGCTTATTCTGATCTCTTTTTTTCCCCAAGGTATTTTGTCCTTTCATGTATTCTATATTTCCTTTAGTTCATTAAATCCTACTAATTGATTAAGTCCCAGCATTAGATTTTGTTACTACTGTACTAGAGATGTTATAGAGATACTTCTCCTGATAACTTCATTCATTGTCATCTTCTTTTTTTTAATTTAACGGAATGCATTGAAATTCTTATTCCACACACAAAGCACAATTTTTCATATCTCTGGTTGTATACAAAGTATATTCACACCAATTCATGTCTTTATACATGTACTTCGGATAATAATGTCCATCACATTCCACCATCATTTCTAATCCCATACACCCTCCTTTCCCCTCCCACCCTGCCCTATCTAGCCATTTCTTAAGAACACTGAAGAGAACATCAGCAGACTGCCCAGGTTCTGATTGTCATTGCATCTTGGAAATAAGTCAGCAAACCAGGCAATGATTGAAAATATCTTTAAAGACTGTATCTATCTTTCTTACTATTGCATCCCCACAAATTTCAATAGTGTTCAGCTCATAACAGGCATGCAACTAATTGAAAACAAGTTGAATTAATCATGAATGAATGATGTATACACATATATTTCCTACGTGGGTGCGATTACACACTATCCTGTTGAGTTCAGTTTATTTTAGTTTGTATTATATCATGAATTTAACCAATTGACACTAAAGCTCTTGAAAACCATCTGACATAGCTATGTGGTTTACAGTGAAATAGTATAACTTATTTATTTTTTATACTATTAAATTCTTGGTTGCCTCCAAATTTTGCTTTCATGCACTATTTGGTGCCTATATTCTTATATAAACATATATGTATGTATGTGTGTATGCACATTTGTGTGTGTGCAAACTTTTTTTAATTTTTTTTTTTTTTTTTTTGCGGGGAAGTACAGTCCATTGAACCCTTGGCAATCTACTATAGAGTATAGAGTTACATCCTCAGTTTTTTAAATTATTAATAATTTATTTTTTACGCAAATGGAACACAACCTTTCATTTCTCTGGTTGTACTTGATGTAGAGTCACACCATTTGTGCAATCATACCCATATATAGGGGTAATAATGTCCATCTCATTCTATCATCTTCCCCCCATACTCCCCCTCCCCTCCCCTCCTTTCCCTCCCTCCCTTCTGCTCCATCCAAAGTTCCTTCATTCTTCTTTTGTCCCTGCCCATTATGGATCAGCACCCAATTATCAGAGGAAACATTTGGTCTTTGTTTTTTGAGATTGGCTTACATTGCTTAGCATGATATTCTCCAACTACATCTTTTTACCTATAAATGCCATAACTTCATTCTTCTTTAAAGCTGAGTAGTACTCCATTATGTAGATATACCATACTTTCTTTCTCCATTCATCTCGTGAAGGGCATCTAGGCTGTTTGCACAGGTTAGCTATTGTGGATTGAACTGCTTATAAAAACATTAAGGTGGTTGCATCACAGTAGCATGCTCCTTTCAAGTCCTTTGGGTATAGACCTAGAAGTGGGATAGCTGGGTCAAACAGTAGTTCCATTCCAATATTCTATGGTATGTCCATACTGCTTTCCAAAGTGGTTGTACCATTTTGGAATCCCACCAGCAATGTATGAGTGTACCTTTTCCCCCACACACTTGCCAGCACTTATTGCTGCTTGATTTTTTAATAGCTGCCATTCTGACTAGAGTGAAATGAAATCTCAAGAGTAGGTTTGATTTGCATTTCTCTAATTGCTAGAGGTATTGAACATTTTTTCATAAATTTGTTGATTGATCGTATGTTTTCTGTGAAGTGTCTGCTCATTTCCTTAACTCATTTACTGATTGGGTTATTTATTTTTTGTGTTTTAAGTTTTTTAAGTTCTTTAAATCCTGTAGATTAGTGCTCTATCTGATGTGCCTGTGGTAAAAATTTTCTCCCACACTGTAGGCTCTTTATTCACTTCATTAATTGCTGAGAAGAAGCTTTTTAGTTTGAATCCATCCCATTTATAGATTCTTGATTTTACTTCTTGTGCTTTAGGATTCTTCTTAAGGAAGTCAGGTTCTAAGCCAATATGATGCAAATTTGGACCTACTTTTTTTTCTATTAGGTGCAGAGTCTCTGGCCTAATTTCCAATTCCTTGAACCACCTTGAGTTGAATTTTGTACAGGGTGAGAGATATAGGTTTAATTTCATTTTGTGCATATGTGTTTCCAGTTTTCCCAGCACCATTTGTTTAAGAAGCTATCCTTTCCCTACTGTATGTTTTTGGAGCCTTTGTCTAACATGAGATAACCAATATTTATGTGGGTTTATCTCTGTGTCTTCTATTCTGTACCATTATTGTACATGTCTATTTTGGTGTCAATATCATGCTGTTTATGTTACTATGGTCAGTAGCATAGTTTAAGGTCTGGTATTGTGAAGCCTCCTGCTTCATTTTTCTTTCTGAGGCTTGCTTTGGCTATTCTGGTTCTCCTGTTTTTCCAAATGAATTTCACAGTCACTCTTTCAATTTCTATGAGGAATGTCATGAGATTTTTATTGAAATTGCATTAAATCTGTGTAATGCTTTTGGTAATATAGTCATTTTAGTAATACTAATTCTTCCTATCCAATAGCAAGAGAAATCTTACCATCTTTAAGGTCTTCTTTAATTTCTTTCTTTAGTGTTCTGTAGTTTTCATTGTAGAGGTCTTTCATCTCTTTTGTTAGGTTGATTCCCAAGTATTTTACTTTATTTTGTTTTATTTGGCTATTGTAAATGGGTACATCTTATAACTTCTCTTTCAGATGATTCGTCACTGATGCACAGAAATGAATTTGATTTATGGGTGTTGACTTTGTATCCTGCTACTTTGCTAAACTCATTTATTAGTTCTAGAAGTTTTCTGATGAAATTTTTGGTATCTTCTAGGTATAGAATCACATCATCAACAAATAGTGATAGTTTTAGTTCTTCTTTTCCTATCAGTATCCTTTTAATTTCTTTCATCTGTCTAATTGCTCTGGCTACAGTTTCAGGTACTATGTGAAATAGAAGTGGTGAAAGAGGGCAACCCTGTCTTGTTCCAGTTTTTAGAGGGAATGCCTTCAAATTTTTTTTTCATTTAGAATGATGTTGGCCCAGGGGGTCAGCATAGATAGCTTTTACAATGTTGAGATATGTTCCTGTTATCCCTAGTTTTTCTAGTGTTTTCAACATGAGGGGGGAGGGGGGCTGTATTTTGTTGAAAGCTTTTTTTTCATCTTTTGAGATGATCATTTGATTCTTATCTTTAAGTCTATTGATGTGATGAATTCCATTTATTGATTTCCATATGCTGAAACAACCTTGCATCCCTGGAATGAACCCCACTTGATAGTGATAGACTATCTTTTTGATATGTTTTGGTATTCAATTTGCCAAAATTTTATTAAGAATTTGTGCATCTATATTTATTAGAGATATTGGTCTGAAGTTTTCTTTCTTTAATGTGCCTTTGTCTAGTTTTGAAGTCAGGATGACATTGGCCTCATAGAATGAGTTTGGAAAGGTTTCCTCCTTTTCTATTTCATGGAATAATTTGAGAAGTATTGGAGTTAGTTCTTCTTTGAAGGTCCTGTAGAACCTAGCTGTGTATCCATCTGGTCCTGGGATTTTCTTTTGATGTCATCTCCTATTCCATTGCTTGAAATTTTTGCTGTTTAAATTGTGTATATCCTCCTGATTCAGTTTGGGTAGATCATATGACTCTAGAAATTTGTCCATGTCTTCTGGATTTTCTATTTTATTGGAGTATAAATTTTCAAAATAGTTTCTAATTATCTTCTGTATTTTAATAGTGTCTGTTGTGATATTTCCTTTTTCATCTTGAAGTTCAGTAATTTGAGTTTTTCTCTCCTTTTCTTCATTATGTTGGCTAAGGGTTTATTAATTATATTTATTTTTTCAAAGAACCAACTTTTTATTTTTTCAATTTTTTCATTTGTGTCAATGTCATTGATTTCATCTGTGATTTTTATTTCTTGTCTTCTATTAATTGTGGTGTTGATTTGTTCTTCTTTTTTTAGAGCTTTGAGGTGTAATGTTAGGTCATTTATTTGTTGACTTCTTATTCTTTAAGGAAAAAACTCAATGTAATGAACTTTCCTTTTAGCACTGCCTTCATATTGTCCCAGAGATTTTGATATGTTGTATCAGTGTTCTCATTCACCTCTAAGAATTTTTTATTTTCCACGCTGATATTTTCTGCTAACCATTGTTCATTCAATAGCATGTTATTTAGTCTCCAGGTGTTACGATTAGCTTCTACTATATATTTTATCATTGATTTCTGATTTTAATCCATTGTGATCTGATAGAATGAAGAGTAGTATCTCTAATTTTTGTATTTGCTAAGAGTAACTTTGTGGAAAGTATATGGTCTATTTTAGAGAAGGATCCATGTGCTGATGAGAAGAAAGTGTATTCACTTGATGATGGATGAAATATTCTATATATGTATTTTAAGTCTAAATTATTGATTGTATTATTGAGTTCTATAGCTTCTTCTTTTTTTTAAAGTTTTTATTTGGAAAATCTGTCCAGTGGTGAAAGAGGTGTGTTAAAGTCAACCAGTATTATTTTGATGCGGTCTATCTGATTCATAAAATTGGGAAGAATTTTTTGAGGTATATAGGTGCTCCATTGTTTGGGGCATACATATTTACAATTGTTATTCTAAATGTTACATGTTAACAATTGTTACAATTGTCTTGCTGATGTATGGTTTCCTTAAACAGTATGAGATGTCCTTCTTTATCCCTGCTGACTAACTTTGGATTGAAGTCTACTTTATCTGATATGAGGATGGAAACCCCTGCTTGTTTTTTCCCAACCTTTCATCTTTAGTCTGTGTATGCCTTTTTTTATGAATGGGTCTCTTGGAAACAGCATATGGTTCTGTCTTTTTCAATCCCATCTGCCAGTCTACATCTTTTGATTGGTGAGTTTAGGCCATTCACATTCAGGGTTACTAATGAGATATGGTGTGTATTCCCAAACATTTTGGTTTATTTTTGGTTTTTAACTTGACTTGGTTTATCCCTTGATCTTTTCTTTAGTGTTGTTGCTCCCTTTGCTGATTTGTATTGTTAATTTTCATTTCCTCCTCATGGAATATTTTTCTGAGGATATTCACTAGAGGAGGTTTTCTAGTTGTAAATTCTATTAACTTTTCTTTATCATGATTTTGCTGGATATAAGATTTTTGGTTGTCATCTGTTTTCCTTCAGAGCTTGGTATTTGTTATTCCAAGACCCTCTAGCTTTTTGAGTCTCTGGTAAAAAAAAAATCTGTTGAGATCCAAATTGGTCTTCCCACATATTTAATCTTATTCCTTTCTCTTGTAGACTTTAAACTTCTCTCTCTATTCTGTATTCTAGGTATTTTTACTACAATGTGCCTTGGTGTAGGTCTGTTGTAATTTGGTACATTTGGTGTCCTGTAAGCTTCTAGTCTTTGATTTTCCAATTCATTCTTCATGTTTGGGAAATTTCCTGATATTATTTCATTGACTAGATTATTCATTCCTTTGGTTTGTATCTCTATGCCTTCCTATGTTCCAATAATCCTTAAATTTGGCCCTTTTGATGACTTCTTACCATCTTTACTGATTGTTCAACTTTATTTTCAAGATTATATATTTTGTCTTCATTATCTGAGTTTCTGTCTTCCAAGTGTTCTAGTCTGTTGTTGATGCTTTCTATTGAGTTTTTAACTTCGTTTATTGTTTCCTTTATTTCAAGAATTTCTGTTTCTTTGTTTGTTTTTTCAGAATATCTATCTTTTTATTGGAGTAATTTGCTTCCTGTATTTGATCACATAGTTCTTTAACAAAGTGATCTTTTGTTTCCTATGTCTGATTCTTTATATCATCCTTTATTTTAGCACAAAACATTTTAATCATGTATATCCTGAACTCCTTCTCTGACATTTCTTCTACATTGCTGTCTATGGATTCTAATAATGTATTATGTTGGCTTGTTTGGGGTACTTTCCTCCCTTGTATTTTCCCTCCTAGCAGTGTGAACCTGAGGTATTACAGTTTCTACCCTATAGACATATACTGTCTTTGCAGGTTTCCAATACCTCTCCTTTAAGGGGGAGATCAATATTAACAGGTCTCAATGCAAAATCTATGTACCCTTAAACCAATTATCTCCTTTTAAGACGTTTACAATTATGTCACAATGGTCAGAAATTATATGTTCAATTATTATCTATAATATAAAAAAAATAGGTTTGTGAAAGGGCCCACAGTTTCTTATGGTGAACAAAGAGAGAATAGGAGGTATAATGAGATGTTAATGGGGTATGAGGTGAGGGTATAGGAAGTATGTATCAGATGAAGTTGGATGGTAGCAAGAGAAAAGAGAGAAAAAGATTATAAGGTGACATAAAGGTTGGAAGAGAATAGATAGAGCGAGTACAAGAAACATACAAACAAAAATTAATTAAAAAATAACAATAAATATAAAAGAATATACAACAAAACTGTAGTATACTATTCCCTATATCCCAGTTCTCAGTAACCAAATGCACTGCAAAGTACTTAGTTTCACAAATGTGGGGGATGTGAAGGTGGGAAATGAGAAAGGAAGAGAAAAAAGAAAAAAATGTCTTGAAGGAAAATTGTAAACTGAATGATTGTTTTTGTTGGAGTTCAGTGTCTTCTCTGCTTCCCTTCTCATCCAGTAGGTAGGATTGTCTGTTGTTTCCTAGTATCTCCACCCACAGGGTGGTGAAGGTTATTAGTGTTGGAGAATTGGTTTTGGGGTTAGAACTCCTGGAGGTGGAGTATAGCACTTGCTGGACCCAGTTGGAAAATTGTACTCCAAGGATCTCCTTTGGGGCCAATCGTGTGATGTGGGCACCTGGTCTTAGCCCCTTAGCTTTCCTGTATACCTCACAATTACTGGTCTCTAATTTACTCTCCAAACTATATCTCTCATGACCCCTCCTTTTCTACTTTCTAATCAGGAACCTCTCTCTCCAGAGGTCCTTTGGGCTGAGCTCTGGGGCCTATGCACCTGCTGTGGAGAGATGATCTGTATCGGGCAGATCAGGACCAGATTTTGAGAGCTAAGGGCCTTCACATAGCTGCAGGCTCTGTGCTGGATTAGTAGCTGGGGGACAGGGACATTAGGGAACTGTAGGTACTTCATATTGCTTCTAGGCCCCAGCAAGTGTCCCAAGATGGTATTTCCCCCAACTAAAGATGGTGATGGTGGCAGCAGAGATAATCCAAGATGGAGGCAACTGCTTTCAGAGATGGGGCTGCAAGGGTGGGCTGTGTTGTGGCTTTGTGTGGCACGTTCAGGTGCAGCACTATACCATGCAGTGGGCACTATCTGCAGACCCAGTCCAGTGTCCCCAGATGCAGACCACCATGTGGAGGGGAGAGTGGCAGAAGTGGAAGTGTCCCAAGATGGAGGCAGCCCAGGAGCCCCATTTGGTTGAGAAGGAGCCATCTCAGCATCCAGGAGTGGGCAGGGGTCCAGCTCAGCTTCTGGGTGCAGGTTTTGGTCAGTTGTCAAGGCTGGCCTCAAACTTATCATCCTTCTGTCTCAGACCCTCAGGTATCTGGGATTTAAGCCACAGGCTGCAACACATGGTGATATTTTTTTATTACATCTTTAGACTAGATCTCTGATTTTGACATTTTTAGATCAATATCATACTTTTTAACCATTTTCAATTGTAACAACAAATGTTGTTCTAAAAGTTTTTGCAAACAGCACATGCAATGATGTATAACTTTAAATAGCATTTAAATAGCATTTGCATGTTTTTCAGAAGAATCAATTTAGACATTTTCAAACATACAAAAGAAGAGAAAAATGGTATATTGAATCTTTACCACCCCAGCTTCAACAAGGAACAACTCGCTCATGGCAAATCTTATACTATCTATCTCTTCATTGATTTATTCTGCCCTTTCCTGTAATAATTCTTGTTGCACGAATCCCAAACATTGTGTCATTCCTCTATACATATTTAAGTATGCATTTCGAATAGAGGGTCTTGTATATACAAAACCACAGGAGTATTATAACAAATAAATCAAAACTAATAATAATTCCTTAATATCATTAAAGATTTAGTTAAATGTGTAATCACATGCAGATTTAATATTTTCTAATTTAATTGTTTTTCCAGTACAACTCTGTGATTGTAAGGATGATTAACCCTTCATCCCTTCCCCCGGCACAATTTAGCAAGTAATTGATCCTTAGTTCTTATTTGCTGATTTTGTTTTCACAATTATATTTTATGCTCAATACAAATTGGAAGCATATTAGCTAATGTAATGCTCTATCTCATATTCTATAAACTCCAAAATCCAAAATATCACAACAGACATATATCCCTCATGCATATAAAAGGTCCCAACACACATTAGTATAACCTACACTAGGAAGTAGTGTAGGACGAAAGCTTTGTACATCTGTTTACTGTGCAATTCCTTTATGTTTTGAAGTCTTCTGCTGGGTGCTCTGCATCCAGTAAATGGATAAAGATGATAGGACAAAACAGGTATATCTTATCTCTAAAGTGATCCATATCATTCTGCTCATTGTCCATTGGCAAGAATCTGTCATGTGAGGTCAAGAAGCTGCAGAGTCCTCTTGGGAAATGAAGTTCATGGATAGGTAGTCATTTTCCAGAAACCTCTCTTTGCAAAGAAAAGGAAGAGGAGTGTTTGGTTGTCTGATAGCCACCTCTGCCACACTAGACCCTTTCACTGTTTCTCTTACCAACCTACCAGAGGAAGAACTTACAGATGCTATGTACTCAAAAAACATGCTGTGTTTTCATTAATTATCTAGGTCATTTAGCACATATAATCTATAGGAAACATCAGTTGTTAAATGTGAAATGTTGTGAGCTTGAGAATCGGAGTAAAGGGAAAAAAATGAATCCAGGTTCATTTGGTTTCTGCAAAAACACATTCTACATTTATGTAGATATGAATATTCAAGGACTTATCAGTTTGTCATATATATAAACTATGGGCTTTTTATGCAGCCAAGATGTGATTGCTTGTGTGAATTATCAATTTGATTTTATACATTCATGTAAAATGTAATCAGTGAATACACATGTATTCTTCCATTTGTTTTACAAAGATAGATGCACAAAGATAGTCATCTCTCCATAACATTTCTTCTTAATCTCCAAAAAATAATCTGATTTTAAATATGGGATAATTTTCATAAATTGTGATACAGATAATAAGGTAAATATTGTATTGATATTGAACATTTTTATTTGTAAACTATTTTCAGTACATTCTTGTAGGAACAGATCTCAAAATATACTGTAGATACATTTTATAAAATTGTATAGCATATTATATCAGTTTTCAATTGACAGCATGTTACCACAAATTTATCAACTTAAAACAATATTCTGTTATATCATGATTCTTTAAGTGAGACATCTGCCATCACATAACTGAACTCTCTGCTCAGGTTTTCACAAAACCAAATTAAGGTTTCAGCAAAGTTGCATTCTTTTCTGAAGACTCTGAGGCACAATTCATTTTAAAATTCATTTAGTTTTTTGGCAGAATTCAGTTCTTTGTCATTATGAGATGCCTAGTTTTTGACAAATGTTTGCCTGCCTCTTCCAGTCAAAAGGGCTTGGGTAAATCCTTTGGAAGCTTCACAAATCTCTGAATTCCCTTCTGCCTCCCTGTCCTGCTTTTCAAGGCTCATGTGATTACCTTAGACCCACAAAAATAATCCAGAATAATCTTCCTATCTGAAGGTCCAATGATAGTGTCCCTAATTACATCTGCAAAGTTGTTCCTTTTTCCATTTAGGGTAACATATTCACATTCTCAGGCATTAGCATACAGTGTCTCCTTAGGAGCCATAATTTTGCTTACCTCAAACAAATGACAAAATATATAATGCTAAAATAATGTAAGATCTGCAGTTTGTGTATGTTCTCCTGCAACCTCCTACTATAAAAAAAAAAAAAATCAGAGATAGTCAACCTAAAAAGAAAATAGGTTCATTTTTACCTACTTTTTTTGGAAATTTTGATTAGCCCATAGTTGGTGGACTCCATTGATTTGCAGCTAGACAGCAACAGTACACCAGGGTGGGAGCACATGGTGGAGGAGGCTGCTCAACTCAGGGCAGACAGGGCACAAAAGAGAAAGACAGGAAGAGCTGGGACCCCAATATACCCTTTAAAGTTATTAGTGACCTAACTTCCTTCCATTATGCACCCACTTCGTAAAGGAACCACCTCCCATTAGCACCACAAGCTGGTGACCAAGCTAATATATGGGTCGCTGGGAACATTTCACTCCCAACTATTGCGTATTAAATTGGTACTTTAATTCATGAGTCTTCTTCTTGTTTCTTAATTTTGTTTTTCACTTAAATGAATAGGTGACATGCATTTTTCAGAAAAAAGAAATATTATAAGGATTTTCTATGTTTAGCAGATAAACGTTCTTTAACATTGACAGCTGTCCATAGACAGAGCCTTGCTGACTTTGTAGTTTGATTACAACACATGCTTTCTGACTGCTTTTCTAATTTTATTCCCCTCAGGTGCTCCAAAACCAGACATGGTCTGTCTCCCAGAAGTTAAATGAATGGGTTGTCAGGAACTGATGTAAAATAGGATATGACAGAATAGGTCTAATGATACCGATGTCCAAAGCCAGAGGTTTATATGTGGGTTTCTTAAAATTGTATAATGAGATGGTGGTTCTATGGGCAATGAGATGTGTCCAGTCCTGGTAATGAGATGTTTGGCTGAGAAGTTGTAATGAGATGCTTGGCTGGGACTCTAATAAGATTGCTTGCTGGGAGTGTGTAATTAGTTGTTTAACTTGGTGTATGCAATAATGGGTGTGACTAGGAGCATAATTAGTTTAGAGGTTGAGAAGATGATGCCACTTTTAGCTGGACTGCTAAGAGATGATCGGGCAAGCCTTGTGGGAATGTGTGTAGAGGTGTTGAGGTGCACACTGAGAGGGAAATGAGTTGCACAGGAAGCAACCATTCCACTGGGGCAGAAGGTGGTGTGGACACGAATAGTGGGTGGTCATTATAAGGACTGAAATGCAGGCTGAGGCTATAACAGATTCACATATGGAGGTTGAGTATAGGCTCCGGCACAGATGATAAGGGAAATATCTCTGTTCTATCACTATGGGGACAATCTCAGACAAGTCATTTACATACCCTCTACCTCCCATTTTTGTCTATAAACAAGGGTAGCAATAATACTTATCCACGTGGTCAGTGTGAAGATTTAGGAAGTCCATTTACAATTCAAAAGAGTGCCACGCCTGTACTGAAGCACTCTGCACAAGTGCTAGGTCTCAGGGTATGCTGGGACCTGGAAGAATATTATTGGATTTAATACTCATGACAACTCAATGAGAAGACTGAAGTCTGAGAACCTGTTTCTTTGGGAAGCCAGGAGGACAGTACTGAGTGATACAGAGATCAAGTGCAGCAATTGGTCTTGGGAAGAAAAACATCACAGCTACAAAGTGGGATATGAATGCCATCCCCTCCCTGGCACCACAATTTCTGTATCTGTATTATTGGGAATTGTATCCCCACGGCTTAGGTGGCTTTAAATGTTGAAAAGCAAAAATATATGACAAAGGGTTTGGAATAATCTTTGCTACATGTCAAGTTTTTGTTAGGAAAGTATTAATCTGCAAAGTACAGAAAATGTAATAAAAAGTGACTTAAGGAAGGGATTGAACTGTTATCACTAAATCAGTAATTTGGATGTAGGTGAGTCTGTTTTCCTGATCTGCTGTTCATATTATGCAACAGTTTCTTCACAGGTAACAATGTTGTGCCTCTGAGCACCATATCTCAATTTTAAATGCAAGAAAGGGGAAGGATGAGATTGGAAGCACAAAGGGCCACCTATACACAGATGTGAGTCTGTCCCATTGTAAAAATTTTCTTCAAGTTCCAACGAATGGCTTCCCATTGCTGCCCATTAGCAACATAGGAGATGGTAAAATCAGTTTATTATCTTTCCAGTGTACATATACTGAGAACTTAATATTGTGTGGTTTTTTTGTGGAATGGTGAATGAACTTTATACAGGTTATTACCATTTTGTCATTGTTTGATCTGTCAACATAGAGGTAAGTCTTAATGATGGAGTAATAGGCAATTTACTAAAATTTCTTAGTAAGTTGAGAAAACTTTGGAGCCTGGGATATCTTTGTCAAGACACTGGAGCCACTATCTGTATGATAATGGCATATCTGTTATTTTCCATAGTTCATGCTTTAAATAAGGCTTCAGATAAAACAAACACTTCTTTTTTGAAAACTTATTTGACATTTCTTTCTTTATTTTACCTAAAAGAAGGAACACCACTTTCCCATAGCCAATCCAGTAATAGTTATACAACATCAACAAATTGATTTATCTCTGTGAATACAAAGGGATAAACCCCTGAGCATTTCACCAGAGGCATTTTACAAACTGAAGGATTCCACAGTGGTCATTGGCTCTCTTTCCACAGAGCCATTGGTGGTCTCTCTTCTCCATTACTTTCTCTAAGCTTGAAAAGAAAATTTCTTACACAATATGAATGACCTATCCTTGAGCTTGGGCTCTGCTGTGAATTCCTCCTTTGATAATGAAAAGGTGATGGTGGTTAATGTATTATTCAAGTTAACCTAAATCATGTTTCAGTAAAATAAAATTCCCAAATCTGAAGAGCAAAGCAATATCAAAGGACTATTTCCTATTAGGTTACGTATCCAAAAAAAAATTGGCGAGTAGAGCCCTGCTTACCAGAACCCCTCCTCCCCAGGGATGCAGGAGGACAAAGGCCCTGCCATCTTATCAAGTCATTTGCTCTGTGTGAGGCTCAAGATTCAGCATTGTCTTCATAGAGAGGCCTGGAGAGTCACAGTAAAATGTTTTGGCCTGGAATATGACATGCATATCTTTCTTCTTATTTCTTTATCCAGAACTTGACACATGACCATTGTACCTAGAAGGCAGGAACAACTGTGCATCAATGAACACTAGCTTAAATCTATGCCAGTTATAATGTTCCATTTTTATAAACTCCTTAAAAATTTGGTATTTTCACCTTCACTTCTTTAGGCTTTCTCTGGCAAACCTAATTCTAACATCAACTCCCCACAGTAATATCGAAAAGTCACCAAAAACTTGTCTTTCCCAATCATTTCTCCTTAACCTTTGTCCTTAATATAGCATTCCCAAAGTATGTAGCCGCAATAAGTGCTTTATTAAAAAATTGTATTTCTATGTATTATTAATTTTCCAGACATAGTCTCAACTCATTTCATTGTTATCTTCAAACTTTCCAATCTAAATTCTTTTTTTCTCTCTCTGTTTTCAATTACTTTGAGTATCAATTAAAAAGTGGACTTTTGGGTAATTGGACTTATATTGACAAATATGGTAATTGGACTCTTAATCTTTTAAGGAATCACTATACTGCTTCCTATATATAGTAGCTGCACCATTTTACATTCTCATCAGTAATAAGCAAATATTCCAATTTTTCTACACCCTTTTATTCTGTTTTCATAATAGTCATCTAAAGGACTGTAAAATGAAAACACAGTTTTGATTTGCATTTCCCTAACGGTTAGTGCATTTATTGACCATCTTCTCTGGAGAAATATTGGTTGAATGTCTTTGCCCATTTTTGAATAGGCTTGGGTGTTTTTTATTGTTGAAGATTTTTAACATCCTGGATATTAATTCCTTATCAGATAGGTGATTCACAAATGTTTTCTCTCATTCCATGGGATTCACCTCACTTTCCTGATACTGCTCTTTGATAAGCAGAAACTTTTAAATTTTGATGTAATCCATGTGGCTGTGCTTTTGGGTCCTACTTAAGAAACCATGCCAAATGAAATATCATGAAGTTTCCCTTTTATTTTTTTACTTATAAAAATTCATTTAGTTTTGTGTTTATATTTAGATCTTTTATTGGTTTTGAATTAGTTTTTGTATAAAGTGTCAGGTAAGGGACCAACTTCATTTTTTAGCACAGGAGTATCTAGTTTTTTCCAAATTTAATTAGTTGAAAAGACTATCTTTTCTATTAAATGTTCTTAGCATCCTAGTAGAATATCATTCAACCATAAAGATTTTCTTCTAGGCTCTATTCTATTTTCCTAATATATATGTTTACCATGATTCTAGTTCCACACTATTTTTATTACTTTAGCTTTGTAGGAACCATTGAAACCAGGAAATGTGAGGTCTCCTATTTTATTTTTTCCCCAAGGTTATTTTGACTATTGAGAGTTTCATTAAATTCCATGTAAATTAAATAATTGATATTTCTATTCCTGAAAAATGCATCATTGAGATTTTTATAAAAATTGCATTGAAACTGTATAACACTTTGAATATTATTGCCACCTTAATTATTAAACATTTCAATCCATGAACAAGGCTTTATTTCTATTTATGTGTGGTTATACTTTCCCTCTGCAATCTTTTGTGATTTTTGGAATTTAAGCATTTCACCAACTTAGTTAAATTTATTCTAAATATTTTTCATATTGAATCCAAAAACAGAATTGCATACTTACTTTTTCAAATTATTTCTTTTTAGTATATAGGAGCTCATAGATTCGTTTTATGTTCTAATATCATTTCCTATAACTTTGCTGAATTCATTAGTTTGAATAAATTTTTGTGAAATCATTGAGGTTTTATACATATAAGATTCTGTAATTTGCAAACAGTGATAATATTATGTCTTCCTTTCTAATTTGGTTGATTCCCCCCCACAACGCCCAATTGCTCTACAGATGTATTATAGAAGTGGTGAAAACAGGTATCCTGTCTTGTACCCATTATCCAAGGAAAGTTTCCTGTCCTTTACCAGTGAGTATAATGTTATGAGTTTTTAACATATGGACCTTATTTATTTTTAGATATTTTCTTGTTTAGGTTAATTGTTGTATCATGCAAGATGTTGAATCTGAGTAAATAAATATGATTGTACTTTTTCCTTTATTCTGTTCATATTGTTTATTATAATGGTTGATTTTTATGTTGAACCATCTTTGCCTTTCTAGAACATATCCCTCTTGGGCATAATGGAAAATCCTTTTAATATGCTACTGAATTTGGTTTGGTAATATTTCACTTTTAATATGTTGTCAGATGATCAAATTGGATTGGCTAGTACTTTGTTGAGGATTTTCACATCAATGTTCTTAAGCGATATTGGTGGGTTTCCTTTTCTTTGTGTATGTTTCTGTGAAATTTTCTATTTCTTCTAGGTTGTCTAATTTGTTAGAATCTAATTTTTCATAATAGACCCTTATGAACTTTTCTATTGTGAAATTGCTTGTAATATTTTTTTTCAAGTTCAATATTATAAGAGTATTTTCTTTCTTTCTTATTCTAGCTTAAGTTTATTTTGTTTATGTTTTTTGAAAAAATCAATTTTTAGTTTTAATTATTGTTTAAAATTATTTGTCTACTTTATTCCTTTCTGCTCTGGTCCTTTATTATTTCCTTTCTTTTGCCAAATTTAAGTTATTACTTCTTTTTCTAGTTCCTTGATGTAAAGGTTAAATTGGATAATTGAGATCTTTCTTCACTTTTTGTGTAGGCATTTGTCTTATACCATGTTTGATTGCTATAACAAAATACCTGAATCTTGTTATTTTATTAAAGAAAGCTCATACTTGAGAAGTCTGCAAGTCCATGTTTGGGTGACCCACCTACCTGTTTGGCCACTTGTAAGGGTTATGTTACCTACATCACAATATTAGCAGTGACAAGGGAACTGATTGTGTGCAGAAGGAACCCAGTATGTGGGGTGGAATTACTTCCACTATCGTAAAAACTAACTTGCTCCCCAAGACTAACATTAACCCTGTCCAGGACAATGTCTCCAATGACCTAATCACCTTATGCTGGGCCTATTTTTTAAAGTTTCCACAAGCCCAACAACACTGCACTGGGGACAATCCCCAGCACAGGAGCCATTTGGGTACAGAACAACACTTTCCTTTTAGTGCTGCTTTTGGTGTAACCCATGACATTTGGTATATTGTGTTTTAATTTTCATTTGTATTGAGATATCCTCTGCTTTCTTTTTATTTCAGAGACGTTGCATAACTTTACCCAAAGTCACAGAGGAAGTAACCCACAGAATGGGGTTTTAAAATATATTTCATAAATCTAGAATTTTAGGACTAGACTTTGTTCTGAGACAGAAGAAAACTCTTGATGTTCCCCATTATGTTTTTTAATCTTTCATTGCGACCTTGAATTTAAAAGCCATAGAGGAAGATATGGCTTGATACTTAAATCCAATTACTATGTCATTGCTAAGTAGAAAAAGTCAAAATGGACCAGCTCATCTAAAGAAAGACATTTTTTTTTAAAAAAAGATGTATCATTATGTAAATAACACATAAAAGAAAAACTAACTTTACCCTTCAGGTGTGCCCAGTATCTATGAGTAATGACTTTTTATTTTAGTTATTCTTTTGCTAAGTGTTTTGAAATCCACTGAGCAGGAAGGGTCACCAGGAGGATGATTTAGTGGAAATTGGAAAACAATAGTTTTAGAAGAGTGTTTGATTTTAATATATAGCTTATGCTCTCTGGGATCCTCTTTCTTCTTAGTATTGAGACCACGTCTGGCAAGCAGTTGGCAGGAGGCAAAGGTCTGCAACAAGGGATCACAAACAAGACAATTACTGGAATTCAGAAAAGCAAAAAAGGCTATCCCCATACACAGGACTGAATATCAAGCAGCAATTTTATCTCACACTGTAAATGAAGTGCATCTGTCTATTTCACTCTAGCTTGTGTCTGAAGGCCTATGGTGGGAAATCTGCTCTCAGAGTCATGAAATAAGAATCCTTCCTTTAATATTCAGTGATAAAGCCAGAAGTAATGGTTTAGAGGACTCAGATTATAATCTCTTAATAATCAATTGATAATCATTATCACAAATTCATACATTATAGGCAACTCAAAATTCAATTCAACTCATCATTAAGGAGCATCCAAAGTGGACCCAACTTCTACAGTTTGTTGGAGCAATGTGATGAAGAAGATATTTTTATTTCAAGGAGCTTCATAGGACAATACGAGAGTGGCAGGACAATATAAATTATAGTACAACACAATTCATATATTTAGGACACATTTTCTCAGTGTTTGCTCAGTGCCTACCTCTAAGATAGATGTTACAGTTAAGAACAAAAAAATTGAATAATATATTGTCCCTACTTTTAAGGATCTTCAGATTGAGGTACAAAAGAGAAGCACAGAAGACCATGACATAGAAGCAAATAAATATTCACAGTTCACTCTGGTATATGCTTAGGTGAGAGTACATTCAAAATGCAGAATCAGAACTGGGAAAGAACTGTTTACAGGAGGACTGACTTTCCTTCCCCCAAAATTCAGACCTTATTTGCTGTTACATTTCAGCTATGCATATGTTCGATGAACTAGTGCTGCAAAGAAACATCTACATGCTAGCTTTAAGAAGAAAGCTTACGTTGAAAGCAAGATATAGGGCTGGGGATGTGGCTCAAGCAGTAGCGCGCTTGCCTGGCTTGCGTGTGGCCCGGGTTCGATCCTCAGCACCTCATACAAACAAGATGTTGTGTCCGCCGAAAACTAAAAATAAATAAATATTAAAAAAATTTCCCTCTCTCTCTTTCACTCTCTCTTTAAAAAAAAAAGCAAGATGTATTAAGAGATGGATGAGGAGAAAAGCATTAGTCTTCTGAACACACAAATTCTTGAGGAAATTCACTTGTCTACTTGAGCAGTGTAGTGACTGTCCCTTGTTCTGCCCAGCTCTATGGGAATGTTTACAGGGAGAGAAATAACTATAAAAACTGAGACAGTTTTTGCATCAAAGTACAAAAATATCAGTAATAAACACCTGGAGCTTACTCCAATGGAATGAAATTTGAGTGTCAATCGCCATACTCACCAGGTAGCATAGAACATAACAATGGGAGCTATTGCATGTGAGGCCAGGCAGTCTGGCAAGGTACTGGTGGATAAGCAGTGGCTTGTAATGACAAATCTATTGGTGAACATGTGGAAGAAACCCCCAATATTACGCAAGAATGGCAACATGGAGTGTACTATGACCCAACTTGAGCAAATAAAGACTAAAGCCAGAGAGAATTGAATTGTTGAGTTAAGGTGTCTCCTAGCAGTAACCATCCTGGAAGGCAGAGAAAATTTGGATGTTATATACATACATACACAAGAAGATGCCTGACATAAGGCTTAATGCATGAAAGTGTTTTTTTTTTCTTTTATGAAAACATCTTTATTTCTGTAATTCACATACCATGCAATTCCACTAAGTTGTGCAAATCTAAGATTTCCAGCATGCACATAGAGATGTGGAACCATCATCTTGCTCTCATTCTAGAATGTTTCCTTAACACCAAAAAGAATTTCCTTACTGGTCATCAAGCCCTGCACCATTCTGTTCTTCTTTATCTGCTGACAACCACTCATTCATTTTCCTTCCCTGTGGATTTGGCTCTTCTTGTTTCATGTAAATGGAATTACTCAATGGGCATCCTTTTGTGAGTGTTGTTGTTTCACTTTCTTCAGTTAGGTCTGTTTATGTCATTACAAAAATCAGTATTCCATTCCCTTTTGTCATCCAATAGTATCCTAACATGAGTACACTATAATTATAAAGCATGAGTTTACAGAGACTTGAGTTGTTAATAATTTTTAGAAACTAAGTATAATGTTTCTGAAAACACTCATGTATTTTTTTTTTTGCTGGATGTATGTTTCCATTTGTCTTGGATATATGCCTAGGACTGGAATTTCAGGGTTATATGGTAACTGGACAATTAACATTTTGAAGAACTTTCAAAGAACTTTCTAAAGTGAATATACCATTTTGCATTCCCCAAAACTATATATGACAGGTTCACCTCCTCATCAACATTTGCTAATGTCTGCATTTTATCCTAGTGAGAGGAAGATTATATATCATTGTGGTTTTAACTTGCATTCTCTAAAGACAGTCAATGTTAAATATTTTTTAGGTGCTTAAAGGACACCTGTATATTGTCTTTGAAGAAATGTGTCTATTCAAAACCTTTTTTTTTCTTTTAAGTACCAGGGATTGAACCCCAAAACGCTTAACCACTGAGTCCCCAAGTCCTTTTTTAATATTTTTTTTATTTATTTAGAGACAGGGTCTCCCTGAGTTGCTAAGTGCTTTGCTAACTTGCTGAGGCTGGCTTTGAACTTGTGTTCTCCTGCCTTAGCCTCTGGAGCCCTTGGGATTACAGGCACATGCTACAATGCCCAGCTTTATTTATTTTTAATGGGATTATTTTTCTCAATACTGAATTTCAACACATTTTCATGTATTTTGGATATGTTAGGTAGATATTTTGCAAATGTTTCTGCTATTTGTAGCTTGTTTTTTCACACTCTTGGTGGTTATTTCTTGTAGCATCAAACTTTTGATTTTGTGGTAGTCAAATATATTTTTTTCTTTTGTCTTATTTTTAATAGTTTTTGCCATAAAAAACACTCAACTACATGTTGTGGATATTTACTTCTATATTTTCTTCAAAGAGTTTTGTACTTTTCACTTTTACATTTTGCTGTGTAATGTATTTTGAATTAGTTTTTGGATAAGGCATAAAATACAGGTTCAACTTAATTCACCTGCATATGGATATTAGTTATACCAGTATAATTTGTTTAACAGACTAATAATTCATACCCCCACTTGATGGGTTTTGTACCCTTGTTGAAAATCAGCTGGCCATAGATATATGGGTTTATCTTTGAACTTTCAATTCTATTTCATCAATATATCCATATTTTAGCCAGCACTACATGGTTCTGATTGCTGTAGTTTTGTGGAGAGAGATGAAATCAAGAAAGATGAGCCCTTCAACTTTGTTCTTCCAGATTGTTTTGATTATTCTGCATCCTTAAATTTCTAAATGAATTTTAAAATCAGCTTTTTAAGTATTGCAAAAGGGATAGCTAGAATATGGATGAAAAAACTCTGTTGAAATCTGTGTATCATTTTAGGATGTATAGCCTTCTTACAATAATAAGGAATTAATTATTGGTCACACTGACCTGAAATAATAGCTCATTTGCAAGACACAGCTGTACATGGAGTGAGAAATGCTGGTGATGGATCAGCTTCCTGGTTGCAACTGCAAGACTAGAATAGCAGAAGTTATAAGTGAAAACCCCTTGCCTTTGGCCACACCCACTCAGGATAGAGCTTCTGTTAGACTGAGCTGGGAGAGAATACAGGGCTTCAGAGTACAGACTCACTGTTATTACTTGGATTTGTAGATTTTCTTGAATATATGTGTTTCCACTCACTGTATACCCATAAGACAGTTTCCAGAAATGAAATTATTGTTTTCTTTTTTTTTTATTTTTAATTGATTTTTTTAAAAAAATAAATGATAGCAGATTGCATTACAATTCTTATTACACATATAGAGCATAATTTTTCATATCTCTGGTTGCATATAAAGTATGTTCACACCAATCCATGTCTTTATATATGTACTTTGGATAATGATGTCTATCAAATTCCACCATCCTTGCTAACCCCTGGCCCCTCCTTTCCCCTCCCACTCCTCTGCCCCATCTAAAGTTCATCTCTGATATAAGGAGATTGATTCATAGTGGGGTAGGGAGGGGAAGCATGGTAGGAATAGATGAACTCTAGAAATGATTGTTTTCTATTTTGTCATGTTTGGTTTTGTTTCTTTACTTTTGTCTGAAATTAAGTGATGATTTTATAGGGAAGAACATGTATCAAACTCCTCACTTGCTATCTCTGCCTGTGGTTTCTCAACTTCTTTCTTTCCTGGTTTCTCTCTCAGAAAGCCCTATTGCTGGAAACCTGTAATAAAGCATGGGCTCCTTCAGTCTTGCAAGCAGACCTGTGCTCTGCTCTGTTCACATTCTTGAAAGAAACCATTATTGTTGTACTTAATTACCAAATACTGCAATTATTTTCTTAGAAACTCAAAGCCAGGTTGATGCCATATACTTCTGTGTGACACCAGTGTTCAGCATTAGCCTGATACCGAATGTGTATTTATTGAATAAACAAATGAATCCATGTACTCATGAATAGGTTAGCCAATTGAGACTGAGAAGTAATTATGCTTTTATCTCTGTAGTTGATAATATGAATGATGAGAATAACATTATGCAACATATTATTTATCTCAATATTTCCATTACCCCTTTTTCTATTCAGCACAAATATAAATGCCAAATCTCAAATGTAATTCCTGAATATAATTCCTTCTCCCAGGGTAACTTAGAGTTATCCAGGTTGCTGACTATAGGCTATTTAATGGTAAAGTGTTTTATAATACGGGGAACGAAGCCAAGGAGCCTTTTCAATAAAGCGACAATTTGCTGTGAAAGAAAAATTAGAATCAGCAAATTTTTGGACCTGACAAATTAGAAAATATTATTACTATTTTTCATCCAGTGTACTTAATAATTGCCAAGTACTTTCTCTAATGTGTATTACAGTCTATTAAATCATCTCTGTGCTACCATTGTCTATATTCCTATTATTGTACTTATCACACAAGACTGTAATTACTGTGCTTATTTATTCATTTATTTTCATCATTAACTGAGGTCCTTTGAGAATAATCACAAAATATTGAATATCTCTATGCCCCAGATGCATGGCATATAATCAGTGCTCAATTTTTGTTAAACACATCATATCATGTATCATCCTGTGTTGTAATGATATGCTTTCATGCTGGCTCCTTCAATCTCCTCAAAGATAGTCTTTTATCTTCTTGACAATATTCTCAGATTGAGTAATTAGATTAACAAGCAAATAAACAAATGAGGAAATTAATAACTAGATAAATGTATTGAAAACTGGTTTTATATTCACTACCAATGGTGCAGGAATGATTCCACTAGCAATTTCATTCATATGTCAGACTCTGAGCTTGTTTACATAGTCTAATTTATTATAGGGTCTCCATTCCAGAGATTCTCAAGAGAACCCTCCAAGTTCATGAATACGTGTAGCATTTGGTCACTTGATGATATCCCTTATCTCTATTAAGATTTGATTCTAAAATTCCAAATAAAACTCCACGTCTTTTTGAAGAAAAGGCAAAGGATTTATTCTGGCCAGGGCCAAGGGAGCAGAAAGCAGACAGTTCTGCAGCCCAAGACACTGAATGCAGGTGGAGGGGACATTTAAACAGAAATACCACAAAGAAGGGGGCGGGTGAGGCAAGTACACTCATAAGTCATAAAAATGGGCAATACCAACCAACAGAACATTCTTAGAATTCACACTTCTTGTATCTACTCAGAACAACTCCATAGTTTAAAGATATTGTGGGCAGGGTGGAAGTGGGTGAGGGTGTCTGCTTCTATGCCAGTGGGCTCTTACAGGAGGGAGATGTCTGAGCAGAATGGAGTCAGCCTGATTTAACTTTCTTTTTTTTTTTTTATTGGTTGTTCAAAACATTACAAAGCTCTTGACATATCATATTTCATACATTAGATTCAAGTTGGTTATGAACTCCCAATTTTACCCCAAATACAGATTGCAGAATCACATCGGTTACACATCCACATTTTATGTAAAAATGATTTAACTTTCAAATCAGCCCATAACACCTCATGATGAAGTTTCTTGGAAGGTTTTCATGGCGTTATAGTAAGGACTTTGTCAGGACCTGTCAAGCCCTTCAGTTGTGAAAAATGAAGAAGTTGATGTTTTTCTTTTCTTTCTTTCTTTTTTTTTTTTTTTTTTTTTTTTGTCCCCAAGCCTTTACAAAAATTGTAAGAAAACGTCTTTGTTGAAGGCAGGCATCCTCCACAACCCCGGATCTCTAGGAATCAGATAATCTCTCTTCTCAGTTATACCAGCAAAGGAAAATGGTAGAAACAGTCTTTAACAGTTGTAGAATCCTTCCTGGATGTTGAAGTGAGGGCGGATTACAATACCTGGTGGCAGGAATGTATGGGAGCCATGGTGCCCTATGGTGGCAGCATACTGCCTAGACAATTGCTAAAAGCTGGATGATTAATTACCTCCTTCTTGACCGTCCAAGACTCCCATGTTTTCTTCCAGCTAATGGACTGTATCTTCCTGACAAGCATCAATATTTTGAATTACAATGTCTTTAAATAAATTATTTGTTTTGTATAATGAAATTAGAGTTAATTTATCTTGTGTGGAATCCACAATCTTGATCAATACAATACTTGAATTTTAAAAATAAACACAATTTAAACAGTTTAATTTCCAGAAAGCTACTCAGCATCAATGTAAACCAAGAGATGCAAATTATTGTCTCAACTAAAAATATTGTTTAACTTTCCTCAGTGGAATGGGTACTGTCCATATCTATGTCTATAGATATGTCTATATCTATGGGATATAGAACAAGTGGCTTACTCATATCATCTCTGAAGTCTCTTGATGCAGACCAGCATCTTTAAAACTATATTCATAAAACACTAGTTTGAGGATAGTTTAGGCAGTGCTCTGGAATAAGAATATTCATAACAACAGAACTTCATCATATCCTGGATGCTAAATCTTCCTCTTGAAGATTCACTGTATATTCTAGCCAAGATTCTGAGGTGTCTTAACATAAAGACGCCCATTTATTCTCCCTTCACTCATTGTATCTGGGTTTAACATGGATCATATATTTTGAAACACACTAATTAACATAATATGGAACAGCAGCCTACTGAAACAATTTGAATAACACTAATGAGTATGGTTGGTGTTCTTCTTGATTTACATTGGAAGAAACAGATGCAAAGCCTGTTCAAAGGATTTGCCAAACAACAAGAAATGCCTTAGTGTCATTTTTCAACCCTGTACAATGTTCCTTGCAAGTTTTGCCATCTGCCTCCCGCTATGAATGACTTCAGAAGTTGGAAAATGTAATGGGGGACTCATTTCAAAACAAATGAACAAACAAAATATTTATTGGAAAAATGGTAAGGATCGAATACTCAGAAACCTAATGTCCTCTACAAAGTAGAACAAGTTTCCTAATTGCCTTATAGGTATTAACTGGAATAGAAATATAGCTACTCACATTAGATATTAGGGGAGAAGGAGAATAAAGGAAATTTCCATATTGCTCATTTCAATATTACTAATAATAGGAAACATTAAATTCCATTTAAAGAAAGAAGGAGGAGGAGATATTATGCAAAGAATACTAATGTATATAGAAATAGATATGGCTTTTAAAATATAAAAAAAATGACAAAAGTGTGTTAAGGAGTAGTTAGTAAAAAAGTTGTTCTGTGTGTATTGTGTGTGGGTGTGTATGTGTGTGTGTATCTATCTGTCTAGGTTTCCTAGTGTATACACATATCTTCATATAGAGACTATAACATAAACGTATGAAAAAATGTCCAGATGCAAGCTTATTAATCACACTAACAAAGGTAGATGGTTCAAACCTACCAACTGAAAATAGACACACTTGCAGACTTACTTAGAAAGTAAAATAAAACGCTGTACAGAAAATACACCTAAAGAGTTTTAAAAAGGAATACAAGTATGTACAAGTATATACAAGGATAAAGGCTATCAGGCAAAGTAAACAAAAGGAACCTAGTTTCTTAATAATATTATGACAAGCAGGATTTAGAACAAAGGCATTATCAGAGAAAGGAAGGATACAGTGAAACAGTAAAGCATCACAAATGTTTTTGTATTTTAAATACAAAAACATTGTAAATTTCAATGATAAGAAACAATAAAGTCCTATAAATTCCAAACAGTAAAAGTAACAGAATTATCTGAATTCTAGAAAGTATTGTCACTAGATTATAGTATGATTAACTAACCACATGACATAAACTGGAACATAATAGCATTCTTAGAGGACCATATAGTTGAAAATAACCCAAGATTATATTAAACATCTTTGGTAAAAAATAAAATAAAGTGAAAATTCATATTTTTTGAAAGCTATGAAGATGAAAAATAAAATGTAAACTATGACAGGAAACTAAAGCTATTTCTTACAGAAATATTTAAGCAATATTATAGCTTTATCAATAACCATGAAAATAAATGTATAAATCACTAAAACTTCAAAAAATTAAAAAGTAAAACATATGGAAGAGCGATTAGAATAACAAAGCAAATATTAATGAGGAAGAATATAAAATACATAAAAATCATATATAAATCTAAACAAATTTCTTTCCAGACAAATCACTAGCTTTCCTAATCATAAAAAAGGGAGTAGAAGAACAATAAAGAAAAGTATAAAAGATAAAAGAAGAAATTTAAATATTTGAAAATAGTAGCTTATACAGTTTTTTACAAATAAACTTAAAAACTTAGAAGAAAATAATTGTAAAAATAAATACCTCACAGAATTGACTTATCCAGAAGATTTAAATTTAAATTCCAAATTACCATATAATTAATAAAGAAAATAAAAATAAGTCATTATATATATATAGAGAGAGAGTTTATGTACATAAAGTACAGTTTATACATACATAATCTACAATATACAACTTATGAATACATATCATGTACATGTGTTTGGAGGTGGTATGTATTACTTATACATATAGGTCTAGATGATTTTATAGGGGAATTTTTTTTTACCAAACATTAACTCTTCATAAAATTACAGTCATTGATTACTCTTTTTTCTCACAGTGCTAACATTTGTCAGGACTTGGTTTAAGGATTCTCATTCAGTGGTTCTCCCATAAGGTTGTGAAGGTTTCTCTCATAAGATATAAAATGATGGGATTGTTTTTCTTTTGCTTTATCAGTGTTGGAGATTGAACTCAGGGACTCCTGTGTGCTGGGCAAGTCTTTGTGATCTACATACCCAGTCCCAATCGTGGGATCTTGAACCAACCTAAAGTCTTCCTTACATTTCTGGTACCTGGTAACTGACTGAGAATTGCATAGCTGGTTTTCTCTAACGTGTTCATAAGGTCTCAAGATAGTGTCACCAGCATTGTGGGTTCAGGGCAGCCGGACATCTTAACATAGCAACTCACAAATGCATACCCCAATACAGACAGGTGGAAGTTATGACTCCTTTCATTAGTAAGCCCCAGAAATCACTTTCCATGTTTGTCACCTTCACTCATTGGAAGCAAATCACTTGATCAGGTTATATACACAGGAGAAGGATTTGATCACAACTCTTATTTTTATAAAAATTGAAAAAAATCCACAAACATGCTTTAAAACTACAATAGCCATCATGGAAGCAAAGTTACACAGAAATTAATTACTGAAGGTAAAATGATACATAATTAAGGGATAAAAAGTTGCTACGAGAAAATTCACAAAAACAGTTGTTACCTCTCTGGGAGGGAGGGGGAAGTAATCAGGAGAAGAGTCAGACAATAATCATTTTCTACTTTTGGAGCCAGGTGGCTTTGATCTGGGCAACATTTCCCATCTGACAAACTCCTCTCTTCACTGTCTCTCAGATGAAGACATAAGGTCTAGATCCCCTACCCTCAACTTGGTGGGATTGTGACCTTTTTCTTGAATGCTCCAGGACTAGGACAGAAAATCTGCAGCGACTGTACTGTCATCACTTGTTCCTGGAATCCTGAGCTTCTGTGTAAGAAGTCTGGTTGCAGACAGGTTGCCTCATGGCAGGGCAGGGAGCCAACCTATGGGCCCTTGTTCCACTCAGCAGTTATCTTCAAATCTTTTCACCACAGCCACCCATCTTGAGAATTATTGATCATTCACATGAGTCCATACTGAAGCTGTAATAAGTTATTCCCAGGATTTGAATCTTCCCAGAGGAAGCTTTCAACGTTGTCACACAAAAACAAGATCTTCCAATGATATTGGGTCCAAATTTCTATTCAGAGAGTCCTAATGAGTACAGTGGGACCAAGCATAATAAAACAGCTCTGTCTGCTAGGCTTTGGGATAACTCATCACATAGCACTAAATCATAATCATTCAGATGTCTTACTATTAGCATCCTGTTATTAATATTATGTGTTATGTACATGCATTATATATAGGATATATTCCATTAAAATAAACACTTAAAAAGCCAAGAAGGAATAATTTTCATAAGAATAGACAGCATTTGAAATATAAAAGAAAAAAAAACATGAACTAAATGAAGTGGCAGTAATTAGGGTTAGAGTGAGCATAGAGAAAATTAGAATGAAAAGGGAAGAGCACAGTTCTTTTCTTGCTTTAACTGCTTGGTAACATTTGATTTTAGAGTCCTGCTTTATTTTAGTAAATATGGTTTGGCTTATAATTTCTTCTTCTATATGTTTACATTTAATCTGTGGGTGAGGTTATACCCTGCAATCACTCTTGAGACAGACCAGGGCCATGAAATCTCCATCAGAAACCCAGTTCCAAATCCTTGATCACAAAAGGCAGTCTCATCAAAATCAAAATGATGTTTAAGGTTGCATCAGACAAGTTGGAAAACAATCTAATGGAAATAGTAGAGAGCATCAGACAAGGCCGCTGCAGGCTATGTTGCAAGTAGTGTCCGGGAAAGACAGGATTTGGTATAAGATAGTCATGTAGGCTATGTTGACTGCCATGAGAGCATGATGCAGGGCCACCCTATGGTACCCTGGCCTCAGAAACTGGTGAAAGCCTCATCAAAGATGCAGGAAGACAGAGAGCCATGATTGTTCAGCTCTGGGTATCAGTATTAGAACTTCAGACTTAAGGACACTTTTAAGTACAACAAAGACACTCTGTCTGATAGTTGTCCTAGAACAATGAGTAGGAAGAAGAGCTATAGAAAACCTGTGTGGGCTTGGTGACATTAAAAAGAGCAAAACTATAGAACTGCGGTTAAAGGACACTTCAGTTAGAGCCCTAATATCCAGAGTATACAAAGAACTCAAAAAATTAGACAAAAGATAACAAATAACCCAATCAACAAATGGGCCAAGGACCTGAACAGACACTTCTCAGAGGAGGACATACAATCAATCAACAAGTACATGAAAAAATGCTCACCATCTCTAGCAGTCAGAGAAATGCAAATCAAAACCACCCTAAGATACCATCTCACTCCAGTAAGATTGGCAGCCATTATGAAGTCAAACAACAACAAGTGCTGGCGAGGATGTGGGGAAAAGGGTACACTTGTACATTGCTGGTGGGACTGCAAATTGGTGCAGCCAATTTGGAAAGCAGTATGGAGATTTCTTGGAAAGCTGGGAATGGAACCACCATTTGACCCAGCTACTCCCCTTCTTGGTCTATTCCCTAAAGACCTAAAAAGAGCATGCTACAGGGACACTGCTACATCGATGTTCATAGCAGCACAATTCACAATAGCAAGACTGTGGAACCAACCTAGATGCCCTTCAATAGATGAATGGATAAAAAAAAATGTGGCATTTATACACAATGGAGTATTACTCTGCATTAAAAAATGACAAAATCATAGAATATGCAGGGAAATGGATGGCATTAGAGCAGATTATGCTAAGTGAAGCTAGCCAATCCCTAAAAAACAAATGCCAAATGTCTTCTTTGATATAAGGAGAGTAACTAAGAACAGAGTAGGGACGAAGAGCATGAGAAGAAGATTAACATTAAACAGGGATGAGAGGTGGGAGGGAAAGGGAGAGAGAAGGGAAATTGCATGGAAATGGAAGGAGACCCTCAGGGTTATACAAAATTACATACAAGAGGAAGTGAGGGTAAAGGGAAAAATAATACAAGGGGGAGAAATGAATGATAGTAGAGGGGGTAGAGAGAGAAGAGGGGAGGGGAGGGGAGGGGGGATAGTAGAGGATAGGAAAGGCAGCAGAATACAACAGACACTAGTATGGCAACATGTAAATCAATGGATGTGTAACTGATGTGATTCTGCAATCTGTATACGGGGTAAAAATGGGAGTTCATAACCCACTTGAATCAAAGTGTGAAATATGATATATCAAGAACTATGTAATGTTTTGAACAACCAACAATAAAAAATTTAAAAAAAAAGAATTAATAGGACTCAATGACAGGAGAAAGGACGAAAGCTACAAAAGCAATTACAAGTTAGGGAGCAGCAGACCAGAGACCAAGGTGACAGCACAGGGGAGAAAGCAAGTTTCTGGAACAAGGCAGCATTAACCAAGCAGGATATTGGGAAGATGAGGTCATGCAGGCACATCTGGTGTTAAGGGTGAGCTGCTTAAAACCTGAAAGTGTGGGTGAGCCCATTCTATATATGCACCTTAGCAGGCCTGAGTAGGTGGGTGTGGATGCAGAACTCAGTGCAGATCAAGATATAGAGCATAATTTCCACAAAGGTGCACATCTCCATTGGGGAGGCAGGATTGAACAGAGAGCCCAATCACCCGTTTCTTCTTGATCTTTCTTTATTCACTCTTAGTCCACAAATGGGGATGTCTGAATTCTACCATTAACCAATGACTCAGGAATGGTCTCTTTGTAGTATGATCACCCCTCCTGTTTTTAATAAGGCCATTCATTCAGGCCAGAAAATTCAGGAACACTGGTCCCTGTGGATACCTTTCAACTTAAACTTTATATCGTATTTTTAAAAAGCATAATTGTGATCTTTTGAAGTGTCCAATAAAAGTTTAAATAAATAACAAATGTCATGAGGTATCTGTCTTCCTGGGTTTCTTTGCAAAGGAGGGATACAGACTTTCCTCTTTCGCCACAGCAACTGATTGTAAACCTTACTCTGTTTTTATTTCCTGCTCTTCATCTCCAGTCACTTCAGTTTCCCTCTTGTATCATCTCTGTCCTTTCGCCTTCCAGCTCTGAAGTGGCTCTGACCAGTGCCCAACCCTTGGCTTCCTTCTTATGTTCTCTCAGAGGCCCTGACCTTTTTCCATGGATGCAAGTGAACAGCAGCATCCACAGCTGGAGGGTGTCCACAGCCTGCTGCAGAGAGAGGGTCATGCAGTTGCCAGTAAGCTGACTTGGGATAGCTGCAAGTGACTGATTTGAATCAGCCATTCTTTGAACTGTTTCCTCTTTTTTTTTTTTTTTTAATTTTTTATTGTTGGCTGTTCAAAACATTACATAGTTCTTGATATATCAAGTTTCCTCTTTACGATCACCTTTTCGATGTTAAATTTTAGTTCTAAGGAATTAAAATTTAATTGAACGACTAGATTTTGTATAGGCCTCCATTCAGTACAGAGGTAGTTCATATGCCAATACTGATATAGGCTTCCCTCCTCTGCCCACAGGTTGTACTATACTGGGCTGGACTCTGACCCTTCACTCAGCTAGAAGCCCTGTTCCTTATTGTGAGCCATATAGAAAGTCCCTCGAAATCAGGGGCTGTGATATTTATACAATTTATTCATTTGCACAACACACTGAGTGCTGCCAATCAGGGGAAGGGGATACAATTGTCAGCCAAAATATGTGTGGTTTTTGTCCATGTGGAGCTATGCAGACTTATGGGTAAATAGACATTAATCAACTAATGACATCAACTGATGAATAAATGTCTAAATGTAAAGCTGTGAGCATGCCATGCTGTAAGTGTACAATTTTATGAATTTAGGGAGGTTCATTTCCCTAGGAAATGGCAATTTATCCAAGGGCTAATGGCTAAGGATTTAACTTGTTAGAGGAAAGGGGAAAATAACAGGAGAGAGAAAGAGAAAGGCCTGGGGTGGTATGATTCTGCAACCCCAATCCGTTTATCAACACAAGTACTATGGACAGAACTGCTGTTGACTCTGGAAAATAATTGGGATTTCCAACTTTCTAGAAACTGGTAGGACCAGTAGGATGACAACCATATACTCTCACATATTGTGAAGTATCTCCAAGGCAACTTAAGACCTCTATTTAATAACAACTGCAGGGGGCCTTGATTTTGAAGGTGACTTCCAGGGTCATAGAAAAGAAATTAATATGTGATATTTTGAAAGAATGGTAATGCCTGGATTTTTCAGGGTCTTTGAGGGGTTGAAGTCGTAGAAAAAAATTTCAGAAACTAATTCATTCTTGAGTGATCACTCTCCTAATCACCAAATATTCTGATCGTTGAACATTTTATCCAATGTTTAATCTTGTCATGTCTTTGCATCTGCCCTTTCCTCCACTGTACCTCTATACATGGTCCTGGATCAGTCATTTTATGATCATAAACAAGAGTTTAAAAGTGGGTATGGCCTCCAGATCCAAGGTCAGATGCAACAAAAGGAGCAAAAGGAGAACTGAAAGTTAAGAAAGAAATCCTCATTATTCAGCAAATGGTGTTTGGTTTCCAACTAATTGACCTAGAACACTCTTGTACACCATCAAAATTATGATCTTCCTGAAAAGAACAACAGAAGATGGAATGAAGGGATCCAGTTGGTTGGCTAATTTCAGCGAGGAGACTGGACTGTGAGAAGTAAAAGCAGAGTCAGGGACTCATGTTAAGAAGGTCATCTAACAGTACAGATGAGAAATGATGGTAGCTTAGACTAAGCTAGTGGAAAATGGAGAGGAGTGGTAGATTCAATAGATATTTAAGAGGTAAATTTGACAAATACAAATGAAGTATTAGATATAAGAGTAACAGGAATGTATGAGTAGAGGTTGGTTGTAGTTACATGGATAGAAAGAGAAAGATGATACTGAAATTCACACCTTTGGAGAGATTATTGGTATGGTTTTGCACATGTGGTTTTGAATATATGCAAGGAGGGATATCTTGAAGTCAGTTTTAACAGTTGGTTTAGGGTGCAGAGATCTAGTTTACAAATATAAATTTGAATATCATCTCTAGGTAGGTGATGCCTTAGTTTTCTAGGACTACTTAACAAAATATCACAGACTGGGTGGCTTAAACAATAAGTGTTTATCTCCACTCAGTTCTGGAAGCTAGAAGCACAAGATCAAATTGCTTTTGGAATAGATTTCTTCTGAGGCTTTTCTTCTTGGCTTGCAGGTCATCTCTTCTCTGCGTCTTCATATGGTCTTTTCTCTGTGCTTGCTTGTGTCCTAACCCCCTCTTCAGATAAGGACATCAGTGATATTGGATAAGAAGCCACTCGTATGGAGTCATTTTACCTTAATTACCTCATAAAAGCTTATATTTCTAAATACAGTTACCTTATGAGGTACTGAGGCTTAGGACTTCACCATGTGAATTTTTGGAGGATACAATTTAGCCCATGCAAATAGTAATTAAAACTGTGGGTATGGTATGGTATTTTCTAGGGAAATAATATATAAGAAGAAATAATATTTTTGATCGCAATATGAAGAACTCCAAGTTTTAATGAGGACGTTGATAGAGAAAACATAATCTATTTATATATTTTTATTTATATATGACAGCGGAAGCATTACAATTCTTATTATACATATAGAAAATTATACAATTTTCATATCTCTGGTTGTGTACACAGGATATTCATACTAATTTGTGTCTTCATACCTGTACTTTGGATAATAATGATCATCACATTCCACCATCATTAATTGCCCCCTGCCCCCTCCTTTTCCCTCCCACCCCTCTGCCCTATCTAGAGTTCGTCTATTCCTCCCATGCTCCCGCTCACTATCTCATTGTGAATCAGCCTCCTTATATCAAAGAAAACATTCAGCATTTGGTTTTTTGGGATTGACTAACTTCACTTATCATTATCTTCTCTAACTCCATCCACTTACCTGCAAATGCCATGATTTTATTCTCTTTTATTGCTGAATAATATTTCATTATGTATATATGCCACATTTTTTTTATCCATTCATCTAGAGAGCCTACATCTTGGGAGCAAATCTTTACCCCTCACACATCATATAGAGCACTAATCTCTAGGGTATATAAAGAACTCAAAAAGCTAAACACCAAATAATAATAATAATAATAATAATAATTCAATAAATGGGCCAAGGACCTGAAGAGATAATTCTCAGAAGATGATGTACAATCAATCAACAAATACATGAAAAAAATGTTCATCATCACTAGCAATTAGGGAAATGCAAATCAAAACCATTCTATGATTTTATCTCACTCCATTCAGAATGGCAATTATTATGCATACAAACAACAATAAGTGTTGGTGAGGATGTGAGGAAAAAGGTACACTCATACATTGCTGGTGGGACTGAAAATTGGTGCAGCCAATATGGAAAGCAGTATGGAGATTCCTTGGAAAATTGGGAATGGAACCACCATTTGACCCAGCTATCCCTCTCCTCAGTCTATACCCAAATAACTTAAAAACAGCATACTACAAGGACACAGCCACATCAATGTTTATAGCAGCACAATTCACAATAGCTAAACTGTGGAACCAACCAAGAAATCATAATCTTACAGAGGAATCCCCTATCTTCCCAAATCTCTTACAGGGGAGAGGATATGGAAGAAAGAAGAATTGACTATCATGGCAAGGAGATGGTTGTGGAAATCATGGAAGAAGGATGAAAGACCATGTAGAATAAGGACTGGAAGAGAGTATTTTCTTCTGCTTTATCTACAGCATACAATTATTTATTGCAATACTTTAGTCTTGAGGGAGAAGAAGAAAGGAAAAGCAAGAAAATGTTGATTTTGAGTATTATAAAATTGGCTCTGATACACTTGTTCTACTCTGCTGGTCTCCCATTATTATTATCTCAGTGCTGCATTATATATATGTGTGTGTGCGCACATGTATGTGTATATTCTGTGTGTATGTGTATATGTGTATATGTATACACATTATATTACACAGAATATACACAGTCCCAAATTATGTAAAATAAATTTAATAATATGTACCTCACAGAGTTGATGGATTCACATTTATCAAAGATATATGGTGGATATTATTCTAGCTACACATCTGAAATATTTTAACCTTCAGCACCATACTCAAATTAGGTCAAATTAGAAAGAAATAGAAAATGAATCCATGTCAAGCTAAGTCCTTCCTAGAGAATAACACGGGTTAAATCTAGAAAGTCTGCTTTCAGATGTGAATTTCAAAGGGAAATTCAGAACAAGAAGAGAGGATGCTGCAGTGTGAGAGAAAATATATAATGATAAGACAGCAGGGGTAAAGCAAGAATCCCAGAGTACCAGCCTGAGATGCCAGATGTAAATACTCACTATGAGGACTGTCTGGATAGGACTGTATGTGGTAGGACTGTATGTAGACACTCACTATTGGGACTATCTAAGTAGGACTGTCTGTAATGTTCTCTCCCACCACACCCAAATGTTGAAATCTAAGCCCCCCTGGGTGATGATATTAATTGATGGGATTCCTGGGAGGTGATAAAGAATTCATGTTCCACCTCACTCAGCTGCCATATGAGCACACAGCAAGATGGAGCCACCTATGAAGCAGAGAGGTGTCCTCACCAGATGCCTAACCTGCTGATACCTGTACATGGACTTCTCAGACTCTGAAACTGTGATCCATACATTTCCATTGTTTACAAATTACACACTTTTCTTTGTTATAGCAGTCCAGATACAGTCTGATTTTACAATCATGTGAAAAATGAGGCCCAGAAATGAATATACTTCTTGAAATGTGGGATTTTTTTTTCCAACTCAATCAATGAGTCATTCAAAGGAATGGGTTATGGATTTAACATATCCAAACCTTTAAAGAAAGAAATGGGGAAATAAAAAATACATAGACATGCAATGTGCTTACTGTGAGAGGATACTCCAATACCTTTGGTACCGAGAACATTCACATGGAAGGACACATGGGACTGAAGGGCTTCCACAGTGGTGCTCAGTAGGTGTGTGCAGTTCAGAGTAAGTTAGGCAAATTAGTTAACTGTGAGTTCATGGAAGTTTGGGATGCTTTTCTGTTTTTTTCTGCCTTGGTGTTCAAATTTCCCACTCTTGATATGCAGAGTACTGGAATTCAGAATTCAACAGGAGAAAATAGAAAGTAGTATTTTAATTGTTTTTATCTTCTATCTACTACCCATAATAGTGGGATTCATTTAGTCATATTTATACTTGCATATCACATGACATAATTTGATCAGCTTCATTCCCCATTACCTTCCCCCTCCCTCTGATACACTTGTTCTACTCTGCTGGTCTCCCATCATTATTATCTCAGTCCTGCATTATATATGTGTGTGTGTGCACATGTATGTGTATATTCTGTGTGTATGTGTATATGTATATATATATACATTATATTATATTACACAGAATATTTGTGTGTATATATATTCTGTATATGTATAGTGTATATATATATATATATATATATATATATATATATATCTTGTATATATATAATATACATATATATACATATATATGTATGTATATATACAAATGATATGTATATATATATATATATATATACACACACATATATGATTCATTTGGTATATTCAGTAATGGACGTAGCTTAATTTTATAGATTTATTACCCAATACTTCCCTGTGTTGAGGGTATTCGTGTTACTTCACTTAGCAACACTTAAGGTAGCTTTCGTAGTCCCCGCTTTATAGGTAAGAAAACTGAAGCTGTGAACCATCAAGTGATCACAATTCAACAGGATTCACAGTGTGACCTGCACCAGGGAAGTGCCGAGCAGGCTCTGGACCTCCAGGGGCCGATTTGTGCTTCTCTCCCCAAGTCCCTGCTGAGTGGTCACACGTTGGGAGCTCAACATGGGCTTAAGTGTACGTATTTACACTGCAATCAGAAAATATGACAAAGAGTTCTTCTGTTTGATTATTGTTTTCTTTTGTAGACACCTAGTTATTAGGATTTATCAAGCTATCTAATTGAGATGAAGAAGGACAGTTTCATGTTTTTTTTTTTTTTTTTCCATTCTGTCATCATCAGGGGCTGTACAAGGTGGGCAACTTTGTCTACATCGTCTTTCAAATTTGGAATCTTCTAGACTATAGCCTTGGGGACTATGACTTTCTCCCTGTTGTCCTTATCTCTCATTTCATTATTTAAGGATCAAATCATCTTTATGTCACAAAATTTGCATTTGAATTTACTGGCACCTCCTGTTTGAACCTGTGCAAGTCAATTTCACATTCCAGCCCACATGGAATCAATCATAACTCACTGTCCTCAATAGAGAATTGATAATCTAACCAGTTTACCTTACTCAGGTTCCCAGTTATGAAGGTAGGTGGAACCTTATAAACATGGCTATTGGGAATAAGAACCACTGGAACAAAGCCGGATATAATATAGCAAGTAACTATTTTTAAAAAGTCCTTAGAGAAAATAGATCAGAATATTAATAGCTGGCATTTATTGAATGCTGATTAAATGACTGGTATTATTCCAAGGAATTTACACAAATTAGCACCTTTAATCTTCACAATAGCTCCATGAGAGAAATATTGTTAACTCTGTTTTACAGATCTAGTTTTTGAAGCCCAAAGAACTTAGACAGCTGGCAATGAACAGAACCATGATTTGTATTCTCAGCATCTAACATTGTTTCTGGCACATTGGAGTCCCTCATTAATATTAATTAAAATGAACACAAGGCCAGATGTGCCACATAGGTTCCCTTGACTTTTCTTCTTTTGTTGCAGTTTCTGGAGTATATTTAACAAAGAATGGTTTTCATAAATTAATTCTAAATTGTTGTTTGTCCCTCTAATCTGGCCCATGTGAAGATGGGATCTGATAGATTTGGAAAAGAAAAACAGGGACAAGATAGGAGATATGAGATTTTGTTCACAATAAAAGAGATTAAAAACAGTTTGAGCAGATATAGAAAGGAAAATAGAAAACTTCTTCTCAGATGTTTCTTTGTCCCCTGCTGCCTCTTACTGTCTGGTATTCCTCTTCAAAATAGACCTCCATAAAGGTCAAAATTCAATGCATTGGGTTTGCAAATATTGTGATAAAAGGTTCATCCTCAAGGAATGGGAGATAATGGCCCTCAGGGAGACCCAGCATGTAGAATGCAGCTCTGATCTACTGATTTTCCTCAGTCTCATGAAGTATGAAAGGAAAACGGTCTTCTTTAGGCATTCTGTTGGTATCCCTCTTAGGAAACTGATAGCCTCAATCCAGACAGCGTTTCCTTTGGTACCCACTTTGAGTTTACTCTTTCCAGTCAGTATGAGAGGTTCAGGAATAAAGAATAGGAATCTTGGCTCAAACACAATCTCCACGGAACCTGGAACATTTTTCCCCTGGTCTGTCTCTATTTCTTCATCTCAATAGACTAAAAGGAGTGGTAAGAAAATGTGTCAATGCATATAAGGGTGCATGCTCTTACATCCCCAAGATTCCCTCCAAATCTAAGATTTTGTTGTTATTGTTCCATAGTCTACAAGTGTATCCACACTGAAGCATTAGCTCTTGTCTGTGAGCAAGTTTGCTGGCCTGACCTAAAAATGGCCCTTATTTTTCCGAATATCCTCACCATGACAACCATTGATTTCAATGTGGTTGATGGGCTGATTTCTTCAAGTCAGGTGAATTTAGGGCACTTCAGAAATTAGGAGATAGGCCAGAGTAGACATAGATATTGACTGCTTGCCTTTGTTCTCCAGGAGCCCTGGAGCTTGTAGTAGTATTTTTAAAAGTCGTCTTGATGTCTTTAAGAAAAAAGTCAACCCCATCTTTCTTCTAGCTCTACTGATATCCCCCACCTCCTAAAAACCTCCAACATCCAAAGTTATCTCATATTTAATACCATCTTTGCTGATAACAAAATTCTTCTTGATTAATTAAAATAAACTGGAGTCTAAGAAGAAAACTTAAAATTACCAAAATTGTCTTGCAATAGTCAACTAAATAGTTGAAGAGTGGTTCTTGTGAATGTGAGCTGATTGTATGTCATGCTGAAATGCTCAGATGACTGAAAAATGTATCTTCATTTTTTGCCTTGAACCATTGGGCTATAAAAATATCAAACATTCAAATATAAACAAAACCAAAACAAACCCAAAACAATGAGGTCAACAAGTTGGAAACAACAAAAGATTTCTCAGTATTTACATTACTATGAGCATGTTTTTTCCTTTGAACCCACTGTGATTTAAAAATTATTTTTTTTCTAATTCTTTCTATGTTCTGTTTTGGCTAATGGTGAGAGATACCATTACCTACTTGTTTGGTAGAGTCCAGGAAAGCTTTTAATTTCTGAAGCACCCCACTTTTTTTGTTTTTTACCTCTTCACACTTTGCTCTATCCCTCATTATTTTTTTTCTTTTTGAAAGACTGACTTCCTTTTTTATATTGATTTTATTTTTTTGAATACACGATAATGGAATGCATTACAATTCTTATTACGAATGTAGAGCACAATTTTTCATATCTTTGTATATAAAATATGTTCACACCAATTCATGTCTTTATACATGTACTTTGTTTTTTTAATTACTATTCTTATTACACATATATACCACAATTTTTTTGCATTTCTGTTTGTATATAAAGTATGTTGACACCCAATTCGAGTCTCCATACATGTACTTTGGATAATGATGTCCATCATATTCCACCATCCTTGCAAATCCCCTGACCCCTCCCTTTCCCTCCCAGCCCTCTTCCCTATCTAGAATTCATCTAATCCTCCCATGATCCCCCTCCCTACCCAACTATGAGTCAGCCTCCTTATATCAGAGAAAACATTTGGCATTTGTTTTTTGGGGATTGGCTAACTTCACTTAGCATTATCTTCTCTAACACCTTCCATTTACCTGCAAATGCCATGATTTTATTCTCTCTTAATGCTCAGTAAAATTCCTTTGTGCTTATATGCCACATTTTTTTTTTATCCATTCATCCACTAAAGGGCATCTAGGTTGACTCCACAATTTAGCTATTGTGAATTGTGCTGCTATAAACATTGATGTGGCTGTGTCCCTGTGGTATGCTGTTTTTAGGTCCTTTGGGTATAGTCCCAGGAGAGGGATAGCTGGGTCAAATAGTAGTTCCATTCCCAGATTTCCAAGGAATCTCCATACTTCTTTCCATATTGGCTGCACCAATTTTCAGTCCTCACCAGCAATGTATGAGTGTGCCTTTTCCCCCACATTTCTTTTCACTTTCCCTTCTTTCTTTCTCTGTCCCTTGACTCCCAGTCTATCAGCTTCTCCCAGCTCTCTTTGATCTCCTTTTATTGTCTTTCTCCTTTATTCTACTTTTAAAATTTTCATTCTCTACCCATGTTCTTCCTGATAATTCGCACTTAACCAGAGGATGCATGGGCCACAACACTCCTTGTAAGTGAAGGCACTCAGAAAGGGATTTCCTACCTGCAGTGAGGCATAGTTGAAAACCATGTCTTAACCTGCCATTCAATAGCTTTGAGCTGTGTATTGTCACAGAGAGCATGTTGGGTGCTGAAATGATGAAGATAATACTAAATAAAAATTAATAATATAATACTAAATAAAAATTAATAATACACAGTCTTTCCCCTGAAAATTGTGGTGGAGAGAAGGGGTGTATCCATTTTGATTGAGGGGTCAACATGTATGATGAATAATTATCAAATGGCTTGATATTTCCAATAGCTTTCACAATTGTGCTCTGCCAACCTCCATTTGCTTCTGAAAACTGAATTAATTTAATGTCATTTGAACCCCTAAGACTTCTGTTAACATTTATTCTTTTGTATTTTTTAGGCATAAGCCTTGGAACTAAGTGTCTTGAATTTGTTTTTGTTTTCCTTAGCAAATGTTTATTAACCGTGGCAATACCTATGGTATCATAATGACAGTATTTGTAATTCCAACTCCTTTTGAACCAAGAATGAGAAAAAAATGGATGCAAAAATACAAAGGAGTCTGCCACTTAAAATAATAACTACCAATAGAAAGAAATGTATAACCTAATATGCCCAAGCATATAAGAATGAATTCACAATCTGAATTTGGTGGTGCACATCTGTAGTCCTAACTACTAAGGAGGCTGAGGTGGGAAGATCACTGGAGCCCAGGAATTTGAGGCCAGCCTTGATTTAAAAAAAAAAAAAAATCACAGATTTTCAGGTAATTTGGTAAAATAAATTGAAATATTGAGATTCTGATTTTCCTTCTCTGCATTTGAATTTCTTTCTCTGCATGAGCTATCTCATCTATGGTAAATTCTGTACATTAAAGCAGCAAATAATAAGCCAACAAAGTGAGTTAGAGTTCAGCTGAATATAGAATTTAGAAATGCACCCCAATTTTAATTTTAAAGAACTATTTGGTATGTGCGTACCAATATCAAACACAGTGTCCTACTGGTGTCTCTCACAAAGAGGTTCAAGCCAAGTTTGTGCCTGACACCGTCATTGTCACTGTATAAGCTGGTTTCTCCAGAGAAACAAAACCAGAAAGAACCAATGAATCACTTCATATAGAAAGATTTATCACAATAGATTGGCTTATTCCATTGTGGAGGTGGAAAATTTCCATGATCTTCCATTTGCAAATTGGAGACAGAATAAAGCTGGTGATATAGTTCCAGTCTAGACCAAAAGCCTGCAAAATAGGAGATCCAGTAGCGTAAATTCTTGTCCACCACATTCAGAGCCCCAGAGACATGAGAACTTATGTCTAAACGCTATAAATGTTAGATTTTTCCAGCTCAAGTAGAGTGGTCAAATTTGCCTTTCCTTTGCCCTTTTATTCTATTTAGACCCTCAGTAATCATGTATGAGGCCTATTTACGCCTATGAGAGTTCTTGTTTTTATTCTGACTACTGATTTAAATATAAATCTCTTCCAGAAACACCCTCATAGATGTCCCCAGAAGTAATATTTTGCCAGCTACCTGGGCATCCTTTAGCCCCATCAAGGCAACACATAAAATTAATCACACAATTACATTCAAAACATACATGTTAAGTGCTTACTGCAGTTATTCCAATCTGACCATGGGACATGTCTCAGTTGAAGCTACACAACTTGCCCACACTTGGATACTTGGGTCCCATTCAATATACAAAGAACCTACCATCAAGTGGTAGGCTACTGGAATCTAATGTGTGTTTATCTTTTCTTGCCCTATTGAAATAGTGAACTATTGATTAAATGCACATTCTTACTACTGTGACCCTATTAGATTCCAGAGCAATCATAGGTTAAAAAAATATGAATTAACAGTACCTGCCAAAACAGGTGTTTTGATGAGATTATTAACAGGCTCATGCAGGAGCAGAAAAGGGCCTCTAAGTAAACTGATTGGATATGTTTATCTTTATTAAAAGAGGCAGAAGGGAATTATACAAACCAAAAGACAAGAGAAATGCATTTCAGGAAACTGAAACATATGTGGGAAGAAGAGGAATTATTGAGTATAAATAAAATAGCTCTTAATAAAGAGACTCAAAATCAGGCTTATTTTCCTTTGCTACAATTATGGATAGGCATAAGGATTAGATATATATTTCCTTAAACAGACAAGAGATTGACAGCCAATAATGTGTCATTGTCGAGTCACTGACAAAGATCAGAGAAGGAAAAAAAAAAATGAATCTTCCAGAGGTTATTCTGTGAAAGCAGACACTAGCTTACATCCCCCTAGACAAGAGTGTTGCCATAGGTACTGTCAACTCCCAGTGAGAGCTGTAACCAAGGGCATCAAAAAAGAGAAAAACTGTACTATTTGATGAGGTCCACTGGGCATACCCAGCTCATCAAATTTGAACATTTTGTGTAGCTGTTTTGGAGAATGAGATTTCTGAAAACAGCTGTACACAAATAATTTAATGAGCCAAATATGTGTCCTTCAGGTTCCTGATCTGAGAGGTAATACTCTGCCCCTTGCCTTTGCTAAGAACTGTTTCTTCCTGTCTTGACCAATTAGTCTTAGGAAGAAAATCCTTCCTTGCATTGAATGGCAGTATGCAATGCCTTCTCTCATTCAAATGTTATTTTTTTATGAATAAGATCAATATTGGTAGCAGGAAGGGGATTGCTAGGGCATCTGGAAGACTTGAGAGAAGATTCTACACTCCTGTTTTCTTTTGTCTTTCTCTGCTGCTAACTTGACACGTGGCTACAGGGGGAAGATACTCAGTCCCAGTAGCCTCTGGGTCTCTCTTGGATAGTCAGAGATAATAAAGCATGCTCTTTACCATTGTTCCACCACTAGACTCACTAAGCATGTTAATGGACTTTTGGATTCACAAAATATCCTATCCATAGCTCCCGTTATTGAAGGACATGAGGCATAGAGGATTCCAATACATCAAATCCAGAACTGATATTTTAAGGCAAAACTAATATTTGTAATTTGTTGGAAAAAAGGAAATAAAGGCCCAAGCCCATTTAAGAGGAGATGTGATGGTGCTCATTGAATTGAATCTCTCTCCTAGTCTGGCTCAGAGATCAAGGATATTTCTATTAAAAACAATGCTATAGAATTGGAGCTAGCTGGCCTCAGGACAATAATAAGTCTAGAAAACAGAAGCATAAGAAATTGGGGAGATATTTTTGTAGAAAGCAATTTGGTATTGTGTATCAAAAAACCTTTTAATAGTTTTGAAAGCCTCATTCAGTAGGTTCACTTTTAAAAATCACCTGAATAAATAATTTAAATAATTAGAAACAAAAATGTAAGCAGAAAAGGAATTCATTTATGACATTAACAAAGAAAATTGGAATTAGACCGGGAGTTTTAAAAGTTTTTTTTTTAAAAGGAATTCTGAAAGTTTAATTGAAAGTGTCACATCATTTTAGCAGGCTTCAGAATACCCATTTAAAATTATAGTTATAAGTTGTTGATGCCCTGGGGAAATTTTTACAAATGTAATTTTGCCTGTAAAGAGCTAGATGTAAATTTCAGTGTACTGTATAACCTCTAATAAATATGTGGGTGTGTTAGTGTATTTGAGTGAAAATGTGTATGTGAAGACAGGGGTTGGAAAGAAATCATTAGCAAAATGTTATCAACAGTATTCTGTGAATGCTGCAGATTTTTTTGTCTTCCCCTATTACGATTTTTCTCCCTAATTTACAATCTTCATTGTTAAGTATTTGTATATGTTACACTTAAAGTCAACAATCCAGCAGTATATGTCTTCCATTATTTACTGCTCTTCCCTAGGAGTGAACTTTACTTCCTTGCCTCAGTGACACCATGTTTGGATATGTCTTCCCTTGGCTAATGCAATGAGGTAGAGGTGTCTTGAGTCACTGCACAGAAGAGCTTCTGACTGCCTCTATGTGTTTTGCTCAGTCTCAGTTCTCTCACATCTGGGAACAGCAAAGGCAGGTGCTTCTCTATAAGCTGTATTCAATAATGAAAACAATGTGGAGCAGAAAGAAACACAGGTGACCATAATAGCAGACATGTGACATGAATAGTCACTGGAAGAGCTCCAAAGAATTCCTGGAAGTGTGGGTACCTCGACTGTGCAAGTGGGGTTGTTGGTTTATGTGACAGAAAAGAAGAGTAATACACACCAGTCAGATACCAAGAGAGATTTAGGAAAGCCAATGCACATTCACATTCGTGGGAGAATGTACTTGGGGGCTCCTGGCTCCTCTTTTAAGGGAATTTGGTAAATGATGGGTATGAGAAGGAATTTGGGAATGACATCAGTCTGGTGATCCATAAGAGAGTTTATGGCAGTCTGGATATTTTCAAAATTCTTTGGTTGATATGGGCTCCATTATCTGATCAATATATGATGTTAAGAAAATACTCTAATTTATAGATTTCTTAAAATGTTGTATTTCTCTTTTCCTAATTTATTTATTAAATGGGCTAGTTAACACTGAACAAGGCAATTTTCATAATAGAGTGAATTTACAGTAACTTTAAGATTGACAGGTTTCTCAGATATATGGGGAGTGGCAGAACTCCATATTAAAAATTATACTTCCTTTTCCTTTCTTTTGTAGGCTTTTTACCCACTTCTTTATTTCTTCTATACTACCTCAAGATGGGCATCAAACTTTTTTTTTCATAATAAGCCACTTGGAAATGGAAATTGTTTGTTACTCTAGCAAAGAGAAAATAGCTTTATATGGTTAATTTTATTAAAATTTTCATTTTGGAAATCAAATAATTAGTTAGTTATTGAAGCAAAAACAACCTCATATAAAGAGATGCAAATGTTTCAAGAGTAAGAAAATAAAGACAAGTCAAAAAAGACTCCTCATACCCTATATTTTTATGATTTTTTTCAATTTTGCTGATCAGGCATTTGAATGAATATATTGTATGCTCTATCTTCACTTCTTTGCCTTCTCTTCTTAATCATTTTAAATCTAATTTCTACTTGTGCCAATAAAAGAAACTCATTTTTTCATGATTTTGATATTTTGAAAGTGGTTTAGAATATATGGATTTTTAACAATATCAAGATTGAAATTGTCTATGTATTTTTGGTAGGAATTCCCTACTAAAGCAAGCATCACATCCTAGATATATGAGTCTTTTTGGTGGGATTTCTAAGGACATAACACTGTTTCTTCTCAGTGAAGTTGACCAAGACGTACATGATGTTCGGATCCTGTCAATCGCTGGTGGGGTTGACTGTGATCCTTAGGTAACATGCTGTCTGCCAGGATGTGCTACTGTCAAATGACTAGTCTTTCCTTTGTAGTTAATGGGTGACTTATAGGAAGATACTCTGAGTGTATGTAAATATCCCATTCCTCATTAACCCTCATTATTTTAATATATACTGATGACTTTATTTAAGACAATTATGACTAAGATGATTGTCAAAAATGCTTTTTCAGATTCATCATTTACGTAAAAATTTTACTGATGAAATTTTAATGATGAAATATAGAGTTTTTAGTATGGCTCCTATTCTTTTAGTTTGCCCACATCACTCTTGAAATATTCCTTATCCTGACCTACAAGATGTTCAACTTGGATTTTCATTTTCCTAGACCTGAAACCAGCCATTTTCCTCAAGGGCTCTGATTTCTTTTATTTGAGAGCATTAGGGTTTTGGTGAGGTAATTAGTATAGGCACACCACTGCTTCCAGGCTCAGTGGAGCTAGGAAATGTTTATAAATGGATAGATAAAAATATTTTAGAATCTCTAAATCCTCACTGTGACTATCTATAACCTTGCTTCTGCCTTGATACCACAATACAAAGTCAATTCACAGATCCAACTTCACACTGGTAGGTTGCTTTAATGGTGGGAGATGTAATCCCTGTTGTACTCATTGTATGGATTTTTTTTTATCATACACAAAAGATAGTTTCAGAACTGCCAATCACTAGACAAAGAAATCTCCTAACAAGGTTTCACTATTTGTTCCCAATTAATGCGTTTTCTTCTGAAAGTAGATAGTCAAAGTACTGCATTCAAAGCTACTTTAAATTAAACCTCTTTGTTTTTAGAGTACTTATATTAGTTTGAAAGGCAGGTATATCATTCTGGTTTTCATAATGAGTTCCAATATACATCTATTCTTATTTCCTATGTTCTTTTACACGATAGTATATTTTAATTTCTTTCTTACCTTCCTTTTTTACTTAGCACTATATCCTGGAGATGGTTCCATACATAGCAGATGGATGTATTAGAATTTATTTAACCAACCTCTTACATATGACAGTTTATGTTTTTCCCAGTATTGTATAATGACATACAGTGCTGCAATATATATGTTTATAAATACATATATATGTATATATATATATATTTTTTTTTTCAGTACTGGGGATTGAACTCAGGGTTACTTGACCACTGAGCCACATCCCCAGCCCTATTTTGTATTTTATTTAGAGACAGGGTCTCATTGAATTACTTAGCACCTCACTGTTGCTGAGGCTGAGGCTGCCTTTGAACTCGCAATCCTCCTGCCTCAGCCTCCTGACCCTCTGGGATTACAGGCATTCGCCACTGTACCCGGCAGTTATGTCTCTTAAGAGTGATATTCTAGAAGTCTCTGGGAACAAAAGTTAAATTGATTTTTAGTTTAAATTTTTTTCTTTTTATATTGTTCCAAAAATTGTTATACCAATTTGAATACCTACAACAAGCTTGAATAGGGTGTTTCCCCCAAAGTCATGCTTCTGAATGTATCCTGGGTATTAAGCTTGACTCTCTATTTAAAATATTTCCTTGAATTGAAAATGGTGGCACACACCTGTAATCTCAACAATTTGGGAGGCTGAGACAGGATGGTCACATATTTGAGGCCAGCATTGCCAAATAAATGAGATCTGTCTCAAAAGTTAAAAATAATAACTGGCAGTGAGTTTAGTGGTAGTGTACCTCTGGGCTCAATCCCCAGTACTTCAGTAAATAAATAAATAAATAAATAAATAAATAAATAAATAAATAAAATTTCCTAGAACTTTTTTTCTCCTACATAACTATAGTTCAGTGTCCATTGATCAATATTTCCATATTGCATAGAAGAAAGACTATAGACAATAAAAATTTACTACATATTTCAAAGGTAGAAGACAGAATTTTGAAAGTTTTACAATAAGGAAAGGATATATGTTTGAGAAGATAAATATATTTAAACATATGCAGTGCATATGTGTATCAAAATATAACATGGTAACTTACTAATATGTATAATCTCATGTTTTATGTATCCGTTAAAATAAAAAAAATAAAGCACTAGCACTAGTTACATGGAAGTGGAAAAAACAAGGTGGGTTTCTTATAAAAAAATAAAGTGTTTCCTAGAATTTATGTTATTTGAAGTAGACTGAGATATATTTTGCATGAACTCAGTCCACTGAATTAATTAGAACATACTTGGCACAAGTTGCAAATTTGTCTTAATTATGTTCAAATCTGTCTATTTCCCTTAGTAGATCTCAAGTTCATCCAGAGGAGCTAAGAATACATAATACTATGCAATATTTCAAGCTCAGCTTCACTCTGACTTCTTCCTGAAAGTCTTCCAGGATTTCTCCAAAAGGGTTGATTATTTGATCCTTTTATTCCAAATATCTTTTTTAGAGTATTATTATTTTCTATGAGCTTAGGACAAGTATAGAAATATTACCTTCCTTTTAAATAGAATGCACAACAAATGTATAAGGTTTTGCCTTGGTTTTAAAAAAATATATTTAACTGACATTTATTTTAAAAAGATTAGAAATGGTGGGATAAAACTAAGCCTTATTTTTATGCTTCTTTTTTTTTCCTTTGTATTTGCTTTTCTTCGATACTGTTATTGCATACAATCCTTCCAGATTGTACTATGACTTTGTTTTTGTTTTCTATTTGTTTACCTTGTTTTTAATCTAGAAAAGCAAATGGAAACTAAAAACCTAAATAATGGGTCACATAGTGAAGGACAGTACAAAATCCAGGGAAAACTTTCCAGGCCACCTGAAGGGAGATTTGGATTGGGAAATGGCTCCCTTATGCATCTGGACTACAGTCTGCCCCTTTTCTGGGCTCTCTGCTTCCTGCTGTCATTTCTCACATCCAGCCCCTAAGACAGGGAGCTTCTTAGGGAATTGAAACTGACAACTCCTTGCTGATTAGCAGCCTCAGGACAGGGCATCTCCGGAATGAGATCAATGTCAGCGTGATTTGGCCCACAGCAGCTGTAGCAAGAGGAAAAATAAAATAAAATAAAATCAGCAAATCCTTCCTAGTATTATTTATTAGAACAAAATATCAGAGTCGCGAGTGCCAGGAAGGGAAAGGAAAGGGTTTCACATTGTGCCCTTAGGAAAACTTTCAGCAATGACAAAGGGGGAGACATAAACTCACCTCTGCTCTAAATGGTGTGAATAAGGGCCTTGATATCCAAATCAAAATGCACCACAACTGGAAACTCCAGGTATTCTGAAGCATCTAGGATATCATTAAATTTTTGAGATTGTTTTTGGTTTCTTCTCTTCACAGTAGATTCCACCTAATTGGAGTCTTCAGGAAGAAGCTTGGAGTATTATCATATTTCTGCAGGTGTACCCAAGGAATGGGCTTTTTACACTTGGTTAGCCAAGTCACAGGAAAGTTGTTTTAATATTCTCTAGCTATATGAGAAAAAGGCCAGGCAGCATAGAACAAACCTAAGTAAAAAAGAAGGTGCACGCCTGTTTATGATCCTTATTTCTTGGTGTTATTTCAGGCCTTGCTCGGCTTATTTCTGATTTTTTATTTCTTGACGTTATTGCAGGTCTTTCTTTGCCCAGGACCAAAGTCACCACCTAAAATAAGAAGCAATAATGCTGGTTGAGAAAGAGATTCTTATTTTTTTGTTGCTTCAATTTCTCTAAAGCCAGACTTTCTGCAATATTTAATTTTCCCAGAAACCTGTGAATAAAAAAAAAATACAAGTCAAGGAAAAATAGTCTTGTGATATGATTAACTTTATGTGTGATATGGATAATGATTCAGAAGACCTATATTTAGATGCTTTATTTGTGTAAAATAAGGAAAGTGTTACTGCTGTACAAATACAACTGAAAGACAGCTATACTGAACTATGCAATATTTCAGGCTCAGCTTCACTCTGACTTCTTCCTGAAAGTCTTCCAGGATTTCTCTAAAAGGATTGATTATTTGATCCTTTTATTCCCAAAATCTTTTTAGAGTATAATTATTTTCTATGAGCTTAGGACAAGTATAGAAATATTACCTTCCTTTTAGATAAAATGCACAGCAAAGGTACAGAAATGTATACCTGAATGGGAAAGCACAGAGAGACATATTTTATAAGGTTATGACTTTTGCCAGATTCTTTTGTAATAAATCCCACAACACAGGAGTATCCCCTCTATTCTGTGAGAACCAAAGGACTGGGAGATGATTTTCTCTCTGCATGTATCCTCACAACTGAGTTCCAAGCCTTGCCCACAGTAGACATTCAAAAATGTTCATCACATGAGTAAATAAGTGGATGAATGGAGGAATTCATCATAAAGTTTGGAGGAGGGACAATCTTGAGAATATGTCTGATAGCTCATCTACACCCACATTCCATCTGTCCTGCTGCCTGCCTGGGTAGTTACTTCATTTTATTCCTCTGCTTGGAAATGAGAGTGAGTGTGAGTGTATGTGAGAGACAATGTATCTCTGGTTCTGAATATATTTTTGTGTATGTAAGTTTGGTATTATCTTCCAAACAAAGTTGAGTAGGAATAGAGTCTGAGGTCACCAAAGTTTTCAAAGGGGAAGGAAGATGCTGCCTCCAACAGGTAGCAATTTCTCATTCAGGCACAGAGTGTCCGCTGAAGTCCCTGTAGGGTGGACACAGAGCGCAGCTAGGGCAACAGGTTTAGGGTGATGCAGTAGAAGGTCATGACCTGACAACCTTATGTAGTATCGACAAAGATAATTTAGGAAGAGTTTTAGCAGCTATGTTAAAGTACAATTGTATACTGTGCACATGTTTTGTGCATGTTTTAATTGTATAGTTATCATCTCTACAATCAAGGCGATGAGAAATATGTGCTCATAGTATTCTTCAGACGGTTCAAATTCTTGGAGTTCTACCAACTCCAAGAATTTCCTATGCCTACTTGCAATATCTCATTTCTGCCTCTTTGTCAGTTCTAGGAATTACTGGTCTGTGATCTCTCAGGATAGATAATTTTGTCTCTTCCAGTATATTATGTAGGTGCAATGTTATAGAATATGGTCCTTTTCTCTTTTGTTTTTTTAAAGTCAAGTTTCTTTCACTCTGTATTTTAAAAATATGATAATTGTATTGCTAGAGGGAATAATGATAATAATCACTCAGAACGAGGTACTTATATACATTCTCATTTAATTAATTTCCAACTAGAATGCTCAGCCAAACTGAATTATTAAAATGGTCTTTAAAGGAGTCCTATGGAAATTGATTTGCTTCTGACAAGGACAATTACTCTATTTACCGAAGCTAATGCTTTTATTCGAATAAGAGAAATAATGCATTATTCTCATACAACTAACAAAATGATGATTGCAATAAAAGTGATACTCAGCAATTCTTCCACTTCTTGGAAAGAAGAACATAGTTTCCCCTTCTTTTCAAGTTACTCTCACTTTCATACTTGGGAAAAAATTGCACTGAAGCCTTAAAGTTCTATGTGAAGTGTCAGTTCTAAAAGTTTTCTCTCTTTTATTTATTTATTTTTTTAGTGAAACTGTTTTCTGACTAGTTTTTTACTTTGATAATTCTATCCACCCTAAGTGAGCACATTGGCTTCATGTACACAAAAAAAACAATAGTTTTAGGGTAAAGAAATGAATCTTTCCCATGAAATATCCTGATAGGAAGATAAATGAAAACTGTTGTTTTTTTCAAATAGTGTGAATTAATTACTGAGCATCTCATATGGAATGAAACTATATTTCAGGATCCAATAGAGATTGTTTAAATAATATTTTTATTAAAAGAAGAAAGTAATGATTTTTGAAGCTCTTGGGATGAGGAGCTAGGTGGCATTAATATAACCATTATTTCAATGAAAGATGAGTTAGTTCAACATATTTTAATCTGAAATTCTTTTACATTCTTCATTGTAGTAAAAAAAAATGTCTCATGCAAAATTATAAGTATCAAATATAATATAAATTAAAGGCCAAGGGGGAAAAAATAAATAAATATAAGGCTTCTAATGTTCCCAAGGAGACTGCATCAATCCACAGTACTTGTTTTTTTTTTGTTTGTTTGTTTGTTTTTGTTTTTGTTTTTGTTTTTTTGTATGGCTTGCCAGCAAGACATTTTGCTAGAATATTGTGGATGACAAAGCAAGCTTTAAGGAACCATTTCTCTTTTCAAGAAGATTAATGCTTATTGAGAAATAAAGCACACATGTGAGAGACAGCTAATTGAACTAGTGATGCACAACAAGCTTGCAAAACCACAGGGAAGTAAAACTCCCTAAGTGATTGGAGGAGAGTTGCAGGAGGACCCTGAAATCCTCAGAGTGGAGGATGGAGTATCAATCAATGTGAGTACAAATAGGAAGACAGGTGGGAGGCCATGCCAGGAGATGATTCCTGGTTAGAGTGAAGGGGGTATGGAGATGAACAGGGCAAAGATAATCATGTGGAGCATCAGTCTCATTAGAGAATGAGGCAGATGGCAAAGAAGAAGAATGTGTTCAAGTGTATCAGGCCAGAGAATGCAGCAGAGGGCTCCATAAGCCAGGTTCGCCATTGGCCTGCAGAAACATGTGCTCATCGTATTCTTCAGATGGTTCTATAATTCCCCACATTCTTATCACTGGAAGAGACTTATAAAGTTCCATGATAATATTCATGACTAAAGGGGAACATTTATGGGAGTTGCAGATATTAATTACAGTTGGGCTGAACTCAGCCCAGAGTGTGTGGTGGGAGGGAAATTGTTAACTTCTGGCATTCATTTAGAAAGCCCATATTGAGTCTTTTGTGTTCAAGACCCATGTTTCCCAGAGGTAGAGCAGCTCCAGCTGTCCTAAGCCTCAGAATATAAGTGCTTCATCCAAGGCCACATGACTAATAAGTCCAGCGACTGCGATCGACTTTCCTAGTCACCATTTCAAGTCCTTTTCAGTAAACCAAGCACTCCTGAATGCTGACCTTATTCTAAAGGCCAAGAGAAGTTAAGTACAATTTGGAATTCAATCAATATTGAATGATGGTGACCTTTGGGAAAATGTATCCTGTAATGTCTTTTTTAAATTTTATAATTCCTATATAAAAGCATTCACTTTTTTTATTTTTTCTTTCATTGTTTTCTTTTCTTTCTTTTTTATTTTTTAAAAAAACAATTCCAGGCTAAAACATTCTACAGTAAATTCATTACATTTTTACAAATAAATTAAAATTCAAACTTTAATTCTTCCGTTTTCTGGTTTTCTTTGCTACTGAGCTGCAGACTGATCTAGATATCTATTCTCTCTATATAACACGGAACACACCCAGTTGGACCATTGGCCATGAGGAAGGTACATTTCCATGGCTGTGCTTAAAGGATGCAGGACAGCACTTGGGCCTGTTGGGTACATGCTCAATGGTGGTTGAGGATAACTGAGAAAAGGTGAATGGTATCTGACTCCAGGACAAGAAAGTTCCTTTGTAACTCGACAGTCTGAGTCTTTTTGAGCTATAATTACTCATGGTAGCTGGTAGCATTCTAACGCTGTCTTCCTTTGCCAAGAAGCCAACCACAGTAGTGAATAAAAGTCCTTAAATGTGCTCTTTTTTGTTGCTTAGTTCTTGGCAAATGATGTTTTAGGAACTCTTTAGCAGCATGCTTTCTCAATGAAATAAAAAAGTCTCACACTTCCTTCGTTCTCTATTATCCTGTGATATTTCTGTTTCTTTTTGCTGATATCTCAGTGAATAAATGTACTCCCCCAATTTTCTGTCTCATTTCTGTGCCATACAACTGAGGGATAAGTAATCATGAGTCAGTGACCTCAAACAGGAGGTCATGCACATAAGGTTCTTTTGCACTGACACTTCTGTCATTTCCATAGAAGAAGCTCCTTGTTGGCCCATCGTGTGCAATGCTTTCGATTTATTTATTTATTCAATCTAAAGGTCTTGGTTACCAAATGAGGTCAGGCACTTCGTAGAGACCTTTTGGTTAATGACAGGCCACATACTCCATAGTGGTCTCAAAAGATTATAATGGAGCTGAAAAGTTTCTATTACCCTGGGATGTTGTAGGTGTGCTAGAGCTATAGCAGAGCATTACTCTCATGTTTGTGGTAATGCTGGTGTAAATACACCTACTGTGCTGCCAGTCACATGAAAGTAAAGCAATATAATTGGGTCCAGTGTTCAATGCTTGATAACGATGACAAGATATCATTATCCAACCAGTGTTACTGATTTATGTATTCACTGAATTATGCTATGCGTCATTATTTCAGAGTGTACCCCTTATTATTATTAAAAATAGAAACAGAATGATGTATTACATGAGCAGCAGCCTCTCACTGCTCCTGTTTACCAGAACTCATGATTGCATCAATAGACCACATCAAGTGATTGACCTACATCATCTAGGTTTGTGTAGCACACGCCCTGAGTTCACATAGTAATGAAATTGTCTAATATTTTTTTGCTCAGAATATATCTCAGTCATTAACAACATTTGACTGTACCAAATATTCTTAGGGAACAAAATTTCAATTCCTTCCTCTATCAAGTTCTCCAAAAACTTTGCCCCTAATCAATGAAAGAGGTTCTTGAATTTTAGCATCAAGGAAATCCTGTAGTTTGATTTGAGGGAGAAATCTTACAGATGGGATTGGCATCTTTGTAGAAATCTGTAGACAACAGCCATTTGTCATTATTTTGAGCATGGAGAAAAGGGAGAGAATGTTATGATTGTTTTTGTTTTTGTCTTTTTGTTTTGTTTTCCTTTTACCAGAGACCTGCATTGTAATCAGAAACTAGGAAGACTGGTATTTCTTCTGTTGTTGACTTGAATGTGCTGTTTGCCTTGGCTCCCGTTCACGATTGGCATGCTTGTGTTTTTACTTCAATAGGAATATTGTTCTCTCTGTGGATATTTCTTTTGTGCATTCATTCAGTGACTTATTTCAGTACATATCCACACTGTTAGTATACACGTCTTCTTATATAGTTATGTGCTAAATGACTCTCTGGTCCATAAGCCACCAAAGAAGAAGCAGAGAGTGTGGAGCCTGCTATGGCACCAGCGTGGAGTCAGTGACTGAACACAGGTGGGAATCACTATGGCGAACTGTGCAAAGTTTGGCATAGAAGCAGGGACAGAGAAAGGTACAGTGGGCTATGTGATGCCCAGTTTCCCTGGTATGAGCAATCTGGAGCTCTGTGGTTAATCTCTGGCAGGGGATGAGGAAGAAACAGCTTCCTGAATGACTCTTTACACATCTTGCTACCCAGAGCCACCACCCCATGTCCTTGGTGCTGCCTAGAGGGTCCTAAGTGAGGGCCCTGTGCCTAGGCTTCTCATGGTGGCTACAGTTGCCTGAAGTAAGAATATCTGGGTTCCTGCTCTGGTTTCTTTACTCGCTGTAAGTATAAATAAGGATATATATATATATATATATACACACACACACACACTATGAATTCATAAATCCTATGATCAAATTTTAAAAATATGTGTCCTTCACAAGCATTAACTATGCTGCAAAGAAATAAGTGGAAGCTTTAAAAAATCAGATCATAAACTCTAAGCTGTCGAAAGTGGTTAAATTTCAACAAGAGCTATATTTCAAGCTATCTGAAAACATTTGTTTTATATCTGAATCTTTTTTCCCCTCATGTTGCCCTGATTTTTGTGCAAAATATGACAGAATGGATCATCAAACTCTCAAAAGCATCATTAAGTAAAATGTGAAAGACAAAGTTTATCAGATTTAGGTCTGAACAATATATATTGATATAGGTGTATATATTCACAGTCCCCAAATAATCTATCTTGATTGTATCAGGATTACCATTTCACATTCGGTGAGGACCCTTTCATCCTTCTGGGTAAATAATTGATGTACTTTGATATTACTAATAAGACTGTTGAGAACCATTACATTTTACTGAAGAACAAACCATTTTTTGATGAAAAAAAAAGTAAAAGGTGTAGACTTTAATAAGAAGTCTGATCACCTTGACTCACACTTACAGAGTAGGAGATGTCTAATCATTCGCCCAAGTGTGATTGCAAAGAAATGGCAATACTCCTGCATCATCACCAGCATGAAAAACAAATGAAAGTAAAAATGATTGCAGAACTATTAATCTTTATCCAGGCAGTGGTTTTCTGTGTGTTTGGCTGTTGAGAGTTTCTACTTAAAACTGAAGAAGGTAAACAAAGCAGGTGTTGCATGGAAAAATGTAAAAAAGAAAAAAAATGCTCTGCATTTCAGATCTGTTCCAATTTTATGGCTATCAGATAGGCAAGTGACTCAGAGGAGGGCGGAACTTCAATATCTAGGAGAGAGAGGGTCCTTAACAAATATATTTTGGGGGATTTACTTCTCCCTGAGTCCTTTGAAGGAAGAAAAAACAAAATAAAGGATCATTCAACAAAATTAATTGTACAACTTTTTGCTTTGAGATGGAAGCTCATGTTTGGTTTTAAATGTGTGTGTGTGTGTGTGTGTGTACTGTTAAATTTAAAAGAATTAAATCAAATGTGGGATCACTGAGCAATCTGAAAAATATTTGGTAGTTCTATGTGTTGGGCAGTCTCATAAGAACCATAGATAATTCTCATTCAAGTTTGAGTGAACAGAAACTCTTCCCTGGAAGTAGCATGAGATGATAAGGTGTTACTTACATTCAGTTGCTCTCTCTAAGGCAGTGGTTTATGATTTAATGCACATAGTAAATCCAGCCTTAGAAACATGGAGATCAACCACCATCATTGCCACCAAGTAATTTGATTCAGTACATCTGAGGTTACACACAGAAGTTTGCATTTTTCACAGATGATATAGATGAAGGTGAAACTCAAATTTTGTAACTTGACCAGCAATTCTCAACCATGTGTGCCTATTCTAATTTACCTGGGGAAACTTTATACAATTCCAGTGCTTGATTCCTGCACCCGAAGATGCTAATTGGGTTGCTTTCATATCACATTTTGAAAGACCCACAGGTTATTCCAAGGTACAGTCAGGGCGGAATGTCACCTGCTTAGAGAACTAGAATGCTGAGTTCAGAATTTTATCAAATGACTTCTACACTCACTGCATAGGTCCTAATTAGCTGATCACGATCCTTTATCAGCATTGCTCTAGAAATCACCATCAGCAGAAGAACAGCTACTTTTGATTCTACTTTTGCCTTTTACATTCCAGGCACTCGAGTGCTTTACATTACAGATAATTTTGTTTAGTCTACCAAACCACAGTCTCTGGAGAGGGACAAAGAAATCTGCATTTTAAGCATGCATGCTAAGTGATTGCTACATATATTTTCCTGAGAGCCATTTCCTTCCAATACTCATTTTTTAACTGCCACATATTTTTTTATCCCAGTGTGATCTTTTTAAAGCTTACGTCTGAGGATAGAATCCCTTGTTCAGAGCTCTCTGTGGCTCCCTGTTACCTTAAGGTGGATGGCTTTGTCCTCTTCTCAGATACTATGGTTCTTAGAATTGAAAGCAAGCATTGACAAAGTGTGTGGGTCCCAGGAATTGTCAGATATTATGCTCAAAGGCCAGTCACCCTCTTTTGCTTCAACCAATGCATCCCCAGTCTCTCTCACCCACACATTCACAATAACACCCACACACATGTACCTAGGTTCTGACTTACGTTCCAAACCGCAGCTGCTGTCTTAGACCTTAGCTCTCACCAGCTCTCTTTACTTCCACTTTAAACCATTTCTCACTGCTTCCACTACTTACCCTCTGGCCTCAAATCAGGTGTCCACTTTCAGCCTCTCTGGCAACCTGACTTTTTCCATCTCCCCTGGGCACTCCAGCAAGATGGCCTGGGGCATTCAAGTAGAAAGTAGGTCATTACCAGAAACACAGGATAGAGCTTCACCTGTGTGTTTGTGTGTATGCATGTATGTCAGCACGCATGCAAGCAAGAGGCGTGTCAGTGAGGGACACTGATGGATGAAAGTGTAAACCCTGTCTTGAGAGAGAATCAATCTCCATCAGTCCACTTAGAAGCAATCACAGACCCCATTAGCTGAACACACAACATCATAGGACATTTGCCTTTTTTAATGTCTAGAGCTGTTTGAAGGCTTATGTAATGCAGCTTCTCACTGGCATGACATTGTCTTAGTTTTCTCAGGAACAATTTCACTTCTTCTGATTATACTTTAACAGTAGATCACCAGGGCCCGATGGTCATGGGCTATGCATGCCACCCTTTTATCAGGTTAATCTTTGGACATACATGAGCAACCAGATAATGTAAAGTCACACAATGACAAACACAAGTTGAAGACAATCTTTGGATCTATCAATTTAAAACCCATCTTCTTAAACCCTGGTCTGATGTTCCTGATGGCACATGCCAGTAATCACAGCTTCTTGCAAAAATGAGGCAGAAGGATCACAAGTTCAAGGTCTACCTGGGAAACTTGTAGAGACTCTCTCAAAATAAAAGAATTATAAAGGCTGGAGATATAACTCTGTGCTTTCTTAGAGTGTGCAAGGCCCTGGGTTCAATCTCAATTATTGAAAAAAAAAAAAAAAACAGTTCCAGGTCCATTTTGCTATTATGTTAATGGTCTCAATAATGTTATTTTGCTCCCAGCCAGCTGCACTCCTGTCTAAATGAGAAGAAAACTAATTTTTTTTTTTTTTTTTTTTTTTTTTTTTTTTTGCAGAAAGAGGTCTTTAATGAGAAAGAAGTTGAAAATTTGCATTTGACTCTGGACTAACAATGTTGAAGTATGCACAAGTATGACCCAACACAGATATACCCCAGTGCTCTAGATGGTCAAGAGAGTCTGACCCGTGGAAGTGGGATTTGACATTTTTAGACTCTTTCCACTGTATCCCACATAGTCTTCTCTCTATGCCTCACTAACCCAGTTTTGAGTTCTGGTATTATGTGGCACCTAGGATATTAAAGGAAGACTTACTGCCTTTCCTCTGCATCTATTGTCTAGCATATTTTCTCTGGGTCGTTAGATAAACTACATTTCCTTCCTAGCCAACTGAACTTCTTGACTACTGCTATAAAGTTCACGTGGCTTTATTTCTCAGGATGTGCTGATAAAGTAAAAGAAAAATAATCTATCCATCTAGGAAATTTAATAAAAATCGAAAAGGAAGCTGGAGTTTAATATTCCAAGGGATCGCTCATGGTTTTCAAACTATCTCCTTTGACCATTCATTTTTTCCAGGAAATGTTGACTGTCAAAAAGTCCTGCAACCCCCACCCTCCAGCAAAAAGACACAAGATGGGACTATCTAAGGCTGGGGAAGGTGGAGGCAAGAGAAGTAGAAAGTGACTACTAATGGGATAGCAATTCTTTGGGGGATGATAAAAATGTTCTAGAATTATAATGTACTGGTGTTTGCACAATCGTGACTATCCTAAAATCTACTGAATTGATATTTAAATGAGTCAATTCTATGATATGTGAATTGTGTCTCAATAAAGCTTTTATTTTAGAAATAGAGGATACTTTTGAAGTCCATATGCACAGAGAACAAAGACACCATATAAAGATACTCTTCCTGCTTCAGATAAACTCCAGTAATGTTTTTCAACATAATATTTTCAATAACCACTAATTACTATATTCTATATCTCATCTGAGAAGCTGCCTCCAATTTTTAATTGACTTCTTTAGAGGTTGCTCCTTTTCTATGGAAAGCTATTACCTACATTGGAAATTTCCCTCATTTCCAAGTCACCCACAATTGGAAGCCAATGGCAAGAGATGATTCCATTTAACAAAAGGGGCTGCTTTGAAAGTAGACTTTCAGTTATTCATTTCTAAGGGCAGATAGTTCTATCCACTTTCACATGAGTGTTCTCTTTTAACCAAATTTATTGTTTGATTACAAAAATACCATTTACCATTACTTCAAAATTATGGATTGATTGCAAAAAACTGCAGCTTTTAATGAGCTCACATAAATAATAGTTAGGCTGTGCCATTAATTAAATGTTGCTAAATTCTTTTCCTTCTTTGTGTGCGCTTGCTTCATCATGCCAAGAGATGGTAATCTGCTGTTTATTAAGCAACATTAAATACATGGAGAGGATGGTGATAAATGGTTTTATAGAAATTATCAATATTATACTGTCACTTGTATGTGACTCAAGTGACTCTGCAGGAATAATGAATACAGAGAAATGGGATTTGTTATTCCACATTTTAATTAAACATAAAATGAAGGACCACAGAGAAGGGAATAATCAGTGGGGGTCTGATCATCTGAATTATTGGCTTTTATATGATGTGATTTAAGATCCAGTACATGGTTTGCTTAATTATACTTTTTGACATGTGCCAATGTGAAGCTCAATACCACACAAGCTGTTCAGTCAATGGCAGTTTAATTAACCTCTCTGAGACAATGTTCAAAGATGCAGTAATAGGGACAAAGCATTAATATGTTCAAGTTGTTGAAAGATTATATTAAATATTATTTCTCATGCACCTAATACAGTGTATGGGAGGTGTCAAAAATGTGAGTTTTATTTCATTTCATTTGAAGGCTTCTACCTGGTATTTTCCCTGGGTGAGGTTGCTCCTAAAGCTTACCACGGTTTTGAAAGTCCACAATTAAATTTCATCTCCTTAAAGCTGTTAAGTCACTTTATTCCTTAGAAGTACTATAAAATGTGAAGTATATACATCAACACATTGGTGGTAGTTGTATAAATTGAAATATATTTTCAGGAAAATGATTTGGATATAAATAGGTTCAGATCTTTTGGAAAAGTAGCTTATTTTGAAATATCTATCCTAGGACATAATAAGATACCTGATAACACTTTAGGCATTGATACATTACAGAGAATTACTTATAATATAAAATGTGGGTACATTTAGATATCCAGCTGTAGGAGTGTGTTGGTCAGTTTTCCATTACTGTGACAAAGTATCTAAGCAATCAATTTAAAAGGAGGAAAAGTTATTGGCTCAAAGATCCAGAGGTTTTAGTCCATGATGATTTGTCCCTGTTTCTTTGAGTGTACAGTGAAGTAATACATCATAGGGAGAGCATAGGAAGGCCTTCTCACCTCATGGTATCTAAAAATCAAAGAGAAAGAGATAAAGAGATTAGTATCCCAATATCCCCTGAGAGGGTAAGATGCCAATGACCCAACTTCCACCCACTAGGCTCACTTCCTAAAAGTCCCACCACCTCCAAACAGCGCCATGGGTTGGCAATAAAATCTTTATCACATGGGTCTTTGGGGAACTTTCCAGATCCAAGCTATATCAGGAAAATTGTTTTGATTTATCATTTGACAACCACATACTCTCTGGCTCCATGCCCCCTTCACACTGTGCCAAAACTCAAAGAAAGGATTTAAGTGGAGAACCACCTCTGCTTTGGATTGGACCGAGTCCAATATCAGCAAAATATCACAAACAGCAAAATATCAAGAATCATAAAAAAAACCTCGAGCAATATTTACTTAGTTATTCCCCCAAATGCACCCTCTTTGAAAAACTCCAGAAAATAGTGGGGATACCTATATCTATGTATCTGTATCTGTAGCTATAGGGAGAGAGGAAAACGGAATGTTATATATATATATATATATATATATATATATATATATATATATATATATACACACACACACACATATATATATACACACACACACACACACACACACACACATATATATACACACACACACATATATATAAATAATGTTCCACCATATTTTATATGATAAAATATTGTGATTTTTTTCACAAACATTTCTAGCATATCTAGGGAAAAATTACTCTGGATTTTGAAACAGACTTCACATTGAGATTACTTTTTGAGGAAGTGGGTTTCTCTGTTGACATTATCCATAGACACCCATTCCAGATGTGTGAAAAATATCCTAAGCTGCTGCCAGTCTGAATCACACATAAGAAATTTGCCTAAAGTTCACTATGATGCGAATCTTAGCAGTTCACCAAAGGAAAAATCACTTCTTCCTGGGTTTTTTTTTTTTTTTTTTTTTCTGAACAATAGCCACTTCCTCCATTATGTTTAACTGTCTCTAATATATAAAGTTGCAAATAAGAAGGCAGGTGGAATTGGTTATGTTTTAGTCAGATTTTTCACTGCTGTGACTAAAAGACCAACCAGAACAATTTTAGAGAAGGAAAAATTTACTTGGGGGCTCATGGTTTCAGAGTTCTCATTCAACAGTCATCAGGCTACATTCCTCCGTGCTTGAGGTGAAGCTGAACATCATGGAGAAAGAGTGTTGCTAAGGCTGACATGATGATCAGGAAGCAGAGAGAGATCTCCACTTGCCAAATACAAATATAAACTCCAAAGCCATGCCCCAAATGTCTCACCTCCTCCAGCCACACCCTACCTGCCTTCAATCACCACTCAGTTAATCCCATCAGGTGATTAATTCACTGATTGTGTTAAGCCTCTCAGAAGCCAATCATTTCTCCTCTAAAATTTCTTGCATTGTCTCACACATGAGCTTTTGGGGGACACCTCACATCCAAACCCTAACAGGTTAGCGGGAAGTTGTTTTTCTCCCAATGGCATATTCATTTACATACACATTTTAAATAATATAGGTGCATAAAGCAGAAAGGCCATCAGAACTCTTTTGAGAATTAGTTTCAGAAATTCAGGTTTATAATAGCTGTGTATAAACATCAAATGTTCTGGGCAAATAAACTTCATCCATAGCAACTAAATAGGATTCCAATGCTAATTTATAGGATAGACTTAATTCTGCCAATTCACTCCAATTTAATGACTAATTTGTTCTGCAGAAGGTTATTTTTAAATGTCTGTTTTAAATTCCTGCAAATTTGCTAATGATGTATTAATGTATAAATTTATAAATACAGAAATAATAACATGATGAAATAAAAAAGCAGCATGATTCACATTTATGTAAAATAAACTGTAAATATAAAAATAATGTAATATTTTAATATAAATATAAAATGTATCACACATGTACTGATAATGTGACAAGTAAACATGCAAAAATTATTAATAGAAATTAAGTCTTCATGTTGAAATCATAGTTTATATTTACTTTATCAATGCACTTTCTTCAGTTTCCTTAATTCAAATAATGAATGTGTGGCCATAAAAGCTATATGAAATACACATACCTTCCTTTATGTTTTGAAAACTAAGCATCGTTCACCTGTGATAAAAACCAGGATAACACAGTGCTCAGTTAATGCTGAGGTTCCATGAATATTCCTTTTCTCTGATTATATTTGAAGAAAGTCAGAATTGCTTCTTTCTGTAACATCTCTTCTAAAATTTTTCTCAGTTCTTGATATTGCACAGTTATGGATTTTCCCCTTTGGATCTTGGAATCCTGTGACAATTCAAATCCTGGAGGAACTAAGGAGGAGGAGGAAACTTCTGCAATTTTTAGTTACTTCCTGGCATCAAGAATGAGTTGAGATCTGGGGAGATAGCTGGCTGAGAGAGTGTTTGCTTAGCATGAAGGATACCCTCAGTTCCATCCTCAGAACCAAGGGATTTAAAAAAGAAAGAATGAGTTATTAGCTGAGAAAAATTCTGAGCAGTCACTCTTCCAAGTCAGGCGGTCACGTCCCTTGGCTGTTATAAATCAGTGTAGATGCTCTTCAATAGGCTCTCAACTATTTAAAGATTACCTCTCTCCTAAGGGTATTCCTCTATTGGACTAACCAGATTCCAAATTATCACCAAGAGAGATCTTCCATTGACTTAAATTGTTGCTGCCTGATAAAATGTAATTACTCCTCTAAGATTTGTCTCATCAGCTGATTATAGGTCAGATTCATTTGAGTGCAAGTGAATTGTACCAGAGTAAAACTGGTATGAATTGTGGTTGGACCCTGGCCAGTCAGGGCACTAGGACCACCATAAGATACTTTTTGGCCCCTCTGGAATTCCTTTATATGAAAAAATTAGAACAAGACTTATTACCTTTACAATAAACACTGTAGTTTAAAATTAGTGTTTAATATTTTTGTGTGACTCTAGCCCTCAGGACAAACTTAAAGTTGTCTGTTATTACTATTAGTATTCTTACTATTATCAGCTTGAATCTTCTTTTATTACGAAGAGACTGAGGCATCAGGAGTTTCGAAAATATATCCAAGAATTATATTCACATCTGTTAAACTCCAGGACCTTCTGGGGAGAGAAGAGAAAATAGATGAAACCAATTATTCTGAGAACAGTTGCCGTCCTCCAGGACTCTGTAAATTGTTTACATCCTGATCTGTGCAGCTTAAGAGCCTCTCAGACACTTGTGCTTTCCTGATGTTAGCTGTGCACAACTCACTCTCCATGTGTTGTTAGAAAATGCATTTGTGTTCCCCTCCCACCTCCAGTCTCCTCCTTTACCCTCACAATAGTAAGAAAATGTACTGACATTGTTTGTTATTGTTTAGATAAGAGGTTTCTTCCAAAAGCTCACACCTGTGAGAGAATGCAAAAACATTCAGAAGTAAAATGATTAGATAATAATAAGAATGTAACTTAGCCAGTGGATTAATCCACTGATATGGATTAGCTGGGTGGTAACTGTAGACTAGTAAGTAGAGTGTGATTGGAGGAGGTGGATCTCTGAGGGTGTGTCTTTGGGGTTCATATTTGGTCCTTGGTGAGCTGAGCTCTCTGTCCACTTCTTGGTTGCCAGGTCCTGGGTTGATTTTCATTGCTGCACTCTCCTGCCATAGTGTTCTGCCTCACCTTGGGCCAGAGCTATGCAATGGCTGATCTTGGACTGAATCTGAAACTGTGAACTAAAATGAACTTTTTAAAGTTGAAATGTCAGGTCTTTTAATCACAGAAACAAAAACCTGACTAAAACATTGATCAAGAGCCTTTATGAGGCTAGGAGTTTTCAACTGGATTTAGGAAAGAAGGAAGGGAGGGAGGGAGGGAGGGAGGGAGGAAAGACTGAATAAGGGGAGGAGGAGAGAGAAAGGAAGGAAGGAGGGGGGAAAGAAAGAGAAAAAACAAGAAATACTGTAGTTTCCCCCTGTCCTTACACTTCCATATTGATATCTATGGGTGAGGAATTGGGAAGAGAATTTTTATTTTTCAAGCTAAAATATAGGGGTTTAAGTTAGTAAATCTCTCCAAACCGTTCATTCATTTAAACAGTATCAAAATGTTTATGTGTATGTGTATGCATGGTTTCATAGATTTCTATGTCTGTATTTCTTATTATGTATCACAATATAGTTTTTTCTCTGCATTATGTCCATGTCTTAATCTATCATGAGAGAAGGATAACTATCATGCTTAAAAGAATGGTCTCAAACCATATTCTGATTTTTAGAACTAGATCCACAACCATAGGCTACGTGTTTTAAAGTTCCTGTGAAAAAACAACTAACTGGGTGTTAGCTGTTATTATTATTATTATTTTCATTAATGTTTGAGTCTATCTATGCCATCATGCATCACTCAGAAGAATTTTCATTTTTAAATAAATACACCTCTGCATTTACCCATCGTGAAATAGTAACCACTGTCACTCTGATTTGCGGTTGAACTTTGTGAATAAATATTTGGGGAACATATTTAAATCTAATGTTTCTTTTCTTCTCTCATTATATCATATTAGTAAAGGGCATGCCTCAAATTCAATTGGAATTCAGCTACCTATCTATAATCTATGAGAACTACCTTATGTTGATATCATTTATGTGATGTACCATACCTTTTGTTTTTTTTTTTTGTACCATACATTTTAAGTAAGTCCATCCAAACATACTTTCTACATTGCCGTCAATTATTTGCGTAGATGGCTATCACTCAGAGGATTGTGTTCTAGGATATCAAGAAGTAAAAGCACTACATATCAAGTCAGTAAACAACTGCTTAAGTGTGTTGTTACTCTGCTTCTTTTCATTGCCTCTAGATTGTTTCTCTCATCTTGTTTCGTGTCCTCTGACCTGTTGTAGGGTTGGCTTTCTGTGCAGTTCAGCATGGCTCACTCTTCTGGAGTGACCCCCAATGGATGATTTGGAGCATTGAAGGAAAGCACATTTTGTTACCCTGTGCAGAGCCACTCATGGCATCTTTTAAAATACCACATTATCACCACTAGAACAAAAAGAAAGCTTAGTATCCCATCGAACACCCTATAAAACTGAGGATCACTCTTCCCAAGGACCATTTTCTCTAATATTCTTCAGATTTCTCTAGTTTTATTATAGGAAACAGATATTTTGATGTTGCAATGGAGTGCAATATGGAGAACGGAGCACTAAGGAAGCCAGCTGAATATTCATAAAGTTATCCATGATAACATTATCATAATAGAAACATGTCAGACACAACTTATGTGTTGGATGACTGGCTGAATAAACTGTGAGTCATTAACACAGTTTTGTACTTTCTAGTTAGACAGATATGATTGATTTCTATCAAGTGATACAGTATGATTTACAAAATGTTATTAAGTGAAAAAATCAGAGTTCAAAAACTTGTATACAATAATCATCCTGCATTTTGTGCAGAAAAGAGAAAACATTGAAGAGATTTTTACATATAAATATAAATCTGGATATGTTTTACACACACAAATAAATTCATAAAGGATATTCTAGAGTCAAAAGAAAACTGTGTCATGTGGATAAATGAAAGATAGTATAGATAGGAATGGAATTAAGATTTTTTCCTAAATAATTACGTATGTTGTCTTGTCTTTAGAATCATATATGTTTTATTTATTGTAAGGCCAAAATTAAAGTGAAAAACATTTAAGAAGTAAAATATCAAGTACCTTTTTGAAAAAAAGAAATGTAATTTTTTAATCAAATTTATGACAGGATCAATTAAGAAAAATTGTCCATTATTTTACTAACTTTGGTGAAAATATCATAGCTATACGTCCTTTTTTGGGATACATTTTGAGAACAAAATAATTTTATGAGAAACCTTGACATTCTTTGGTAAGCTTATTGTTGGTGATGGAAATGTATACTGTTTCCAAGGACCTTGTTCATGATTCATGGCCTAGAATGAATGGGTGTATATATTAGTAATATTGGAAAGCCCTTCCTCCCTGAGGGATAGAGGAAGACAAAATATGGAATCAGTGAAGATGAGAAAGAATTCTGTGCTTTTGCTTTGGGATTAGATAATTAGCAGAAGACTACTAGCAAATATAAATAAAACAACAACAGAAACAACAGTCTGTCCATTGAAAAGCATAATAGATATCTATTAATAGATAAGATCTTATTATAATAGATAGATATCTTATTATCTATTAACTCACTTTACCTTCAATGATACTTTCTCAATATTATATCATTAAAAATAACTCTTATCAAAAGAAGTAGATTTACCTTTAAAAAAAAAGAATGGTTCAGATTTGGGATAAGAAAATTCTAATATTATGAGCTTGGAATATCTTATTTGTCAGAAAGAATATCACCAAAGAATGATGTAGGCATGTCCATAGTGCACACAGGAACTATGTATTAGAACCAATAGGACAGAATAACTGACTTTAAGGGCCAAAGACCAAAGCTTGAACAACATAACCATCAAAAAGAAAAATGGATAATGCCCAACATAATCAAAAATACACAAGGAATATTAGACATTTTTAAAATCAGATTGTGTAACCCACATTGTAATGGCTGATGAAGGCAAGGACTAGCAAACCCTAAACCACTAGCTGTTCCAAAAAAGGGAAATGATCACTAGTACAGGAGGCTGTTAAGAAAGTCAAGAACTAAAATATATCTATTTCTTTATTCCATAGGGAGCACCTCTTACATTAGCAAGATCCCTTCAGTAGAATATAAGGTGAAAAAATGAAATGACCTCCATGCATTCCTTCACTTGGTGATACCTTGACTCTCTTGGTGTTGCTAAGAAATACACTGAAGTTTTTAATTTCTTACACAGTTATTCCTCTTTCTGCAGCTTTGTTTCATGGGGCCCATCTGTCTCCCAAGGCCATGGTACTCTAGTTAACCTAGTATCCTCCTCTCAGAAGGATATATACAATCCCAGGATCATGGCGATTTGATAGTACTGGTGATACTCTTCGATCGATCGATAGATAGATAGATAGACAGATATAGATATTTCAGACACCAAGTTCTTTAATTTTTTTTTTCTTAAAGTTTATCTGGGCATTCTAATTATTCTCTCTCTTCATGAAATTATGTGCTAAACTTTCAATATTTCCCATATTTCACAGATAAATTTGGATTTATTAATCTTCTATCAATCTCCAATCAAGTTCTTGTCGTTCTAAAAGGTCAGCCCCAAAACCCATATAGAAAATCATAAAGATTCCTGAGCACCTCAAGTCCATAAATCTCTCCACATAGCCCATTTGGTTAACCTGCGAACACACGAGTCACCTCCCCCAAAATGACATACCTCAAGAATTTTATTCTAAAGTTCAATGTTCTGACCTTTGCTCTCTAGTCCCCAGTCCTTTCATCGCCTTACCTTCCTCCCTTCCTCCATCACCATGACTTGGAATTCCTTCCTCTGTCCTCCAGCCTATTGCGCCTGTGGTGTACATCTTTACCACATTTTTATGATTCTACATAAAAATCATCATATCTGGATGAATGAGTGGAATTGGAAAACTAATGGCCTAATTATGTCATTGTAATCCCTAGTACATTTCCACTTTTTTCTTCTTTCTACCTTTCTGCTTTGACAGTTCAGAGAGAACATTTAGTCTAGTTCCCCGTCTCAGAGGGAAGGCCTCTCATATTTCACCATTAAGAATGGTGCCAGAGGAGGCTTTTAGAAGTTACTCTTTATTGTGTTAAAGAAGAGCCCTTTTATTTCTGGGATTCTAGCAGATTTTATCATGAATGGCTTTTCTGTTTCATGATTTTCTTTATGTGTTGAAGGTGATTCTCTCCTTCATTCTGTTAGTGTAGAGAATTGCAACAATTGATTTTTCAAGTATTACAAAAACTTCACATTTCCAGAATAAATTCAACATGGTTATGATTTGTTTTCTTTTTCTATAGTTAGCCAAGTGTTTGCAACTTTTTTAAAAAAAAGATTTTGCATCTATCTGCATGCAAGAGAAAGCTTCCCTCTCTTATAATGGCCTTGACAGACTTTTCTAACAAAGCTTGTTGCTTTCATACAACAAGTTGGAAATGTTTTTTCTTTCTCTGTTCTCTGAAAATGTACTTAAGGTTGGTGTATCCTTCCCTTTAAGTATTTGCTAGAACTTTCTAACAAAGTTATTTGGGCCTTAAGTTTTTTGTGAGAAGCTCTGAAATTATTTACTTGTTATTTATAGCAGATATAGAATTATTTGATAGTCTATTTTTTTTTTTCATGAGAAACAGTTTGGCAAGCTATAGTTTTTCTAGAAACTTGTCCATTTTTTTTACATTTTGAAATTAATAGTAAAAGTAATATCTTCTTACTTTGTTTTAATATCTAGCAGATCTGTATTTTCCTTTAGCAGTTTCACTATTACTTATTAATTTCTGTAATCTTTCCAAAGAACCATCTTCTGGCTTTTACTGATTTATTTTATTTTATTAATTATTAATTTCTACTCAAATGTATTTTTTTTGTTTTTAACTTGATTTTATATTGGATGTTTACTCTCTAAATTTTGAGGTGAATACTTAGTGTATTGATTGTTGATTTTTCTTTTCTAAAGTATTTTTTAGAGAATAAAATTATTAAATTTCAACTTGGGTCACATCTCATAATTTTGATGTGTTCTATATTTGATATTATTTGGTTGGAAAGATTTTCTAATCTTTTTAGCTTCTTCTTGAATTGGGTATTTACAGGTGTATGTCCTGTTTTTTTTTGGGGGGGGTATTTGTTTTGTTTTGTTTTGTTTTGTTTTTTTGCTCTTGCTTTGCTTTGTTTTCATAGCTGGGTATCAAGTCCATGATCCCACACATGCTAGGCAAGTGCTCCACAGTTGAGTTAGATCCTCAACCCCCTTAAAGTATATATCTTAATAGGCAAACTTATGAAGTTGTTTGGTTGGTTTGTTTTGCTTTTTAGTTAATTTTGTTCGGTGAAAATAATCTATGTGCTTGAAAACTTTTGCAATTTTGAGGGTTTTTTAAATAAGCTACTATATGATTAATTTTTTAATGTTCTTTTACCTTGATAATTGTGTGTTTGCCATTTGGGGAATACTATTTTGTATATGTCAATCGGACAAAATTATTAATCTTGATTTTCTAAATCTCCTTTTTTCCTACTTATTCTATCAGTGACTTAAAGAGGTATGTTCAAATATGCTGCCACAATTGTAGTTTCATTTATTCCACGAGGAATTTTTATATATTTTCAGGCTACTTTTGTGACATACAGTCTAATTGAAAGAAAATATAAAGGAGGTAATTGTTTTGAACTAAGCTGCTGAACTAGGTCCCAACAGCTGAGACCAGAATAGATTCACTTGTGCTAAATGCCACGTAGTCAAATGAAATTTAGAAATGAGCCAGTTCTAAAAATAGGAAAGAGAAAAAAACAATGAGATTCAAAGCAGCAAATCAAAAGGGACCCATTCAACCTGAAAGGATGTGATAAGCAAGCCCTATCTGCTTTTATCCATATAAGGAAATTAGCTTTGAAATGACCACTTTTTTCTGTTTATTTCTGGGCCTTAAGTCTTTTGTAATGGTGATCCTATCCCATCTGCTCAGCTTAGCAGAGCATCTTTCTTTTTCATAAATGGGATAAAGGCTAGCCCATGAATTGTTAATAAGAGCCAATTAGATTCTTTAAAAAACAATTGGATAAAATTGTGTTCCTGAGAGTCTAGAGTCATTTTATTTGCCAGGTGAATTATACTGTCTCTCATTGGAAAGTGTTTTTATTTATTCATTCATTCATTCATTCATTTTTCTTTTTACTGTATATTCTTTACTAGCCCTTCTAAATTCACTTTCTCTGCACTCAAAATATTGATGCAGTGAATTCTATCATCAGGTGTTCAGCTGGGTCTGGCTACCAAGACACATGGACAAGACGCAGAAAGTTGGAAGGACAGAGAGAATTAATTGCTTCCCTGCTCTCTTCTGGACCACAGGGTAAAGTCTTCTATCCGACTTCACAGTTTTTGTTAAGCTGTTATTTTTCTGTACCTGCTGCCATAACTCTGTCCAAGTTCTAATGGCCATGTTCTCCTTTTGTTTCTTCTTTTTCCAGTTTCTTTGGCTTAAGGGTTTACCTGCATTTGTATACCATTTTATGAATGCAGAAGTCCTCACCCACTTGTCATGGTCTCAGAGGGACCTAGGTGTATGGTGGCACCAATGTACAGCTAGTCTCCAGTGTGATCTTAATTTGTAGACCGAATGCTTCCTTGTCCCTGGAAAACTCACTGCCAATGCACTACAAATATTTACAACATGACATGTTCTACACTAAATGGTCTATGTCTAACTTAAGTCAGTTCTTTGTATCTAATTTCTCTAATTTCCTACCCAGCTGAATGACATTTTTTTTTTTTTATTTTTTTTTTGGTACTGGGTATTGAAGGCAGGTGTCTGTAACCACTGAGCCACATCACCAGCTCTTTTTTTTAAATATATATTTTATTTTATTTAAAGACAGGGTTTCCCTAAATTGTTTAGGGCCTTGCTTTGAACTTGTGATCCTCCTGCTTCAGCCCACCAAGTCACTGGGATTATAGGAATACACCACCATGCCCAGCTTGAATGACCTTTAATAAACAGAAAATTCCAAGTCAATGGGTATGAATTTAGGCAAAAAAAAAAAATGGGAAAACTTAGTTGTGTTTCCCAGAGATTCCCACCTCTACACTTAGAGGAAAGCTCAAAGATGTCATGGGTCTTTGTTGTCCCCATTTGCTGAGGGGATTCATTTACTTTTTCATTTTCCACTTATGATATATATTTTGGAGACCTAGCTTTATGCAGTCTTCTATTGAATTCATAACCTTGAGAAAGGCTTGAACTTTATCTTTCTTCTTCATTTAGATGTTAAAAAGAGAAGCTGAAAGAAGTCAGTGCTGGGAAATATCTGTAGCTTCCATGGGTTCTTACAAAATTTTCATTTTCAATTTATGCTGCTCTTTTCTTCTCTCTCTACCATCTTTCTTTCCATCCTTTCTTATTTATTCCTTTTAGATATATATGGCAGTAGAGTATAATTTGACATATTATACATACATAGAGTATAAATTACTCTAATTAGGGATTCAATTCTTGTGGTTGTACATGATGTGGAGTTCCACTGGTTGTGTCCTCATATATGAACTTAGGAATGTTATGTCTGATTCATTCCACTGTCTTCTTACTCCCATCCTCTCTCCCTTCCCTTCGTTTCCATTTATCTAATCCACTGAACTTCTATTCTTTATGCAATAAATATCTCTTTTTTTGCTTTAACAATTTTACTTATTCTCACATTTTATTTTTTAATTGACATGTAAGAGTTGTATAAATATGTGATGAACAATGTGAGGTTTTGATACATGTGTTCACTGTGGAACGATTGAATCAGACTAATTCACACATCCATTACCTCAAATATTTATAATTTTTATGGTAGATAAATTTAAGAATATTTTTTTAGCCATTTGGAAATATGCAATATTTTTAATTATCGTCTCCTTATTGTGTAATATAAAGCAGATCTTGTTCCTCTTATCTAACTGTAACTTTATATCCCTGAATCAATATCAGCCCTTTCCCTGATGCTCCCTGTCCCCCAACCTCTGGTATCACTGTTCTTCTCTACAACTATGGACTAACTAGTTAACTAGTTCAACTTACTTTTCTTTGTTTCAAGGTTGCAGTTGAACCCAGGGATTTATTCATGTTGGACAACCCTCCGCCACTGAGTCACATCCCCAACCCACCCACAACCCATCACCTTTTTTAGATTCCATATATAAAATCTTTTACGATTTTAATCAGAATCCTTATTTGTTTCCCATGGAACACTTTTGTAGTATTATGCCTTCATTAAATTGATTTAATGAATCTGCTCTGATGAACTTGGAGTACCTTGGTATCCTGTCTTATTATTCATTGCTTACCGTGACCTCACGTTCCCACATGAAAAACCTAACAAGGTGATAGTATAACTTAGAAATACAGCTTGAGATCCAATGAGTCTCAGTGTATTTTATAGTAAACTAAATAATTTTGATTTTGCTGATTTCCCTGATCAATATTCTGTATACGAAGAGAATATATACAGATCATTTGATCCAGGTGTTGCAGTGATGTATGTGTGAAATGCATTCTCCTCCATTAACTGTGGGAAGCTGTCAATGACAGGTGACTGGCCTGTGAGGGCCCATACTTTAAATGCGTATGTAACTTCTCATCATGGATTTGTAAGAAACATGTATGTTCGCTACTTTTAACGTTTTCTCCCAACAGCTGAACCTAAAAGGACTCAAATAAGATACTTTTGCACTAAAAGGAAGTTCTTTATCACTGAGAGAGTCTCCTCTCACTAATAATCCATTCATTGAATAAGAAATAATTGCTATTTGCTAAACACTGTGATTGTGGAGTTTTTTTATATAGGCAATAGTCTAAATGATTGTGTCCCATACTCCAAATTCATCTGTCCAAATCTTAACTCCCAAGGTGATGGTGTTAACAGATTGGGAATTTTGAGAGGTGATTCAGTCGGGGCAGGGACGCGGGAAGAATCCTCACAAATGGAATTAATGCTTTTAAAAAGGATGCCAAAAGGGACTTCTTGCCCCTTCCACCATGTGAGTACATAGCAAAAGAAGGCTAGTAAAAGAAGAACTAGTAAATGAACCTTTACAAGACATTGAACTGAATTTTCCAGTGCTTTGACCTTGGATTTTCCAGCCTCCAGAGCTATGGGAATTAAATTTTTGTTATTGGTTAACCATTTAGTTTATGATATGTATATAGCATCCCCCAAATAATAAGACACATAGGTAGTGGTTGGAATTCACATGTGTTGAATTCTACAATTTATTGGCCACTTTCTAGGAAGTTTTATATACTCTTTATTCTTGTCTTAGTACGGGTAGTTAGCGAATTTTTTTTATCTAACTTGTAAACAAGGAAACCAATACTGAAACATTTTTTTATCTTATTTAAAGTTAAAGCAAAACACTTAAGTGCCTATCAATATTAGATAACCAAAATATTTCACTTCTTCTCATAGAAGAATTGCTTTTCCTTATTTGTTGGTTTCTTTTACAACCCATCTTGTTCAATGCATTCTTCTGTTATCCTAGTTTCAGGGACACCATAGGAGATAAAATAAAATCAGAATTCTCTACTGGAATTGATATGTAGATACTGAGACAGGAAGATTCATTCTCCTAGAGTCGCTAATATAGAACATGTTATCAAGTATCTTGTCTACTGGCAAAACAGACCTCTTCAATATAAAGCCTAGGATGGATAAAAGGTAAAGAGGATCAAAACAAACAGTCATGGCCATGTTGAATTTTGGTTCCAGCATTTGAGACCTGGTTACCTGTAGCTCTATTTTGATTCCTGTGAGCTTTCCCAGTATTCCTTATTATAATTTGAGCCACAAAAATGCCTGTTGTCCTTTAACTTATTTGCATTGACCTTCTATCACTTTCAGCCCAAAGTGTCTAATTAACATATTCTTAAATTTTTTAAGAAGAGACATACACCCAGTTTAATTAATACCCCAAACTTCTAACCATATCTTTCTACCTCTATTTTTAGTTGTCTTATTTTAATTTTTATGTACATGTATGGATATATAAATTATTTTTCATCGTTTTTGACAAGATAATTCATATCTTTCCCTCTGTGTCTGTTTCTTCATCTTGCTGATAATTTGTGAATTAAGAATAGACAGCTGTGATGTCCCACTACTTCTTATCTCCCTCAGGTGAATTTAGGAAGCGAGATTCTAAATAGAAAATTCAAAACTACATAAAAGTCCTTTCCAATCACAGTTCACTTTTTTAAATTTAAAAAAATCTCCTTTTAGCAATTCCAATTGATCAAATTGTCAAAGCCTATAAAAAATTCACTTAAAACTAAATTTTAAATATTTATACATACATGTGAATAAATGAGCAAAACTCTTGAGGTGGAAAAAAACATCACAAGGGGCACTGACATCAGTTAATATATATTTTTTATGAGAAGATTATGATGAGGCAGACGTCACTCACGTCTTAAACACAAGTGCACCAGATATTCATGCAGGACCAGAATGAATTTCCATAGCTTTTCCTGAGGAGGAAACTATATTTTACCTTAAGTCGCTCTATTCAAATGAAGTCAGCTATATATTTTTATTTTTTTCAATTTACTGGGCACATAGCAGGTATTAGATAAGAAGAGAAATGCTCATGAACCCATATGACAGTAGACACAGAATGTTAATGCAGACAAAACTTGCCCCATTGTTACTGTGACTGGCTATGCTACAAAAGAACTATATTTACATTTACAACTTCATCCAGAGGGAGAATCTATCCTCAGTTCAAACCCAGTAAGGGAATTACTCTTTTCTCTTAATAGTAAAGAGTGTGTCACCCATACAATTTTAGGAAACAGAAACTGACAAGAGAAACAGAAAACTTATATTAGAAAGGCAAAAAAAAAAAAAAAGCCAGAAGGCCATAAAAATAAAGCAAAGTCCAAACATGTAATTTATGGCAAACATTTTATATATCATGTTGGAAAGAAGAAAAAGGTTAGGTTAAATGTTATGCCAAAGAAGTTCCATTTGAAGTGCAAACTGATCCAACAATTAAGAAAAAAAGGGGAGAATTTCCCTTGTGCATCAAGAACAGACAGGATGTGAGTATAGTTTATTCAAAAAAGATGGAAATCCAAATACAAGAGGCATGTAGACCCCCCAAAAAGGCATAATCAAAATACATCCTCTACAGGACATATAATGAAAATGCCTAATACACACAATAATGACAGAATTGTAAAAGCTGCAAGTGTACAATGGCAGTTTGTACTTAGAAGTAAGCCAACTCAGATTTCACCTAATTTTTCAACTCTGACCCTTAAAGTAAGTAGAATTTGGAAAAATATATACCCAACCCTGAAGGGAAAAAAAAGGTGACAACCAAGATTATTATTTTATGTAGAAAAACTAATCTCCATACTTGAAGATGAAATAAAATAAAACCTTCTATGATAAGCACAAACTAAAGGAATTCATGACCTGTAAGCTTACACTACAAAACATACTCAATGAAATATATCATGCAGAAGAAATGAAAACCAGCATAGGGATGAATTGTCTCAAGCAATGGTGGATTCACTTACATAAAACAAACCATTCTTGATATAGATAATCAGAAACATCACAATGCCATAATACAAGGTAATCGCAAACACCTGTCTCACTAATAGATAGGTCATCTATATAAAAAGCAAGTAACAACCCTTTAGATCTAAAAAATTCTGTTGATCAAATGGACCTAAAACATCTATAAAATATTTTACCCATCACAACTGAATTTACTTTCTGTTCAGCAGCACAGGGAACTTTCTCCAAAATAAATTATATTTTAGAGTCCAAAGAATATCTTGGCAGATACAAAAAATAGAGATAATTTTTTTGTATCTTATCAGATTATAATGGAATAAAATTTAGAAATAAACAACAATATAAAAAGAGAAACAATTCTAACATCTGGACATTAAATAATAAACTCTGGAATGAGGAAGGGATTGCAGGAGAAATCAGGGGAGAAACAAAGAATTATTAAAAACAAATGAGGTTAAAGATACAACAGTATGAAGGCAGTACTAAGAAGAAAGATTTTAGAACTGAGTTCGTACACTTAAAAAAATAAAGATTAAAAACATAATGTAACATTACCCATCAAGGCCCTAGATAAAGAGGAACAAACTAATGCCAAAATCAGAGTAAGACAGGAAATAATTAAAATCGGAGCTGAAATTAATGAAATAGAGAATAAAAACCAATACAAAAGATCAATGAAACAACAAGGTCATTTTTTTGAAGGAACAATGAGTTTGACAAACTCTTAGATAAACTAACCAAAAGAAAGAGAATGAAGACCAAATTAACAAAATTAGAGATAAAAGGAGATATTATCACAAACATTAATGAATTCTAGAGAATCATCAGTAACTGTTTTGTACATTTGTGCTATAATATTCTACAAAACCTTGAAGATATTGACAAATTCCTAGAGATCAATTTGCACTTCAAATGGAACTTCTTTGGCATGACATTTGAACTAACTAACCTTTTTCTTCTTTATAACATGATGTATAAAATGTAAAATCTATATAAAACAAACTCAAGGCCAACATCATACAGAGTAAAATCATAAAGTTATAGAAAACTTAAGCAGACCAACATCTAGCAATGAATTAAAACAGCTGTTAAAAACTTTCCACATAAGGAAAGCCCTTGACTGAGATAGATTCTCAGTCAAGTTCTAGCAGATTTTTTTAAAAAGAATTAATACTAATCCTTCTCAAACTATTCCATGAAATAAAAAGGGAGAGAACACTGCTAAATCACGATACTATGAAACTAGTATCACCCTGATATTAAAACCAGACAAAGACACATCAAGATAAAAAAAATTCAGACCAATATCCCTAATAAACATAGATGTCAAAATTCTTAATAAAATATTGGCAAACTGCATTCAAAATGCTTAATAGGTTTGTGCACCAAGATCAAGTGGATTTCATCACAGTGGTACAACAGAAGTAAATTGATAAATATAATTCACCACATAAATACAGTTAAGGACAAGAATCACACAATTACGTGTGAAAATGCATTTTACAAATCCAGCATCCATTCATATTTAAAACACTAGAGATAGTAGGGATAAAGGGAACTTACCTCAACACTGTAAAATCTATATACAACAAATACAAGCCAATATTATACAGAAAAACTGAAAATATTTCCTCTAAAAATAGGAATAATACAAGACATCCCGTCTTACCACTTCTATTCCACACAGTTCTTGCAACTCTGGGCAGGAGAAGAAAAATAAATGGACGGAAATAGGAAAAGAAGAAATTAATTTATCTGTTTGCTGATAACATGATCCTGTATACAGAAAATTCCACAAGAAGACTTCTAGAGCTAGTATCTAAATTGAGGAAAGTAGGAAGATATAAAATCAATATACATAAGTTATTCACTTTCCTATTCTCCAGTAATGAATCTGCTGTTAAAGAAATTAGGAAAACTATCCCATTCATAATAACCTAGACAAAAATAAAAATTTTGGAATTCATCTAATGAAAAAGGTGAAAGACCTCTATAATGAAAACTGCAGAACACTGGAGAAAGAAAATGAAAAAAAAAAAAACACTTAGAATTTGGAAAGACCTTTCATGTTTTTGGATAGACAGAATTAATCTTCTCAAAACTGTCATTTACCAAAGTCTTATACAGATTAAATGTAGCCTCCATCAAAATACCAATGACATTATTCACAGAAATAGAGAAACAATTCTAAAATTCATTTGGAACACTAAGAGACCCAGAATAGATAAAGCAATCCTGAGCAAGAAAAGTGGTGTTTACAGCATCACAATACAGGACCTCAAATTATACTACAGAGCTATGGTAACAAAAACTGCATGGCACTGGAATCAAAACACATGAAGACAAACGGAATAGAATAAAATACACAGAAACAAATCCACATACATATAGTCATTTAATATATGATAAAAAGTGCAAAAAATATGTGTTGGAGGGAAAAAATAGTATTTTTAACAAATGGTACTAGGAAAACTGTATATCGACATGTAGAAGAATAAAACTTATCCCTGTCTCTCACCCTGCATAAAAATCAACTAAAAGTGTATTAAAGACCTATTAAGGAAATAGAGCAGAAATTCTGAAAATTATATAAGAAACCATAGGTTTAATACTCCAACTTAATTAGGAAGGCAGCTACTTCCTTAACAAGACTCCAAAAGCACAAGATATAACACCAAGAATCATATGTAGATGATATCAAATTAAAATGCTTTTGTACTGCAAAGGGAACAACTCAGAGCATGAGAGACAGCCTACAGAATGGGAGAAGATCTTTGCAACCTGCTACTCAGGGGATTGATATTCCGAATATATGAATAAATTCATGATAATAAACAACCCAGTTACTAAATGGGAAAAAGGACTAAAGAGACATTTATCAAAAAAAGAAATATAAATGGCCAGCAAATACATAAAAAAAAGTTCAATGTCACTAATAATCAGGGAAACATGAATCAAAATATATGGAGATAGCACCTCACTCCCATCAGAATGGCAATCATTGCAAATACCAATTACAATAAAATATTGGCAAACTGCATTCAAAATGCTTAAGTTGGTGAGGGTATGGGGCACAAAGGTACATTCATACATTGTTGGTGGGACTGCAAATTAATACAACCCCTCTTGAAAACAGTATGGAGATTCCTTAAAAACTAGGAATAGAACCACCATATGACCCACTTTTGGTAGATAGGCAAAAGATCTAAAATCAGCTCACTTTCGGGATATAGTCACATCAATCTTTATAGCAGTGCAATTCACAATCATCAAGTTATGGAACCATCTCAGAAACCCACCAACAGAACACAATGGATGAAGAACATGTGACATACATGTATGTTGAAGTTTGACACAGCCATAGAGAAGAATGAAATTATGGCATTTGCTGGAAAATGGATGGAACTGGAAAAACATCATGCTATGTGAAATAAGCCAGACCCAGAAAGTAAAAGATTAAATATTTTCTCTCATAATATGGAAAATAGACCAAAAGTAAGGGGGGGAAAGGTGGGGAAATCCATTGAAAATAGAAGAGAGATCAATGGAGTAGAGAAAGGGATTTGAGAGGAGGTAGGAGGGTGAAAAAAGTGAGGAACTGGAATGAACTGGAATGAATCGGATGAAACTTTCCTATGTATGTATGTATACAAACATACTACAGTGAATCTCACTTTTATCTATATCTATAGCACTAATTAAAAAATAAGCTCTAAGTAAATTGTAGATCAGTACAGAGAGGAAAATGAACAGGGGGAGCGAGGAGAATAGAGAAAGTATAAATCCTGATAACTGAATAGGTAAAAACATTTGATGCTTGTACAATTAAGTCAAAATGAAGAGCAACATCATGTACAATTGTAATTCACTAATAAAAAAAAGTCAAAAATAAAGGACTTTAATGTATTGGAAGAATCTTCAATAAATTATTTGGATATAAATTATTGAGATGAACACCATGATATCTAGTGGTTTTAAAATGGTGGACCAGGAGCTGCTTCAATCTAAGTCCCACCCTGAGTCCTTCCTCTGAAGGTTCCATTGTAGATTCATTTCATTACCATCAACTGTCGGTAGGAGAATCATTACAATTATATATGTTTGTGTGATGTAGCAAGGATATGAGATCAAAGACACACTCCATCTTCATAAGCTACACAATGTATAAGGTGATTCGAAATGACCTGATTCTTAATGTATGAAATCTTCTGCTATTTTTTGATAGCATCCCTCTGTAACAGAAGCAGCCAGGAGCAGGCAGAGTTGCTTGAATGAAGGTGCCAGTCTCCATTAATCTATAGGCATTGTGTCTTCTCTCTGATTACAACAGAATAGAGCATTATCATTTGATATTGGATCATCTAAGTGTGGATCAAACAACTGATAGAAATGCATATGTAGGGTACCTTGAAAGACACTTGCTTGTGTGATTTTTTTTCTCATATGTCTGCACAGAAGATAGGGTAAAACCGTTTTCTAAATAAAAAACAGGTTTCTGATAAAAGCAGTCTTATTCTCAAGCCTTGGGACAAATGGTTCACTTGCAACCTCCTATTTGTACATTCCTACTGCTTAGCTGACAATCTAGTAGGAAAGAGGATTCCCCACTTCAAACGGGGTATGTGCTGCCCTTGCCTGCAGGAAAGAAGCACGTTGCTATAAAAAAGAGAAGTCTATGTCAACATGACTTAGTTCTGTGAAGTTGCATATTAGTTAATAAATACACATTTACTTATCGTTTGTAGGTCTTGATATCTACCTTGCTCTATTTATTATTGATGCTACTAAATTGTGCTATTTTTATAATTGATAACATTTTAAGAAATAAGCATGTGACACTCCGAGAGAGGAATTCAGCAGGTGAGTCACGTCATCTTCCTTCTGTGATTTAATTTTGTTATAAATCATATGCACACCCAGGCATGGGCTCTCCCTGACTCCATTGCCCCAAGAATCTCTACAGGAAATCCATTCTAAAACATATCCCTTTATTTTATGTGACATCCAAAGTATGCTCTTCATTTTTACTGCAGTTTCTGTCTATGGTGTGCAACTTGCTGTTTCTGTCAGCTCTTGCTTCCCAGTCTCCCAGGAATTCAGTCAGCTTTGCACTTTTATAGTTGCCCCACTCCCTCTTGTGCCAGTTTGCAAATTCTCATATTCAAGGACACTTCAGGCCCCAGGAACTTCTCATCAAGTTCTCTCATCATACTGCTCTATTTTATTGATCATTTATTACATTTCAGGTACTTCTCAACATTAATAACTACTATTTACGGAGCAATTGCCCTGACTCAGTTGTGACTATGAATTATAAATATTGACTCATTGCACATTTCACATATGGTTTCAAAAATGTAGATGATATCACTGTTCTAATTTTTCAGATGAAGAGCATGAGGTATAGTGAAAAATGTTCTCCTGCCCAGAGTCACAGAGGTAGTAAATGGTGCTGCTGGAATTTGGGTTGTGCTACTATATCTCAAGTCACTCTGCTATGCCTCACTGGGCTGGGATGTTCTATGTATTATTATATTTTATCCTGAATAAAAATGTGTCTGTTGTTTCTACCCCAATTCTATTACTAAGGACACAAAAACTCAGAGAGATGGAGAAAATGTCTCATAGTCTCACACCTAGTAAGAGTAAGAATTGGGGTTTTAAAGTAGGTCTAGCTAATATTAAATAACATGCATTGCCAGTAAAATTGATAAATATTTTCTCTTTTCTGTTGTTTCATAACTTTGAAATATATCTGTTCTATTGACTTTATTCCACCCCTGATTATATTTATCTTTCATGAAAATTTTGAGATATATGATTCGCTCACACCATGAGTGTGGCACGGAATTAGGCTCTTAGGGAACAAACAGAAAATTGGACAAACTAATTCATGGTATCTCAATATTAGACATGAAACTGTCACAGTTGTGGCAAAGAACTGATTCACACTAAATAAGGGGACCCCATTTCTTACAGTTTTGCAAGATTCTATACTGAGACATCACTAAGAACCTAAGGTGTCTAATTCTATTTTGTGTGACTATAACTAAATGACTGAGGAAGGGAATTTTTTAAACATTTATTTAGCTCATGATTTTGTAGGATGAATGTCAAGACCAGGTGGCCCCATTTGGTTGGCCTCTGGTGTGGACCTTCTGACTGCATCATAACATGGATCACCATGGTGGGAGCATGAGCAAAAGTGATTACCCGATGAGAGGGAAAGCAAGAGATTGGGGAGGACCAGACTTGCTCTTTTTTATAGTCTTTGTTTTGAGAGAACTGCCTTACTTCTGAGGGTGGCGTCTTCAATATCTGACCATTTCTTAAAGTCCCCACCACAACACTGTTTACTTGGAGAACCAGTTTATGCACAGCACCTTTTAAGGGATACACTCAAACAGTACCTTAGTTAGAGCAAAAGGAACACTAAAATCCAAGAGAGTTCTTCCTGCCAACTCTGAAATGGCATGACACTTCTGCTATCATTTGCTGGAAATCTCAGAAAGATGGGAGCTTATGAATATTTTTCTGAAGTCTTTTTATGACTTTATGCTTAATAGATAAATATATGTGAGTGTTCATTTATTTGTTTAATTTTTAAGCACTGGGAAGTCCTTCAGGCTGATATTGTCTTTCTGGTCTCCTTGTTTGCTGTTCTAGCAACGCTGAAAGCTTTTGATTCACATTCTTGCCTTATGACTTCATTCTCCCTTTACTGAGATAGCCCTGTCCTCTTGGACAGAGGAAATTCTTGTCATCGTTTAAAGACCAGCTGAATTTTAATTTATTGGGCAAAGGTGCCCCAGTTCTTCTCTAATGTTGGCCCCTCCCTTTCCCCAACTTACATGCTTTGTGTTTCTATTGTCATATTTATGATTAGTACTGGATTTATATATTTGCCTATTTTCTCTTCTTTCTATTCTTTTCAGCTTGCTGGAGCATGAACTGTGCTAACATTTAGCAGATTATCTAGACTAGAAGAAGCAGATAGTGCATTAAGAACTTTTGAGCTAGAGATCTTCTTGAGGGCTAAGCTTGATGTGTATGGTAGGGTCAGGTGTCCAGGCCAGGGTGTCCACCGGTGTCATAGATCAAAATATGGGTTCTCAAGAGCAATAAGCCTTCTTTGAGCAAAGTTGTTCCGAGAGTAATGAGAAACCCAAAAGTTAGGAGCTGGGCAGAGGCACCAACCATGAAGACGCTGCTGTGGGTCTTTAAAGTTGAAGAGGAAATCAAGGCACAGAGTCAGATGGAAAAAAGAATAGGAAGGGAGCAGGCCAAGCAGGAGGAACTCAGAATACTGAGGACAAGGGACACTGCTGTGCTAGGGCACATCTCTGTCACCTGGGGAAAGTTGTGAGGTCAGAGTAAATTGGACGTGCAGATGAGATCTGGTCCCAACAAATCTGCTCTTCAGGGAAGGAAACCTCTTTTTTTTACCTGAGCATTGGCATTTGCCAAATCTGGGTTTACAAACTTATGATGGGATTTGGGAAGAAGTTAGCAGCTTATGTTGCAATGTCATTGCTGTCACTAACAGACGGTGAAATAACTTTGCTGTGACTGTTTCTCTCTGTGAAATGCAGCATAACACGCCCTTACAGAAAAAGGACAGTATGGATTTTACTTTCTGATAACTTGGGCTAATATCATGAGAATGACAAGAGATTTTTTTCTTTGAATATTAAAAAGCACACTTTCGTTACTAGTTAGCTAGAAAGATAATAAAAATGTGTCCCTAGGAAAGAATATCAAAGATAAAAACTGTATGTGGTATCTCTAGAATTTGGATAAAGGTTTTTGGTTTCTGAGTATATTAAAGTCCATTTCTACTTTTATATGCATTAATACATTTGTGCTGCTAAAACAAAATACCTTAGACTGAGTAATTTTTTAAGCAACAGAAATTTATTTCTCATACTTCTAGTGTCTGGAAAATCCAAGATCAAGGCACCAACAGATTCAGTGTCTGGTGAGGGCCATTTTCTTTTCCAAACATGGAGTTTTTCTGCATAAAAACACTCTGGTTTCTCCTCAGATTGTAGAAGTATTTTGCTTCTTACTAACACGGCATCAGGAGCAAGACACTCCCTTCAGACTCTTTTAAAATTATGATAAAAGAATTGGTCCCATCTTGCCAGAACCTCCATGAAGTTATACCCCACTTCTTGCCCATTGAAAATTCATTAAATCAAATCTATTCCCTCCCACATTTATTCATTTATTTACATGGATTTACTAATTGTGAAATCAGTAAACTCCAAGTTTACTTGTGATGCCTCTCTGATTTCTTGCAACTGTCACAACAAATCACTTCAAACTCAGTGGCTTACAGTAACACTCAGTAATCCTCTCACAGTTCTGGAAGTCAAGAATCTGAAATCAAGACTGTGCCTCCTCTGCAAGCTCTGGGGAATAATGCACACTTTCATCTCCAGTTTTTGGTAGCTGCCAGCATTTCTTGGATTGTAGCCATATTTCTCTATCCTCTGCCTCCAAGGCTGTATTAAATTCTCTGTTTGTGCCTAGCCTCTCTCAACCTTTCTCTTAGAAGGACACTGGCGATGGCATTTAGGGCTTACCTGGATAATCCTAGATAGTTTCACTTCATCATCCTTAGTCAAGTCGGCAAAGAATCTTTTTCTAAATAAAATAAGACTCACGAGTTCCTAAGGTTAAAATGTGGACATAGTTTTAAGAGCCAATATCAGCCCTTCATATGTAAAGAAATAAAAGGAGACACAGAGACAAGATGCAGAGGCAGAAAAAGGGCTGCTCCTCTAAGCGGCCATGTTTATTTATACCAATAGGCTACCTTAAGTCATTAGTGCCATAACTACATTATTGATTATTGTATCACTAAGGTTGCTTATTCCTCAGTTTCATTCTACAGTTATAATATGCAACGTTAGGAGTGTGGCTCTCAAGAAAGTCCATTGTCTGAAGTTACCTTTAGGTGGACAGGTCCACGAGGAGTGGAGCTTGGTGAAACATTGTAGTTATCTGGCAAGCAAGTTCCTTTATTCCCAGAAACTATGTGCCTGAGATCAAGGTCAAGTCTGATAAGACTCCAGCACAGAGGCTCCTCATGAAGGGCATTGCTATAGCAGTTAAACATTACACATGTATTAGTTATCTTACTAGTTCCTGGAAGAAACTGCAGAATATTCCAAGTGTGGGAAACAGGGTTTCCTCACCAGAGGAATGCTGTTCTGTATATTTCCACCATCAGAACCCTTGTAATTGCATTATTCCAGGGGTAATTTAAAATCCATTATTGAGCCGGGCATGGTGGTGCATGTCTGTAATCCCAGCAGTTCGGGGGGCTGAAACAAGAGAATCACTAGTTCAAAGCCAGCCTCAGCAGAAGCAAGGCACGAGGCAACTCAGTGAGACCCTGTTTCTAATAAAATACAAAATGGGGCTAAGGATGTGGCTCAGTGTTGAGTGCCCCTGAGTTCAATACCCAGTACATCCCCCCAAATAAATAAATAAATAAATAGTCAATTATTGGGGTACTAACATGGCATCAGGAGCAAAATTTTAACAAAATATTAAAAATAAATTTATTTTTATATTTTAGTTCAGATGACAGAGTAGAAAATCATCTTAATATGAGTTAATGTGGGCTGACAATGGCATCCTGGTAGGTTTCAATGTAGGTGATGCAGGATAAGTGAGGCATTCCAAGAGTTCAGTCTACAGTTCAGAGAGCTTCACCTCCCGCTTTTCCTTCCCAATCACAGGGCATTTGGATTTGCAGAACATGTTATTACATTCGTATATATACAGATCCTCACAAATCTGACTCCTGTTATGACACCATAGGTAAACACAATACTAAAATATAAGCACAAGCAAATAACAAGTAAATGGCAGATATGATGTCCTATCTGTTCCTAATGCAATCTCATTAATTGTCACTTAGCCACCAAGCATCAAAGATGGAAATATAATTTTGTGTTCACCTTTATGAAGGATAAACTTTAATTGAGTATATACATGTATATATATATATATATATATATATATATATATATATATATATATATATATATAACAAGTGTGTGTGTGTGTGTATATGTATAAAACCTTAACATGACAATTAGTGATAATAGAAAACAATAATGGTGGAAGATATTAAAATGTATATTGCTTTTATCATTTTTAGATTACCTTCCAATCTTGTTATTTCATTTGTTTTATAATACACGTAATATATCTGGACAGTTGTACATGCATGTTGGAGATGCTTGCATTTGTTATTCTAAGAGGACTTGCAATCAAAAATTTCAGTGATCATTTTTCTACCTATTGTGACTAGATGTGGCTGTTAATTGACCTCTGTGGTGGAGATTAATAGGTAAGTGAGACAAGAGGAACTTTAGCATGTGTCAATATTGTAACATTTTAAACCTTCAGTTAAATATGTTAAAAAAACAAATGGCCTATTAGTTAAAAAACCTAAATGGAGGTTTTTCCAGGGAGAGTGATTCACTTTAGTGTAAATTATCTTTGTTTCCTTGAAACTGATCACCATTTTAACAAACTAGAAATTTACAATAGAGAGGGATTTCCACAACTGATGATTTGAACGAAACCTACCCATATCCCAATTAGCAGCACCTGCACACAATGGAACTGTTATTTCATGGAAGGGCAGCAGGTAACACAGAGAAGACTGACAAGAGTAAGTCCCAGGGCTTATCTGATGAGGAGAGGCATTTGCACAGATGTGCATCTCTGTTCTTGCAAATGGCGGTTCTATTTTGGAACTAACTTGCACTTTTGGATGTAGGCATAAAGCAGATCAGTTTGACTCTTAATTCAATTTCTCTCTGACTCTGGGATTTCCCTAATATCTCGGGATCTCAATTTTAGCATCTGTAAAAATAGGATACATTTTTAGCAATACAATGATTGTATGAATGACAACATTGTATGAATGAAACACCAGAACAATGCCAATCCATGGGTTTCCTATTTGCTTTCATTCTATTAGAACCTCAAGATTTGACAGCAGGCCTGTCTAGTGGCACATGTCTTTAACCCCAGTAATGCAGGAGGCTGAGGCAAGAAGACCCCAAGTCCAAGGCCAGACTAGATGACTTAATAAATCCTGTCTTAATAAATAAAATATAATAATTTTAAAAAGCAGGAGCATTGAGGATGTGGCTCAGTGGTAGAGCAAGCCAGGTTGAACCCCAGTACCCAGTAACCCCTCCTACCCACCCCCATACAAAGAGCTGACCACAAACCATTGTTTTTAAAGTATGATATTTTATTTATTATATTTAAAACTGTTCTATCACATATTTGAATCTTTTGAATATTGGACCTGACCTCTAAACTCTCCTGCTTTTTCCATGCAATGGATAATAAGATTTAAAGATTTATGTCCAAAAAAAATCCTATATCGTAGTGTTAAAGAGGATAATAATATTAAATAAAATGTAACTGCTATTTATTAAGGGCTTCCCATGTTCCAAACATTGAGCTGCTTTATATAATTATTTAATTTTAACAGATCTAAGAATTGGGATCAGAAGACTTTAGAGTAAAATTTATAGTATTTGAATATACAATGTGATGACTTATGATGTAAAATACATAATGCTGACCCCAAAATAAAGTATGCTTAACATAAGAAAAAAAGCAAATGAATACAACTATTATCTTAGTTTATTTTATTACTATCTGTTGTAAAATCAATTTGATTAGCTATTTCAATGCACATAAAGATTTTTTTTGTTGCAATGTTGATTAAAAATCATGTTAGAAAAACACTGTACTATTTAGAAAGCAGGTTTAAAAGTAAATGCATTTTGAGAATTCTGGAGGGCTTTATCAGAGGCAAGCTACAAATTGTGCTGATTTACAGAATAACAAGAGGATGCTAATTTCAGCTTTACTACTGAATCAAGACTGAAGGTATAAATTAAATTAGAAGAGGCACTGAGATGCTATAAAGATGAGTCAAAATGAAGAAATTAAGGACTAAGAATCCCCTCAATTATGGAATCCATAATGCAGTGTGAAAAATTGCTATCTTTGAAGTGAGGACTATGGTCCGATTGTCTACAGTTCTAAAATGCGATGGTTAACAAGGTCTCTACCAAAAAAAAAAAAAAAGCTAGACTTGGTGGGACAGGCCTATCAACTCAGCAACTCAGCAACTTGAGAGGCAGAGGATGACAAGTTGGCAGCCATCTCAGCAACTTAACAAGCTATCTTATATCAATTATTTAATTTCAGTAGACTTGAGAATTGGGACCTAAAGAACTTAGAGTAAAATTTATAGTATTTAAATGTATAATATGATGAGTAATTATATAAAATATATAATTTACTCAAAAGTAAAGCATGCTTAACCTAAGGAAATAAATGAAACTATCATCTTAGATTATAAACAACTTAGTGAAACCCTGTCTCAAAATAAAAAGAACTGGGGGCTGGGGTTGTAGCATAGTGGTAGAGCACTTGCCTAGCATGTGTGAGGCTCTGGGTTCAAATCTCAGCACCACATATAAATAAGTAAAATAAAGGTCCATTAACAACTAAAAAATATATTTTAAAAAATATATAAATAAAAAAAATAAAAATAACTGGTCATATGACTTAGTGGCAAAGCATCCCTGGGTTCTATCCCAAGTAGTAGAAAAAGGAAAAGAAGAAGAAGGAGGAGGAGGAGGAGGAGGAGGAGGAGGAGGAGGAGGAGGAGGAGGAGGAGGAGAAGAAGAAGAAGAAGAAGAAGAAGAAGAAGAAGAAGAAGAAGAAGAAGAAGAAGAAGAAGAAGAAGAGAGACAAAAAGTGTCAGAAAACGTTGAAATGACATGCTTATTTCAATGTTAACTGCTGAGGACTTAATGAGTTTCCAATGTAACATATGACATGTAGGAGTTCCAAGCAGACACTAGGGATTCCTAATTGGTTGCTGGAGCTGCACCAGCCCCTTGGTCCAAGGGAAGACCCTGAGATGGGAGCATTTTGGGTGCTTCCTTATAACCCCCTCTGAGTGAAGCTGGAAACCAGGCTTCACACCTTATCAAGTTGACTGTGAATTCTCTGTGCAGAGGAGAGAGTGTATCATCAGTAACAAACAATGAGTTACCAATTCATTTTTTAAAATTCTGAATTTTGAAGTATTCAGAACTAATTGAATTTGCATATGGGCTTGGAGGACTATTGTCGCTCCTCTTGTAAATGAATACGGTGGATTCTCATTTTGGTCAGAATATTTAAAAAAGAGAAAGATTTACCAGTAGTGAGTAAGGAGAACACTAGAGTTTTCTGCAATGCTTTCCTCAAAAAAAATAGAAGCATGGGGATTTCATTTGGAGAGCCTATACATATCCATATAATAAGGCACTGAGGAGTCAGCACATTCCTGAACATGCTCAGTTTAGGATGTACATTTCTGAGCATACTCAATGCAGAATTATAGTTCCAGAAGGGAAAGTTCTGTATCAAACCAGAGATATGAAAATTTGTGTTCTATATGTGCAATATGAATTGTAATGCATTCTGCTGCTGTCATATATAACAAATTAGAATAAAAAATTAAAAAAAAAGGAAAAGTGGTATACACATTTATGGTTCAAGGTCATAAAGCACACATTACAAGGTTAAGATGGTGAACACAAAAGTGGTGAATGCAGATGCTTTGAGGTATGTTGGTTTCAGGATCTCAAATATGGCAGACATGAACACTTCTAGGCCTGCTTGAGCCCAATATTATAATAAGCCAAGTTTACTCCAGGATGCTAAAAACAAAGAAAAAACAGTATTTCAGTGGTTCTGGTGATCTTGACTGATATTTTGTAAATTTCTTCAAAATATGTTATTGAAACAAAATGAAATAACATACTGCAGGCACCTTGATGTAGAAGTTTTCCCTAAAGGTGCCTGACTAACCTATCTGCTGTTATTCCAAATCGGGTTATTTCTCAGAGGAAACAAGATGGGCTTGGATGAAAGTCCACATTATTTTCCTAATTCCTAGGCTTGTGTATACCTAATTTGGTTTTAAATATTGCCATCCTGCTACTATCATGGGGGGTGCATTTTTATCATTCAAATTTTATCTTAAATGTAAGTCTTTTCTTCATCATTATTGCCAATATCAGTGCTTTCATTATATTTTTTCTGGACATTCATCTTAATGTGTAATAATTTATTTTCCACATTTTTATTTGTTTTGCTCATTAGATTCTGTGCTCTATAAAATCAAGAACATTCCTATCTCCTTCATATATAGTCACAGCTCTATAGGCACAATACCTGGAAAGTAGTTTCATAATAATGCAGTGTATAAATGATAAGCAATAGAAAAAGATACACAGTAACTCCTTATGTGTACGGCAATCTTTGATTATCAGATCAACTTGGAGGAACACTTATATATTCCCCAGGCCAGATCGCTAGAGAGTTTGATTCAGAAGGTCAGTACTTGTGATCTTGGCCCAGCAGCATGCAAATCTCTTGAGAGCTTGCTATGAATATTAAATATCAGGCCACTTCAGACATACTAAATCAGATCCTAAGATTCTTTGGAGATTCCTACACATGTTAATATTTGAGAAACATTAAGTAGGATGTTTACAGTGTAATCTCCAAGTGTTTCCAGTATTCAGCCCTGTTTGAGAACCACTGATCAAGAATATGCTCAAACTAATGCAAGTTAAAAAAAAAAAAAAAGAAAGAAAGAAAAAGAAAAGTCATTGTGCTAGACACACACTGAGCAAAAATGATACTACAGTGCTCATTTACTCATTTAATACAGTATCCATTTACTGAGTTCCTACTTCAATCAGGAAAAAGCTAGGTGTACAAGATGCAAAGTAAAATTTGGCACATTTCTTCCTCTTTAGAGGATATATATCTTGGCATAGGGCAACGTCTCACAAATAATTGATAGGAAGGAAAAGTTAGACATATAATGATAGGCAGCACATAAGAATGAAAGCTGGACTAAAATGCAGAGGAAGTCATTTCTACTTAATCTTAAGGAAGCACTTGGGAAAACTAACCTGAAAACAAATCTTGACGCATGTGTAGGTATTCACGTCAGGCAAAGGACTGGAGATCCAGAGCAGCCTGGAAAGATTGAGAATTTCCAACATATTGCTAGATCTGCTAGGAGGGAGACATGAGATTGGTAAGGACCAACGATGTAGGAGAGAGATCTCCATGTAAGGCCTGTGCCCTTATGTGGCCATGTATGAATTTTCAGCACCATAAAGAAAGAATTGGAAAGCAGCAGGAGAGAGAGAGAAAGGCTGGACAGGAGGTTGTCTCAACAGACCAGGTGGGAGAGGGTGCAAATGGAATCATGCACATGCTTATAAGAAGGAAATGCTGATTTCTCATAATAGAACCCTCAAAACCTTCCTTTAGACTGTTTTCTTTTCCTCCTGGTTGATACAACTCTCAGAAGTTTGGTTACTGAATTTCTTAGATTAAAGAATAATTTATTAGACATATAAGTTGGAACAGAGTAGAAATAAGTGTGGGATAAATAATTGCTTACTGGCCATCCAGCCAAAAGCAAATAGAGAAAACAAACAGGATAATCTAAAAAGGAGACAAAAAGAGACAAGTAAACAAAAAACAGGCCCAGAAACTTCAAATTTCACATTATGGTGCTATGTAGTGTGAGACAAACATCCCTAGACATCTCAGTCTGTCATCCTACATAGAGTAGAGCAGAATAACAGATATTCTTAAGGACCACAACCTCTTCATTAAAATAGTGGAGTATGTCCACGAAGGCAGGTGAACATATTTTAGCATTCATTTGAAGTACATTTCTGCTCCACAGAATTCAAACTAAAGTTTGTTTTGGCACTTCCAAGTATCCATGGAAAGACATACAGATCTGCAGACCAGTGACCCATGGCCTAATTCCTTTCCCTTCCATCCTTATTCTGTAAAAGAAAACACAATCGGGGGCCCAGTTACCCAGGGAAGGTTGTTCCCTTGCTTTGCATTGAGCAGAGGTGGGAGTGAAGCAGGTGTAGGGTGCAGATGCCACAACTGAGGCAACCTTCCTCCCAAGTAACCTATGTGACGTACTGATCATAGTAATCACAACAGCAGTGTGAACAACAGCGAACAACACAGTGTCTCAGATCAATGAACATAGTCAAATTATAGCTCTTTGGTTTTAGGGTCAGAAAATAAAGACTGGTTGTATAATTTTTGTACTTTCTTACGACACTCAGGGGTATTACTGCTGAGTTAATTTCCCAAATTGGCAGATTTATAAGGTCTAAGGGAGAAGTGTAAGGTGAGTTTTAAAGATGCAGTTGCCTAGGGAAAGGGAGATGTATTGAGAAAAACGAGATCAAAACTCTACAAACTACGAAATGACATTATACATTTAAAAAAAAAAATCTTAGGAATTTTGACATTTCTGGGAATACACTTCTCAAAATATTGGTAGTGAAAGTAAAAGGGTAGAGATAAACTTGACATCCAATGGAAGATAAATCTCCATGAAAGAAAATCTTGTGGAAATGTGAATTGTTGCTTAGAAAAACTTAGGATTGAAAAAGTAGGAGTACATCGATGAGCTAATAACTTGTGATCATCCATTATTGTATACCATTGTATGATGTTAGAAACATTAAACTTCTGTGCTAAAGCAAACACCAAATTATATTCCCATTTTTCAGATGAGAACATTGCTAATCCAAGAGGTAAGCCACATAAATGTTGATTTAACTTCTTAGTGACAGAGCTTGAAGCCAGGATCCCGAGCACCTTTTTTTTTTTTCCCTTATATTAACTAGGTTTAATTTTCACAGTAAAATTCAGAATCCACAGATAATCACAGGCTTGTAGAGTTTAGTCATACTACTATCAAGGATAGCCTTAAATCTCTTATAAATTTAGGAAACAGTGTTTTTTTTTTTTAATTTCCAACCTGAGCTTTCTTTTTTTTTTCTTTTCTTTTTCTTTTTTTTATTGGTTGTTCAAAACATTACAAAGCTCTTGACATATCATATTTCATACATTAGATTCAAGTGGGTTATGAATTCCCATTTTTACCCCAAATACAGATTGCAGAATCACATCGGTTACACATCCACATTTTTACATGATGCCATATTAGTGGCTGTTGTGTTCTTCTACCTTTCCTATCCTCTACTATCCCCCTTCCCTCCCCTCCCATCTTCTGTCTCTACCCTATCTACTGTAATTCATTTCTCTCCTTGTTTTTTCCCATTCCCCTCACAACCTCTTATATGTAATTTTGTATAACAATGAGGGTCTCCTTCCATTTCCATGCAATTTCCCTTTTCTCTCCCTTTCCCTCCCACCTCATGTCTCTGTTTAATGTTAATCTTTTCCTCCTGCTCTTCCTCCCTGCTCTGTTCTTAGTTGCTCTCATTATATCAAAGAAGATATTTGGCATTTGTTTTTTAGGGATTGGCTAACTTCACTAAGCATAATCTGCTCTAGTGCCATCCATTTCCCTGCAAATTCCATGATTTTGTCATTTTTAGTGCTGCGTAATACTCCATTGTGTATAAATGCCACATTTTTTTTATCCATTCATCTATTGAAGGGCATCTGGGTTGGTTCCACAGTCTAGCTATTGTGAATTGCGCTGCTATGAACATCGATGTGGCAGTATCCCTGTAGTATGCTCTTTTAAGGTCTTCAGGGAATAGTCCGAGAAGGGCGATAGCTGGGTCAAATGGTGGTTCCATTCCCAGCTTTCCCAGGAATCTCCATACTGCTTTCCAAATTGGCCTCACCAATTTGCAGTCCCACCAGCAATGTACAAGTGTACCCTTTTCCCCACATCGTCGCCAGCACTTGTTGTTTGACTTCATAATGGCCGCCAATCTTACTGGAGTGAGATGGTATCTTAGGGTGGTTTTGATTTGCATTTCTCTGACTGCTAGAGATGGTGAGCAATTTTTCATGTACTTGTTGATTGATTGTATGTCCTCCTCTGAGAAGTGTCTGTTCAGGTCCTTGGCCCATTTGTTGATTGGGTTATTTATTATATTATTGTTCAATTTTTTGAGTTCTTTGTATACTCTGGATATTAGGGCTCTATCTGAAGTGTGAGGAGTAAAGATTTGTTCCCAGGATGTAGGCTCCCTATTTACCTCTCTTATTGTTTCTCTTGCTGAGAAAAAAACTTTTTAGTTTAAGTAAGTCTGATTTGTTGATTCTTGTTATTAACTCTTGTGCTATGGGTGTCAGTTTCCAACATATATGCAAAATGTGACAAATTCAAGAGAAAGAAAAGTCCCTTAACTTGATATTGCAACTTCTTAGTGAAGCTGGGAAACATATCCTATTAATCTGATCAAATCACTGCAGACATAACCATTATTAGATTTTGTTTCTAAGGAAAATTATTCCCATCTTGTTCTCTGGTTTGGAATCCCTTAGTTCCTCTGTCTTCTCTACACATGCTCAAACCTAGCTTAGATACCCTCCAGATCCGGTTGCATTCTCTTCATATTCAATCAACTGCAATCACCAACACTTTTAGCCCCTCTCATACTTGCCCTTAAAAATCTCTGTTTCACTGACAAAGAATCCCCATTCCTTCTAAAGACCCATTTTATGTCTGCTTCTCATTCATTGCCATAAATTGGAAATGTTTTTTATCACAAATAATCAATATGCGTTTCTTTTTATTTTCTCTGAAACATCATAAGCTGGACTGGAACCATGGTGGTCACAGATATTTATTCATAAGATTGTTAAAAAGATCGACTGAGAAGGCGAATTTAGTACACTGGGTCAAACATACAATTTAAAGTCAACAAACTACAGCCTTTGTAACCACAGCTCAGAAAAGGTGAATGATTTTTCACAGAAATACTTTGTATTGAAGAGAAGCAAAAATTTTAAACTGCCCATTCTTGAGCCTAGATTTTCTGGTTGAGTTTCTTATGTTGATGACATTTGCCATCAGCCTTCTTGGAAGATGACTGGGATTTTATCACATTATCTAGGGCAGGATAGCCTCTAGAGTTTTCTTGGCTTTTCTGAACTATCATCCATTATTGAAGAACTACTATGCTTTAAGCACAACCCAAAAAACTTCAGAAGCATCATTTGATGTACCAAAATCGACTACAAGTATTATTAACTTCACATTTTCACAGGTGTGAAAACTAAACTTCTCCATTGCCACACATTCAATGACTTGGAAGTCAAGCATTCAAATCAAGCCTTTCTAATTTTAAATTATAACTTTGTATAAATTAGGGTTTTTTTTTTTTTTGGGCCATATTACTCGCCATTCCTTGTTTACAGCACTGATTAATTCCAGCTCACCCATGTTGAACAAGAATGTTACCTCGACAAAGAAAGATTTTTCCACAATGACTTTAAAAAAGTCATTTTACGTTACAGATAAACAGGAGAGTACCTGTGGAAATTATTCCAACTCAAGATTTAGCATGTCCAGTTTTTATTTTTTTTTTCCTATGAGTCTATTTTCCAAATGTGAATTGTTGAAGAACCAAGCCTGAGAAGTAATGAATCAAAACTCAAATACAGAGAGTGCAAGTGCTGGTTTCGTACTCTGATTCCTGTCCTCAAATTCCTTTTACTAATTCAGGCCTTTCTTTCAATTCCATTCAATAAATATTTCTCAAGGACTCACCCAAGGCGAAACTCTCCTAGAAACTAAGTATCCAATTGTTGACACCATGATGTTTACTTCCTGTTGGAGACTACAGTATAATGAGGATCTCATTGCAGAAAACATCATGCTGAAAAATACAATCTGTGAACAATTTCCCAGGATACTTCTTCAAGGGGGACAACCATGGCCCAACAAGTTTCAGAAATGGTATTGCTATGAGCTCTCTCGCTTAATATTTGTTGCTAATAGTAGCTTATTAGGTAATTTCCTGTAGTTGTGGACTCTATTTTGCTTTATTTAATTCTGGATTGACAAAAATCCTATTGTTACAGAAACTTCTATTCTTCCCTATGCAATTCCTAGGAAGATTTTTATGAAATTAGACTTCCTTCAAATATATTTTAAGAAATATCAGCCTAAACTAATTTATCAGTCATCTAACATATTTATCTCTTTTTTTCTCTCTCCTAAACAGTCCTTGACACTATTGCCAAAATTTTCTTCCTCTAAGAATTTAGACATAAAGGTTATTTTTTTTGTTATTGTTTTGTTTTGTTTTTGCTTTCTGCGTATACAATCAAACACACAAAACAACACAGGATCCACTATTTTAAAGCAAATTCTAATGCCTTAACAGAGCCTTGGGGTTTTATTTATTTATTTTTGTATCAAAATTACTTGTCCAGCTTTTTGAAATACCATTCCCTAAATCATTTAAGCTGAATGTTATGGTATTAATCTGCCATTCCCACAAAGTCACCAGACCCTACCCATCTGCTTAAAAGAAAGAAATATGCAGAATATTTCTGTCTTCCATCTCTGCCTCTAGAAACTTTGTACCCAGCTAGAATCCATGCCATGAATCCCCATGAAGTCCCTCTTGATCCTCAAACCTCAGGTAAACCCTTCTTCTCTTGTGTTTACAGAGCTCCTTTCTTGTCCCTCTTCAAGAATGCAGCACAATCTTCTTCACTCACTGAAACTTGTACTTTATATAAGTTTTCCTTTTGAAGATGCAGGGTAAATAAGCATGCACATGGTGCTCTGGATACATTGTCTTTCTTGCTGATACGGTCCTCCATCCCAGGGCATTATAGGCTCCTTTGCCTAATAATGCTTATTGGAAATGGGTCCTGTCTCTGGAATAATGCAGAAAAGCGCCTGCCCTGGGGAGAATGCCTTGTTTCCCTTTCAGTTTCCTAAGAAAAAATGGGAACAACTCTTTAATCTTTAAAACAATGATGAGTTTACATTAGACTTTAAAAAAGATATAATAATATAAGGATGTGATATTTAGTTTTGATCAAAAGGTAAATAAATATATAGGATTGGCAATGAAAAGGTCTTAATTAGCAAATCACTCTTGCTTCCAAGAAGCTTCTTGTCTATCATCGCTGTCTAATGAACCTCCAATTCAACCCCTGTCTTTTAGGCAACAACAAGAGCCAATATTGCAGGTCAGGCACCTGCTGGCAAGAGAACAGATTAAACATAGTGTTGCTTAGAAGCAACTACAGATATTAAAGAGAGTCTACCATTATGAGGTAAGACAGACTTCTGTCACTCAATTTTCAAGGCTTTACTTCTCATAAAGTGGACCACATGTGAAAATAGTTAGCTAATAAAAAGTACAAGTTAGACCTTATTAAATGCTCAGTTATATCAACGCTGGGAGGCCGAAGAAAGTGTTGGGCTCAAAGAGGTAGATGGTTCTAAAATGTTTTGCTCGTAACTGTTGTCTCCATAGTCCTTGCAAGTTAAGGGATGAAGACAGGAGTGCTTTAAAACGTAGTGAAAGGCTAACAATCTGAGGAGGCATTTTGGAGCAAATGAAATAAAATGGTATTTTCTTGAAAGTTGGCTAAATGCAATTTTCCTGAGTGACTTAGTTAGGCATGAGATTTTGCTTGAGTTGCAGTACATTATACTACCAAAGGGGAGGAGGGGATATTGGATTGGAAATGCCAGTGCTTGTTTTAATGTAAATTCTCCATATGTTTGGTAAAACATATTGACTTCCAAGTAATAGTGTACTTTTGACTTGATATATATTGACTTATACCTACTAGGGACTTATTGATTGTTTTCAGTAAATACACGGTGAAATGTTTTCTCACTTAGCTAAAAAGAAAGCTTAGCCTTCAGCAAGATTTTTTTTTTCTTGTCAAGTTGAAAATACTTTTGGTCAAGGAACCCATTCTCAAAATTGATTGAAAACCATTAGTCTAAAATGTTTATAATAGGAAGACCTAAGGGGGAAAAACTCATTTAAAAAACTGATAATATCAATTTAGAAAAGAACATAACACTTTTTCTACTGCATGAATAGAAATATAAAATTAGGCTAAGTATTATCCCAATTGTGTAAAATTATTAAATTAACTATAAAAACACTGGAAAAATAGATCAGATGTTCATATTGCCCAGTATTATGCACTGATGTTTCCAAATTCAGAAAGGGACATTTAAACAAGGTCTTGGCATTGTCTACAGATGCATTTCATGAAGATTTTTGTTGTTGGTTCCTTTGATACATGAACAAACTTTGTAACTTTCATTGGTTCTCTATCACTTTCTAACTCACTGTATTTTCTATAATTAAATAAGACCCCCCCCCAATTTACTATGTTTCTGACATTGGTTTGTTAATAAACATGTTAGAATATTAGAATAAGCAAGTGAGAGATTCACCACTGTCCAGTACAACAACAACAAAATGAACTATTCCCTATGATTCAAACTCATGTTCCAAGAGAATCACAATTACAAAGTCAGAATAATCTTTGAATTCTGTTCAAGTAGTTAGAATTAATGTACATTTGTGAATTCCAAGGATCGTTTCCATATCAATGTGTTAATAGTAACTATCCATGATAGTGGGATTATGGATTATGTGTGTGTGTGTGTGTATACTGTTACCATTCTGACTTTTCCAATTTTTTTATTTAGTTCAATTTTCTTGTTAATTAATTTAAAATCATTTGAAAATTAAAAAAAAAAAATTCCATGAATTTGCATTTTAATTAGGGTATATCTGAAAATGTCTTCAGTATGAGCTTTTAACACAAATGTCATTATATTGTATATGGCATTTATATGCCATGCCATTAGAAACAGATACTATACCCAGTGTTATGTTTTGTATCTGGCATGTCTCCCAGTGTTCATGTGCTCAGAGGTGAGATTTTGGGGAAGTGATGGATCAGAGTTCTTGGACCTCATTGGTGGATTGACTCAGCCACGGAAGGCTGAATGAGATTTTCAGAGGTGGGACCTAATTAGAGGAAGTCGGTCACTGGGAGTGCGGCCTGAAAAGATCCATCTTCTCTCCAGTCTCCTGCTCCCCACCTCTCTGCTTCCTGGCTGCCATGAGTTGAGCATCTTTCCTCTACCCTGCCCTTCCACCAGGATGCCCTGTATCACCACAGGCTCAAAGCAATGGAGCCAGATGACCATGGACTGAAACCTTGAAACCATGAATCAAAATAAATATTTCCTCATCTACATTGTTTTTCTCAGGTTTTTGTTAAAAACAAACAAACAAACAAACAAAAACAGGAAGCTGACAAACACACCTGGGTACTATATCATGTGTATTCCCCACTACAAAAAAGGTGGGGTATAACCTCGAAAGTGTAGCTTCAGTTTCTGTTGAACACAGAGCTAGTCAGCATTCCTGTTATTAAAAGAAGTCAGCAAAAGAAACAATAAGAGAGGTAAATAGAGAGCCTACATCCTGGGAACAAATCTTTACTCCTCACACTTCAGATAGAGCCCTAATATCCAGAGTATACAAAGAACTCAAAAAATTAGACAATAAGAGAACAAACAACCCAATCAACAAATGGGCCAAGGACCTGAACAGACACTTCTCAGAGGAGGACATACAATCAATCAACAAGTACATGAAAAAATGCTCACCATCTCTAGCAGTCAGAGAAATGCAAATCAAAACCACCCTAAGATACCATCTCACTCCAGTAAGATTGGCAGCCATTATGAAGTCAAACAACAACAACAAGTGCTGGCGAGGATGTGGGGAAAAGGGTACACTTGTACATTGCTGGTGGGACTGCAAATTGGTGCAGCCAATTTGGAAAGCAGTATGGAGATTTCTTGGAAAGCTGGGAATGGAGCCACCATTTGACCCAGCTATTCCCCTTCTCGGTCTATTCCCTAAAGACCTAAAAAGAGCATGCTACAGGGACACTGCTACATCGATGTTCATAGCAGCACAATTCACAATAGCAAGACTGTGGAACCAACCTAGATGCCCTTCAATAGATGAATGGATAAAAAAAATGTGGCATTTATACACAATGGAGTATTACTCTGCATTAAAAAATGACAAAATCATAGAATTTACAGGGAAATGGATGGCATTAGAGCAGATTATGCTAAGTGAAGCTAGCCAATCCCTAAAAAACAAATGCCAAATGTCTTCTTTGATATAAGGAGAGTAACTAAGAACAGAGTAGGGTCGAAGAGCATGAGAAGAAGATTAACATTAAACAGGGATGAGAGGTGGGAGGGAAAGGGAGAGAGAAGGGAAATTGCATGGAAATGGAAGGAGACCCTCAGAGTTATACAAAAGTACATACAAGAGGAAATGAGGGGAAAATAATACAAGGGGGACAAATGAATGTCAGTAGAGGGGGCAGAGAGAGAAGAGGAGAGGGGAGGGGAGGAGAGGGGGGATAGTAGAGGATAGGAAAGGCAGCAGAACACAACAGACACTAGTATGGCAATATGTAAATCAATGGATGTGTAACTGATGTAATTCTGCAATCTGTATATGGGGTAAAAATGGGAGCTCATAACCCACTTGAATCAAAGTGTGAAATATGATATATCAAGAACTATGTAATGTTTTGAACAGCCAACAATAAAAAAATTAAAAAAAAAAAAAGAAGTCACTAAGACTGTTCAGTGTTCCATTCCTGCCTTTCTGCTACTCTTGTATCTGTCAGAGAAATTACATTTTCCTAGATCCCTTGTCAAGTGGTTTCCCAGTATATCCAGACAGTGAGAGGCACTGGAAGGTGGTTTAGAGGCTGGAGGAAACATGTTGTCTTCCCTCCATTTCCACTTGTGCCTTCAGTACAGGGACATGTGTCCTCTACTATGTCACAGGACCCTTTAGCTGGTCACATTGTGGTTTAACTTCCCCAACTGGCTCTGGCTCCTGTATTTCACCAAAGCTGTCTTCTCTCCTACTTCTTTCATTTTTAGCTTCAATGATTTCCTGTTTGGGTCCCTTTTTTTTTTTGCTTTTTGAAGTCTCCCATGACCAGAATATTAATTTTCTATCTTAAATTCCTTCTATTTGAAGTACTTAGATTTGTTTGCATTTTCCTGAATAGACCTGACATATATAGTGATACCATATCCCACAGCCACTATGGAAATCCTAAAATCATTAATTTCTTCTGAATTTTTGAAATAATAAAGTGTATGTTTATTGATCATTTTAAGGCTACTGTTTATTGAGTAGCCATCATGCAACAGGCAATGTACTGGGTGCCCTCCAGAAATATGGAAAGATTTGCCTTTATATGGTGCTCAAGATACTTTACCTGATATGGTTTACATGTGGTGTCCCCCAAAAGCTCATGAGTAAGTCAATGCAAGGTTTGGAGGAGAAATGATTGGGCTATAGCCTTAACCTAATCAGTGAATTTATTCCTGATTGGATTAAATGAGTGGTGGATAGAGGCAGGTGGGTGTAGCTGGAGGAAGTGGTTTATTAGGGGCATGGCTTTGGGGTATATATTTTGTATCTGGTGAGTACAGTATCTTTTTTCTCTCTGCTTTCTGATCTTCATGTGAATTGCTTCCCTTTATTACATTTGTCTGTCATGATGTTCTGCCTCACCTCGAGCCTCAGGGAATGGAGCAGACATTCTAAGGAATAAGACCTCTAAAGCTATGAGTCCCCAAATAAACTTTTCTTCCTCTACAATTGTTCTGGTCAGGTCTTTTAGTTACAGCAGCAAAGCTAACTAAAACATCACCCATACTATTTCCTTTGTGGAATAATGGGTTGGATTTCTCCATTCCCCATCCAGACTCCAGAAAGCTCACTAATCCTTCATGTGTAAAATTAAAAATTATTTCTTTGTGACACTTTCCCTGACATTAGAGAGTTAATGTTTTCTTGTTGTAAATCTCATTCCACCATTTACTTCTCCCTCACGGTAGTTATAAAGTTAATTAATAATTTACTGTATAATTTATATTTTAATGTCTCATTACACTTATTAAAATGTAAGGTCAATAAAGATTGGAGTCAAATCCATTGAATATGCCTCTGTTTCCCTGGAAGCTATGCAGATTCTTACACACATAAATCAGTGCTTGCTATTTGTTGAATAAATTGTTCCATTTATTTCTCTCAACATTCCTTTAGAATGGAAATAACTTTTCCTTTTTATATAATTTTATTTTCTGCTATATCACATGGGCTATTTTAAATGTTGAGGATAAAACAATGACAAATGTGGACAGAAGTTTTCTCCTTCAAAGAAACTATATTTTAATAAAAAAATATACAAACAAGTGATGTTAAGTGATATTCAAAATGAATCATGGAAAAAGCATACAGAATGCTTCATGATGGGCATGTACCTTCTCAATAGGAAGGTTGAGAAGATTTTGACAGTATGATGTTTGAGCTGAGATCTAGAGGAGGTAAGAAAGTGAAACAAGGGAATAGAAAGGGTTAAAAGTTCTAGGAAGTGGGAAACCCATTCATTTTAGAGATAATGACAGTAAAGTTCTTATATAAGGCAAATTTCCTAGTGGCACAAGAAGACTCCTTTTATAATCAAGTCCATGTGATTCTAAGCCTGTGCTCTGTTCAACATATTAAAATTTTGTGTTCTTGTATGTGGGGCATAATGTCATTTTAAAAATTCATCACAACTAAGGTCCAAGTGAACCACTCAGTCATGATTGCCATCCCACTCACCATGCTAACCATACGCTAAAAGAGAAACCACAGATTCATGCAACATTAAAGATAGAGTTCAGCTTCTGATTTTAAGACATTTCAGTTAAAACAGATTTTGGGGGGTGTTTGTTAGCAGTAAGGTTAGGACATTGTGTCTGATACATCAAGACTGTGCATATATGATGCTTTAGAGAATCACTGAGTTCTGTACTATTCAGAGCTGTGGTCAGACCCTCACCATTTATTATCAAGTGGGTGATGGAGTGTGTAGTGTTGGATGCCGGAGCATCCATGATGATGTGACAGCAACTTAAAACTCATATGTCATCTTCGTATACAGAATCATTATCAAGCCATCAACACAATTCTTTCAAAGCCTTGAATTGGCAAAAGCTTGTGTTTAGTTCTTTGTCTTTTAAGTTAACTATAGGAGTTAGGAGTTTATATTGCTTGAATTTGAGAATTAATTCAAAAGTATTGATAGTCCATATTAAATATGTACATTATATTACATTATATTATATATATATATATATATATATATATATATATATATATATATATATATATTTAATATTACATATGAGTGCATCATCTGATGTAAGATCTGTAGCAAAATGTGATTCTCACATGTGTATTTTCTAAACACATTTTTCAGGAACATCAGCTTGGATGGGCAGAAAAATCATAAGGTACTACAAATGAGAAGTCTGATTTGTATATATATTTTTTACCATTCTAATAAATAGCTCTGTACGGAGGGCCACATAATGAGATTAGGCTTAATTATTTTTCATTTGGCAATAAATTGCACAGAGAAGACTTCACATTCCCTTTCAGACAAAGATCTTATGGTTTTCTCACTTACATTCTCTATGTACCTGTATATGGTGGCATCAAGCATTACAGGAAAATGCAATCTGAAACACTGGACGAGGTCTGACCTTCCATTTGTCATACAGTGGAATAAACTTATATTAAAAATAGCATTACTTTTGGGAAAGAGCATCCATTTCCAGTCCCGAACAGCATATTGATTTAACCTGTAATATTTCCCAGCCTAGCACAAAAGATTAGTGATACTTTCTCAGGTGGCCCAGAAACTTTTTTCTTTTCCTCTTCTAATTTTGATACAACTAGAAATAAAATATTTCATTAAATGTTAAATTCAAAGAAATATGAGTAATCTCCCTTTGGAACGAAAATTAAAAATCAATGGGCCTTTGTCCTCCCAGTTTTTCCTCACATTTTCTGTCTAACTTTTTAAAAAGCCCATCTGTATTAATGAGGTTGGAAACTTTAGGTGTGTTATGCCCACTTGCTTGAAAGGATGGAAAGCTTTATACTGTGTGTTGTCTTCCTGCATCACTGATGCACGTACCACTTGACAGACCTATAGATACTTCTGCATTTTTCAATTATCCTCTTTTCCTACCAGCATTTTATTGTCTCCTCTGTGATTCTGCCCTCTGCCGATATTTATACCCTTCAGTGGAGAGAAGGGGAAAAGCTATGCAGTATCATTTCCCCTTCATCAAGAATACCGTAAAATATAAACTAGAGTAATTTGGACTCCCCCTTGGGAATTTCTGTTTCATGTGACAGTCTGTACATGCCATATTCTATAAATTCAATCCACCATAAACTCTAAATTTTGTATTCACATATATTCACCTCTGAGTCCTAGTTTAGCTTATTCTTTGGAAAATGGGTGCTCATTAATGTTTGCCTTTTCCTTCTTCTCAGGAACATTAGTAATGGTGACTTCAATGTGGCAATGAAACTTTGATGTGCATTGACTTTTATCACTGAAAAATGTGAATGGCTATTATATAAGTGTAATAGTCTAAGAAGAGAGATTATGATAAAAATATTAATGTTTCTATAGAAAAATGACTTGATGACATGAACATGTATTTTGTAGAAAAAAAGAAAGACCAGTTGCCCTTAGTCATATAAAAAGATTCTCAAGCTGAGTTATAATGAGATAAAGGAAAATGTGAAATAAAATTTAGTTTCTGACATGTTGGCAAGATCTACAGGTTGGTAATATGCTTTTTTTTTTAAACTATGGGGAAATAGTGTCAGTGAAAATGTAAAATGATATAACACCTGTGCCATGGTAGGTGACAAGTCTTTCAGGATTACCTGACCATTTGCCCTTTGACTCAAGTATTTTCATCTTATAATTGCTGTAAGGCATAGTCATAAAACACCTATGCACAGAGAATTTATTTGTAATAGCAAACTATGAAGACAATCTTATTTTAGTTAGCTGTTTCTTGCTGTGATCAAAATACCTAAGAAGTAATTTAAAGGAGGAAAAGTTTATTTTGGTTTAAGGCTTCAGAAGCTTGGTGCATGGTCAGCTGAGCCCATAGCTCTAGACCCAATCTGAAGCAGAAAATCTTGGCAAAAGGGCATGGAGGAGGGAAGCAGCTCAGGACAAGACAATCCGGAAGCAGAGAAAGAGAGGGAGAGAGAGAACTCCGTTCACCAAGAACAAAATATAAACCCCAAAGGCACACATCTCCAGAGACCTACTTATTCTTTCTACACACTGCTTACTTACAGGTACCACATAGTTAATTCATATAAGTGGCTAAGTCCATTGATTAGGTTATAGCTTTTAAAATCTAATCATTTTACCTCTGGCAGTTCTTGCCTTTTGTCACATATAAGCTTTGAGGGAATATCTCACATGGAAACCATCACAAACCCAAATGTCCATTATTAGGTGATTGAATAAATTCTGGCAAAGCTGCAGAAAGGATTATGATCATCTATAAAAAAGGAATGGAGAATGCCTTACATGATATTTTGAGTGAGGCCTGAGTAAAAGAGAGCAAGCATATGGAAAAAAAAATGTATACTTTACTATAAATAATTTACTATTGTTCATACTGTACACAAGTGCACAACACACACACACACACACACAAATGCACCATGCTTACATTTACAAGAAGAAACAATGACAACATATCATACAATTAAATAGAAGTTTTTCTTTGTGGGCAAAAAGGGAAAGGAGTGGATGAGATAGAAATAGAAGCTAGACTTCTCTGTATAGAGGATATTTCATAGTTTGACTTTGCAACTATATAAATATTTTATGAACTTTTAAAATAAAATAATATCCAAAGAAATAGGAAACTGAAACAAAGACATCAGTGTGGTTCAGATGTACAATAAAAAAGTTTATGTATGAGACAATGCAAGAAAGTTTAGAGGTGAAACTATTGGGATATGAAAGCCTTAACCTAGTAAGTGAATTGGTTCCCTAATAGGGATTAACTAGGTGGTAACTGTTGGCAAGTAGAATGTGGTTGGAGGAGTTGGGTCAATGGGGATGTGCCTTTGGATGTATATTTTGTTCATGGTAAGGAGTGTGGGGAACTGTGATTTGGATCAGAGTCTCTGACTGCCTTGTGGTTGAGGTGTGCTTGCTCTGGGAGTTTCCTCTGCAAAGGTACAGGTAAGATGTCCAGTTGCTATAGTAATGCCTTGCCTAAAGAGGCACTGTGCAAAAACACATAGCTATATGTCTTGAACTTGAGCTCAGACTCCAGCTCCCAGGGTAGGAAAATTCTGAGCATTATAAGATAACCACAATGGTTTACCATTGCTATGACCTCCAAACCTGTAGGTTTAGTAGTAACTTTGGACAATGGGCTTCCTGGGTGCCACAGGAAGATCCTAGCATTGCAACAGTAGAATAGCTACAAAATGGTCCTAGTCCTGTAACTTTCAAGTGCACAAAGAACAGTGCCTCTATAGTTTTTAACTTCCTGATTGTGAGACCCTGTATAATAAATATTCTATACCAGCTCTGGGTCACTGTTCCTCCATCAGAGCGCAGTTTCCTACCTGATTCCAACTTTTTCTCTCTATTTCTTTTTTTGTCTTTTCTCAATCTCCCATTGCCCTTCACTGTTTTCTGAATTAATGGCAGTGAAGGCCATGGCAGAGGGGAGTCTCTTTCTCTCTTCCTCTCTCTCTCTCTCTCACTCTCTTTTCTGTTGCCACATCCTGAGCCAGTTTCCTCTTATGATGTTCTGTCTGATTTCAGGCCCCAAAGAATGAAGTCAGCCATCTATGAACCAAGACCTCTGAAACCATGAACCCCCAAATAAACTTTTCCTCCTCTATTCTTTTCAGGTCTTTGGGGCACAACAATGAAAAAGCTTACAAAAACAATATCTAAATGCATATCAAGTTGTAGACATAATTAAACCCAGAGAAATTATTGCAACGTATATAAAACACAATAATATTGCCTTTATGCTAGTGTATTATACAGTAAGGAAAAACATAAGAAGAAAACAAAACAAAGGTAACTAATAGGCATTTAGTCATAATGTTGAAGGCAGCATTGCTAGTTTTGTGCTTAGACAGTTACAGATATATTATGGGATAAAGCAATGAGGAATTTTCTTGGTGTCATCAAGAATCTGGATAAAGAAAGGAGTTAAGAGATGGGGTCAAGACTCAATAAAGACCATCTATTCTGAATTTGAATTAGAAATACCAGTATGAACTTGTGATGTATTTTAATCTCAAAAAGAATTTCCTACTAAAATGAATCCAGACTTTGGAGAAATGATCAAGAAGAAAAACATGAGGTCAGAACCTCTAGTCCTACCAAGTGATAAAGACTAATTTTAATAAAATAATTTAAAAATCAACTTAATAAAGAATACCACTGGCTAAGGATTGGGCTGTTTGAAAATCAATGATAATTGATACTAGCAGTGACTGATATACATGGAAATTATTAAATCCTTGAGTTCATTTGGAGGGTACCAGGAAAATAAATACCAAATTTAAAAATTGGCATATAAAGTAACAAAAAAGCATACCCTTCATTTTGTCTATATGCATAATACTTCAAATAATAGATGAAGAATTACTTTTTCGCTACAGAAATGTTCAAACTAATGAACAAAAAGAGACAAAATTAAGACACTTCATTTTCAGTCCCCAGTAGATTAATGCACATAGACAGTGATCATCAATGTTCAGAGCTGCCAATGTCCCCTCAGAGAGAATCCGCTGTGCAGTGTGATTTTCTGATGGAAATATAGAACACACCTATGAAGTTTTCTTGCCAAGAGCTCCATAAGGCCTATAAAATGTAAAAGCCAATTTATAGAAATAGAGATCATGGTAAATGAGACTAGGGAGCTGACTGTGGGAACTTTGCATGATACATATCTGTTGTTTTTCAACAAATAGTTGCAAGGGAAAAATAAAAGGAGGTAGAAGAGAAATAAATAATTCATATAGGTCTTGGGAGACACTTAAGCTAATGGTCATGCCTTTGAAATCCAAATTTAACAAGCATATAAGTAAACTTTCAAAAATGACCATTAGGGAAATTTGTGTACTATCCAAATCATTGAGGATAGTAAAAGAATATTACTAATTTACTTACAGATTTGATCATAGAAACATAGTTATTTAAAATGAAAAATAATTCATTTTCTTTTACAAATACACACCGCTGACCTGTTTACAGACAAAAGGATACAATTTGAGATTTCCTTTCAAATAATAAAAATTGGGAGGAATGAGTAGTAAGAATCAAAAGAATTATAATCCCATTAGAATTATACCACAAGAGAGTTTACCAGTTATAACACATTATGTCATGTGCATGTGCAGATATGATATAATGAAACCATTATCTTGTATAATTATAATATGTCAATAAAATAAATAAATAGATGCAACTGTATCTGATCAGTCAAATCTATATAAAATTTGGATCTTTATCTAAAATATAGCTTTACCTGTCCAGTCATCTTAATCCTAGTAGTCAAACGGATAGAGGATAGGATCCAAGGCATACAGCCATCAACCACACACAACACAATGACTAATACATTTTTCATAAACATTTCATAAGTCATCTCTCTTTGTAACCATCTCCTCTACTCTCCTACATATATCCAGCTTCAGCCTGATTCCTCTATGATTATCTGGTTCTTGTATTTGTATAAAATAGGATTTTATTTTATTCCAACTACTTGCACAAAATATACAGAAGGAAAATGATTTTCCTTTTTCATTTAGTTGAGGAGTTAAGTCATGAGCTCCAAAATCAGCAGAGACTGTTTTCTGTGCCTCACATAGGGAGTGTATAATCATGTATATCTGCAGAGGTTACTACCCGCAGCTTCCACCTCCACCTACCTATCAGGCTTACTACGCTTTTATAGCAAAAGTGGTATTGAAAATGATGTCACAAGCAGTCTATCCTTGTGAGTCAGGGATGGGAATTTTTGCATTGCCAATCTGAAATGTTGTCCTATAGAGTTCCTTGACTTGTTTCCTGTAGATATTCTCTGTTCTCCATTCAGATTCTGGATTTTACCCTTTCTACACCCTAACTGTCCATCCAGAGTCTGATGAAATTCAGTAGGTACCTAATGGGGGATTGAATACCACATGAATCCCCAGCATCATTCTCAAGAAAATGAGAGACACCTAGGAAAAACACCCTGGGGCAGGGGTGAAGATGATAATCCAGAAAATGGCTCTGAGAAGTGATGATTTTTAGCTGCAGGAAAGTTTTCCTAAATCGAAAAATATACTAGCTACTTCTTACTTTCTTTTTGAAAACAAATAAAAAGATAATAACAAAGCAAAAGAAGAACACATATCAATATAGTAATCAAGGCCTGATTTCAAATAATATACCAGTGCCCAAGAGGAGATAATGGCATCTAATTAAGACATTAATTAAAAATCATAATATGTACTAAGTTAGAAAACTGTAAAAATACTATTAGAATTTTTCCTTTTAAATTAGCTAAAGCAGATGATTAGCAGGTGTTCTTAATGGCAATTTTTATTATTATTATTAAATAGAAGACCACATGGGTGAAAGTTAGACCTGTAAATAACAACGTTGCAATCAATCATAATTAAATGTTTGGAGAAGCTGCTGGAAAGTCGGTGTGGAGGTGCTGACCCCACCAACCCTGGTACCTTGCCAACTACACAATTGCTTTCTACTTACTCCCCAATTCTTCCATACTTTAAATTGAACAAGCACCATTCTTCAACCTTTTTCCTGAACTTTCTAAGATTCCATATGCCCTTTGAATCTTTCAAATTCAGGTTCTAAAAGGAAGAACCCAAGGGAATGATTTAAATTGGACTGGAAGGAATGTAGGTTAAAGATAGAAAATACCATGGCAGGTACTGAAGAAGTTAGCCAGGCCCTCTCATGACCACCATAGCAGACAAGCTATGTTCTCACCTGCTGAAAACAGTGTGGGGTCAAGACAATCTGCAGCAGCTTCTCAGGTCTACATATTATACTTCTAGATACTATAAAATGCATGTCTGTTGGATTATTTCCATTTTTCTGCTAAATGAAATCTTACCAAGAGTACACCTTATTCTGACATGTGTCATTGACTGCTGTATCCACAACAGCTAAACAAGACTGAACACAAAGTAGATATTCAGTAAAACATTTTTGGATGAATGAGAGACTTGAATTTTTGTATGTGTGTGTGGGGGGGTGGGCAGGGGTGCTTCATCCAGGATGATAAATATTTGAAGGAAGGTGCTATGCTGTGACTTCTCATTGAATCAGAATTTGTAGCATACTGGGCAATTGTCACATATTCTTATCAAGGCTGTATTAAAACCCCATACCACAGAGAAGTCTAACCACAAGCTACTAGCCTGACTCTGATTATAAGATGATTAGGCTCATCCATTCAATATCTATCCTATTAGTTCCTACCAACAATTGCAGAAAAGAAGACCACTAATCTTAAATATACAAGTGGAAGGGAAAGCCCCAAAGTTCAGATTCTGCCTCCATGTATAGAAGACCAGAAATAAGCATCAGGAATTCAATAAATGAGCACTATGATTTGGAAGGAATCTGCTTGGTGAGAGCTTATTTATAACTGGGATGGTGGAGTAAAGAAGGAAGTCAAGTAAAATGGATAGAAGAGATTACAGGGTCCAAGAAAAAAAGAACCTTGGACGCCATCTTGTCAGTTGTGTAGTTTATTTTACTGAGCCTCAAAACAAATCATCAAAAATGTTATTAACTCAAATTTTTAAAAAAATGTGTTTTAAACATCTCATTAAGAAATTCATCTAGAAAAGGGGCTCTGGGGGGATAATCTGAGCAGGACAATGACTGGCATTGGAATGTTGCATATTTCTTTTATTTTTAATTTCTAGTTTCTTCTGAGATGTCTAATTAAATCAGAAGGACTGTCTCTCTTGTTCTTTTAGCATTTTTCTTTGGAGTTTCAATATTCCCAGCAGAAGTTTTAAGCCCATTGAGGCTTTTTTTCTTTTAAATAAAAAGTATGAACTGAAGATGGAGGAAAGAACCGGAATCTATCAAAATCAGTGATTTCCCCTATGGTTGCTGTAAAAAGGGCTGTCTGACTTGGTATAGGCTGAATAAAAGCACTGATGTCTTCACAAGAGAGAAGATATAAAAGTGTTACCTAAAATTGCTGGGCAGCTATAAAGAAAATAAATGACTCTATTACTTTGAAATGTAAGCAAACATGGACACTAAAGCCCTAGGCAACACATGAAGCCGTCCTCTGTTAATAAATGGGCGTTTGATGACTTCTCCTCATATGGCATATAAAGGAACAACAGTGTCATTGTCTGGGAAAGGATATTTGGGGGCTTGATGCTGATGTGGGAGCACAGGCCTACTATGGTGGTCTCTCCTTTTGTGTCACTGGCTTTACCTGTGTCTACAGCACACAGCTGAATGTGGTATCCATCCCTGCCAGGTAGTAAGGTTTGGAGAAAAAAAAAAAAAAAAAAAATATATATATATATATATATATATATATATATATATATAGTATTCCCAGAAGAGGTTGAATAAATTTATGTATAGCCTACACCATCCAATTTGGGAATTCTTTTTACCCTCTTGGGGTGTGCATGACTGCTCATTCAACCCTAGGAATAACGATTCCTACTAATACCATATTTAGAGATCCTGAGTGCTGGTTGCTTGGTTTGCATTGAATGGGGAATCTTTTCAGGTGGAAGAAGAAATAGGTTAGAGCCACCACATTTATGGGTTCTGAAGAAAGAAAACCTGAAGTAGGCAGGTGAAAACCTATTATATAATACAGAGAAGGGCTGTTATGTTCCTGTGTCTAGATGTAGCTGTCGCTTTACCATTTGCATGGCAATGGGATGAGTGAATAGATTAGCCTTGGGGGAAAATGCACAGAGGAAATTTATCTGAGATGGCAAAAAAAGAAATCTCATATTCCTCAGTCAGATCTGGATTACAATTTACCAGTAACTCCATCAACCTTGGGAAACCTCTTATAACCTCTGAAACTCATTTTTTAAATGAAAAATGCAAAACAAAACAACAAAAAAAACAAACTAATCAACTAGAGTTTGTAGGCATAAAATGGTCTGACATATGTAATTATTGAGTATATGATGAATGCATGTCACTATTATTTCACTACTACTGTTAGGTTTAGGAGTGTCATTAGGGCGAACAAAAAAAAAGAGTCTATAGCATTTTCATGAGGCCAGTAATAATTGATTAAAAAGGGGTTTCCACAAGGACTGTGTGTTCCAATCACCAAAGGAATGTTAGCTGGAAATGCTTGTTGAGAAATTTTATTTTTATCAAAATACACACATACACATGCACACATACACTCATTCATGTATCCATTTGTTAAAGGAAAACCTCTGATGTGTTAACTTTAGCAAATTTATTTTAGCCAGGAAAATGTGGTTAACAAGGTAGGATTCAGGGCTTTTTGCCTTCCATCCTTTGAATGCAATGACATCATCAAAATATAACCTTTAGTCTTTACAGCTTTGGGAAATTTCATGTGCTATCAATGTACAGAGCCAATTCTGCTCGAGACACCTAAAATTTGTCAGGACCTCCTTCTGCCTGAAGTTTAATGAAGTTGAAAGGCTATGAAAGGAATAGTATACATCCCTATCTCATTGGAGGGAAAATTTAGTTTGCAAGTAAAGTACACCTACAGAGGGGTAGGAGAAGAGAAAAGGGAAGAAAGCAAGATAAACTGAGTTCAATCGAGTACTGGGCTTCAAGCAGTCACTTAAATATCGTATGTCATTCTGACAATGAAGCTAGAGAATATATTATCTTATTTAAAATGAATATTACAAACTTTAAAAAAAATAAATTTAATTATAGAATTGCATGCATTTGCAGAAAATAACACATAGAGAAAAAATGCATCCATCTCCCAGTTCTCACCAATAATATCAGTTTGCACAGGTATTGTACACTGCTGGACATCGATATTGATACATTCAAGGTCTACAGCATATCTCTCCCCACAAGGCTTTCTTAACACTTTCCCAGGTGCCTCATTCATCTTCCTTGCACACTTACCTCCCAAGGCAACAAATAATCTGTTCTCCATTCTTATTAGATTATCAATTTCCATTTATATAAAATTCTTAAAATGTAATCAGATAATTTGCAATCTTTCACAGATAATTTTTTTTTAAATTTTTCTCTCAGAATTCTTCTGTGGTGGATTATGCATATCATTATTTATAGTAATAATTCATTCCTTTTCCTTTCTGCATAGTATCTTATGCTCTCTCTATATATATCACAATTTAACTATCTAAATACTTCGAGTTTTAGACTATTACAAAACAAAGATAGTGTTAATATTTGTATACAAGATATTTTTGTGAGCATAATTTTTCATAAGTCTAAGATAAATATCAAATAGAAAAATTTGCTGGATTATATGATAGATACTTGCATATTTAAGTTTTTAAGGACATGTCAATCTTTTTCGTAGAGTGACTGTACCCTTACACATTCCCATGAAAAATGTGTGATTTCATTTCCCTGCATCCTCCTCAGCATCTGATATTGTCAATATTTTTTGGGGGGGTGGGTACTGAGGATTGTCAATAATTTTTTTGGGGAGTGGGTACTGAGGATTGCACTCAGGAGCACTTGACCACTGAACTACATTCCCAGCCTATTTTGTATTTTATTTAGAAAAAGGTCAGCTTCCCAAGCTGCTGGGATTACAGGCGTGCACCACCCTACTTGGCTGTCAATGTTTTTTAAATTTTAACTTTATCCACTTTTATAGATATGTCCTTGTGGTTTAATTCATATTTCCATAATGCTTAATGATGTTGAACATATTTCATGTGTTTTATGTGAGACCCAGATAAATAAATTGAATATTTGATTTTTACTCTTGGGCTTTGACACATCTTAGTGTATTTGATATACTGTTTTTTTTTTTTTGTTATATATATATGATTTACAAATATTTTATCCTAGTTGTAGCTCATGCTATTATCCTCATTAAAATGTTTTTCACAGAACCAAAGATTTTAGCTTTGATGAAATCCAAAGGATCATTGTTTTTGTTGTTTTTTTGAACTCCTAGAATTATTTGCCTTGCTCTGTTTCTTGAAGATGTTTTTCCTGTAAAAATGAGAAAGTTGTAAAGCTTTTGTTATATGCCTAAGTCCATGATTTATTTCTTGTTAATTTTTGTATAAAGTTTGATGTTTATGTAGAGGTATATTCATTTATTTTTATTTTTGTCTGTGGAATTTCTGCAGTATCATCTGTTGAAAAAAAATTCTCTTCCTCTATTAAATTGTTTTGCACTTTTGTCTGTAATCACTTGGGTAGATAGCATTTATTGAGTAAAAAAAGTTCTACTCTGTTACCACTTGTGTTAGTCAGCTTTGCTTCACTGTGACCGAAATACCCAACATTAACAACTTAGAGGAGAAAAGTTTACTTTGGCTCATGGTTCTAAGGTTTAGTTCATGGTTGGCCAAGTCCATTTATGTGGACCCAAGTCAGGTCAGAACATCATGTCAGAAAGGTATGGTGAATTGTTCCATGGTTCATGGTGGCCAAGAAACAGAGGAAAGGGACCACAGAGCAGATGAGACCTTCCAGGGCAGCTTCCAGTGACCCATCTCCTCTAGCCATGCCCCACATGCCCCCTACTTTTACCACCCAGTCCATTAAAACTAGAATGGACTTAGTGGGTTCTTATAATACCATCATTTCACCTCTAAATATTCTTGCATCAATACAGGAGTTTGTGAGAATACCTCATATTCAAACCACAACACTGTTTTTACAATGAATAGGTATTGAATTATGTCAAATGCTATTGGTACATCAATTGGTGTAATCATGCCTTTTTTCTTTAGGTTATTAGCAATGGTGGCTTACATGGATTTTGAAATATTGAATCAGGCTTTCAGTCCTGGAACAAATCCTCTTTGGTCACAGTGTACGATTTTAAAAGAAAGACTAGCTTAATTCTGTTTGTTAATATTAAACATTATTTGCATCTAGATCCATGAGGACACTGGTCTCAGATTTTCTCTTTTCCCTGGTCTCTTCCCTCTTTCTTCCCTTCCTCCCTTCTCTTCCTTCCTTCTGTTCTATTTTTGTTTCCCCTTTCCCTCTTCTTTCTCTTCTCTTCCTGTATTTGCTTGGTTTTACTAGAAGAGTAATTGCTCTATAAAATAAAGTGGAAAAACTCTCATCCTCACCTATTTTCTGGAAGGTAATATTATATATATACTTAGTTTTAATTCTTCCTTAATTGATTAGTGGCATTCAATGGTAATATCATCTATGTATAATATTTGGGGGGATATTTTAATTACAAATTAATTCCTTCATAGTTATAGGGCAATTTAAAACATCAATTTTATATTGTAGGAGCTGTATAGTTTCATCTAGTTTATCAAAATTCCCAAATTCATATATGTAGAGATATTTGTTCTCCTTCCTTATTATTCCTTAGATGTCTGTTTATTCTATATTGATTATTTTTTCCTTATTTCATTCTTGACACAGATAATCTGTATTACGTTTTTTTTTTTTCTTCATCAATCCTGCTACATGTTTGTCAAATTAATTGGTCTTTTTTCACCATTAGCTTTTTCATTTTTTTAATATTTTTTTTTAGGTGTAGATGGGCACAACACAATGCCTTTATTTTTATGTGGTGCTGAGGATTGAACCGGGGTCCCACCCGATGCTAGGGGAAATGCTCTACCGCTGAGCCACAATCCCAGCCCCCACCATTAGCTTTTTCTTTTCCTTTATTTTTTCTTTGATTTATTTATTTTTTGGTAGTGTGGATTAAACCCAGGGGTACTTTACTACTGAGGTACATCCTCCAGCCTTTTTAAATTTATTTCATTTTTAAAAAATTCTTGATATAGTATCCTACTGTCACTTAGGACCTCAGTAATTTGCTGAGTCCAGCTTCAGATTTTCAATCCTCCGGCCTCAGTTTCCCTAATGCCTAGGATTACAGGCGTGTGCCACCATGCCGGGTATTGCCATCAGCTTTTTAATTTACTATTTTCTATTTTAAATATTATTTTTCTGTTATTTACTACTTCATTTCCATTCTTTTGCTAGATTTGGGTTCTTTTTTTTTTCTTTTCTCTTTATTCATTTACTTATCTATTTTTTTCTAGTTCTTAACATGAGGCATTTATTTGAGACTATTTCAATTTCCTAATAGGAGCATTTAGTGTTATAAATTCCTTCTCTGCACTTCTTTAGCCCTGTCCTACAAGTTTTGCTGGGTTGCTTTTTCATCTTCAATCTCTTCAATGTATGTTTTAGTTTCTCTTGAGACATCTTCTTTGACCTGTGGATCAATCTATTCAAACATAATTTGGTTTCAAAGAGTTTTTATTTTTTAAATAATCTTTTATTGATTTCTGGTTCAGTTCCCTTGTTGCCAGAGAACACAGTGTATGACTTCAATGTTTTTAAATCTGCTGAGGTTTATTTTTATGGCCCATAACATTGTTTGTCTTAATTTCTGTTCTATGAATGCTTGAATGTGTATCCTGTAGCTGTGGGATGTGACATTCTATGAACGTCAGTTAGTTCCTGTTGCTTGATTATGTTCTTACATGTATGTGCTGTTTTTTTTTGCCTATTTTTTTCCATCAGTTATCAGAAAAGGGAATTAAGTTCTCTAAATATAATTGTGAACTTTTCTCTGTCTCCCTTTAGTTCTGTCATGTCACACTACAGGGGAATTACTGAATGAATCATTGGTGGTAGGTGTCGCTACCCTTCTTTATAGATGCCCACATAAGAATGCATGTCATCTCAAACAGGATGCACCTTTTATTTTGTAGTTGTGCTTCTTTCGCTTTATACTTAAGGAAGATAACTTATTTTGGAGGAAGGAACCTCAACAGGTTATCAGCTAGGCATGTTTACCATCTCTCCAGGAGGCATGATTACCATCTCAGCAAGAGCAATAACTAAAGAAAATAGTCTTCAGAACTTAGAGAGTTCTTATAATTGGTACTTTTCCCTTCAGTGGAAAAACAATATTAACTCCAATAAAATTATCCATGTCTTAATTTCCAGAATCTATGAATACATTAAGTTACATAGCAAGGGAAAACGAGGTTGCAGATGAAGTTAAGTCTCTTAACCCACTGACCATGAGATGGGAGATGTCTGGGTGCATCCAATCTAGTCATCATAATCCTTACCAATAGAAGAAGAAGGCAAAGGAAGAGTGAGTGTTAGGTAGATGTAGTATGAGAAAGATGTGGCTGGCCATTGAAGATGGAAAGACAAACCAGGCAACTAGAGCCTGGGAAAGGGGAGAAAATGGGTTCTTCCCTAAAAGGAATTCAGCCTTTTTAACACTTTGTTAATCCAGAAAGAGCTACTCTGGGCATTAAACCCCATGATTATAGGATAGTAAATTTACTTATTTTACACCCCTACGTTTATGGTGTTTTATTACAGAAGTTAATAGGAAATTGGTAGAACATCTCTTATTGTCCTCCTTCTTCTTCAAATTGAGATTTCCCTAATTCCTGACATGGTGAGGAATTTTCATTTGCAATCTGACATTTAGGATATTACATTATGAGGTTCTGGTTATGTTAATTCATTTGTTTAACTGCCTTTTCCAATACTACACCAACAGGGAAGTGTGGAGCTGCTTTGGAATTACCAGATGGGGTTAGAAGTCTATTTCTCTAATTAGCCTCCAGGAACACCTGAGATTAGGAGAAATGCAATTCATTATTCCTGGGTGGAAGTGGACCTTCTTACTCTCCACTAGACTACCACTGATTCCATCCTGAGAGTGTCTGGAATACCTTGTCACTTTTTTATCATGTGTCCTGATTTAACAGTATAAAAGTAATGATGGTGAAAATCTCAACTCTCCCCCAAGGTCTTCTAAAACACCTCTTCAACATAGAGAGAGAGAGAGAGGGCAGCTTGCTTATGGTTTGATGTAGATGGAAGTCTAGCATGTCCACAAGGTCTCCATTTATACCAAAATGGCAGTGACATATCCAGCAGGGATGAAAATCCTTGATCTCTCGGAAAGTACTATGGAGTGGTTTGGATGCTGTATTAAAGTCTGGAGCAAGTGGAATCCTAGGCTCTCTATTGAGTTTCTGTTAAATGAGAGACGAGTGAGGATAAAATGATTTTATGGTGTTTTGCTAGTGTAGAATGTCTGCTGTCTAAAACCCGGATAGGTTTGTATATTGCCCTGTTCCTAATTCTTTGACTACAAAGAACAAACTTTTTTCTGAGCCTTGTGGTGTTTCTTTGTTTCCAGATTCTTCCATCCATATCTATGATATGTAAAGCAAAAAGAACACCCAGAGGACTCATTGCTATATTACTCCTTACCTTGAAATCTCTGGCAGGACTCCTTTTTCCCCTATTTTTAAATTTTCCTGTTTTTCTATTTTAAATGTGCCCTCCAGGATTTTTGGTTCTTATCAGGAAGAATAAAGAGATATATTGAATTAATCTGGTTTTGTTTATTTGTTTCTATAACAAAATGCCTGAGGTTGGGTTCTAAATAAAATAGAAGAGGTTTATTAGCCATATGATTCTGGTGGCCAGAGGGTCCAAACAGCATGGTGACAGTGTCCTTGGATGAATCTCAACAAGTCAGAGTAAATGAAAAAAAAATAGTCATATGCGGGTTGGGCCAAGCACATAGGATGTTATGGTTCAGTTATGAGGTGTCCCCCCAATCTCCTATTAATGCATCAGTATTCAGAGATACAGAAATTAAATCATGAGATTTATAACCTAATTATTCTATCCTGATTTGAATGGACTGCTTGACTGGAAACAGTAGGTAGGTAGTGTGTCCAGGAGGGGTACATTTTCCCTGCAGCCTCTTCCTGTCTCAGTTTTTTTTCTCCTTCACAACCCTTCCTGACCCTGCCACAGACTGAGCAGTATGTCTCTGCTGGGCTCTTCCCCCATGATCAGCTGCTTCACCTTGGGCTCAAGTTGTTCTTTGGGGGAATTTTGGTCACACTGATGCACAGCTGACTGGAAAACATGAGCCATCCTTACTTCCTGACAAACTATTTGGTAAGATCTAACTTATTCCTATGAGACCAAACCCCTCTTTGAGACCAACATTAAACCATTCATGAGGATGGAGCCCCCACGACAATTACTTTGCCCTAGATCTCACATCTGAAATGTTCCTGTACCTCAACATCACCAAACTCGGGACCAAATTCTAGCATGTAAAACTTTAGGGTTGCTTTAGTCAGCTTTTTCATTGCAGTGACCCAAAGACCCAAGAACAATTTGACAGGAAGAAAAGCTTACTGGGGGGCTCACAGTTTCAGAGGTCTCAGACCATAAATAGCTGGCTCCATTCCTCAGGAACTGGCATGAGGCAGAACATCACAGTGGAAGGGTGTGTGAGTGTGTGTGTGTGTGGGGGGGAAGTAGCTCAGGACAGTGCACCAGGAAACACAGAGAGAACCTTCTCTCATCAAGGACAAAATATATATCCCAAAAGCAAACCCCAATGATGCATCTCTTTCAGCCACACTCTACCTGCCTACAGTTACCAATCTGTTAAATTCCTACTGGTGGACTAATGCACTGATTAGTTTAAAACCCTCATTACCAAATCATTTCACATCTAAACTCTCTTGCAATGCCTAACACATGAACTCTGGGGGAGCACCCAATATCAAAACCATAACAAGGGCACAAACCATTTCCAAACCATAGCATATAATTTTAATCCATTTTCCGAACCAGAAATCCTATGTTCTTTATAGTCATAAATAAGAAACATACTAAGACAGTAAACAAGTTACTAAAACTTACACATCCATTTGTCAAGTAGACATGATTTGAATTCAATGTCCCTCCTCATTTCCCCCCATTTCACCAGTTGCAATGATAGAAACAAATAAGTGGATATTTTAACTGCTAGCTTAAAGAATATAAAGTATTCTGGGGAAAAAAAAAAGACATTTAGAAGAGCCAAGAAAGGCATATGACCAAATTTGGATGAAGTTTTTATTAAATTAGGACTTGATCTTACTTCTAAGTCTAAGGCATTTATTTTCAACCTTCTCGTTTTACTCTCTTCTGAACACTGGCTATCTTTTGGGTTGAGTCGCTATTTTTGGTTTTTGTTTCTAATTTTCACTGGCATTTCTAAAGCCTCAAAATAGACCAACTGAAGGAAAAAAGTCTGCACCTTGTCAAGTTACCGACAGTCTCAGGGAGAGTTTGGGTGAGGAGAGTGTCAAGGGGTATTTTGACAGAGCTGCCAAATTAAAACAAGCTTAAAAATATACATTTACCCAGTCTACTTCAGCATAGCAATTCCAGACCTCTCTTGAAGGAGCCAGCATGCATCCATCTCACTGATTCCAGCTTCTTTTTGCTTATTGATTTGAACAGAATAAATATACATATGTTTGTGTTTGTACAGAAAAATACATCTCATGCTGAGCTAATATTATTGCATATCAGATATACCACGATAAGCAGAAAAAAGCATAGGTTTATTTTGCCTTTCTTTTATGTTTTTCAAAAGTTCCAAAGAAATCTCTTTATTCAAGATAAAATTGTATAATATTAAATTAAATCAAAAAATAATATATTCGACACTTACTCTGTGCTTAGTTGTACCCAAGGTAATGATTATTTATGACTCTAAACAGTGAGACCTCTTTCAACCTTATCAACCCCTCAATTCAATCTCATCTGCTGATGATCAGCAGGCATCTTAGTTCTTTTTTTTTTTTTTTTGCATGTTTTTCCACATTTTTATTGGTGAATTACAGTTGTACATAATAATGAAATTTGTTGTAACATATTTATACTTGCACACAACATAACAATGTAATTTGACCAATATCAGTCCCCAGCACTTCCCCCTTTCTCCCTACTTCCAACCTTTGGTCCATTTCCTCTACTGATTCTTCCTTTGGTTTCCATGAAATATGTACCCACCTTTACTTCTTACAGAGTGAAACCTGGAAGAAAAACAAAATTATTTTAAGTTCTCTTTTCTGCATTTGGAAATATCAATACAATTTTTTTCTTTTTTTTTAAGAGAGAGAATTTTTTAATATTTATTTTTCAGTTTTCGGTGGACACAACATCTTTATTTTTATGTGGTGCTGAAGATCAAGATCAAACTCAGCACCCCATGCATGCCAGGCGAGCGTGTTACCGCTTGAGCCACATCCCCAGCCCCACTTTTTCTATTCCATTTATTTCTTGCCCAGAATAAGGTGCATCCCTGTCTATTCCAAGGCTATCTTCTTAATCAGAGGACATACCACCCTTTCCCATTCTTAGCAGAATGCAGCCATGTCCTAGATATGTGGCTCAAGACATATGAGTGCCTGTGTTTGCAGTGTGTGAGTGTGTATGTGTGTGCTTTCATTTAAGAATATTATGATGACAGTATTTATTTTGTAGTTTTGGGTAAAAATTAGATTTACATATACATAACATTTTGAACAATTACAGGAAGAGTATACATTGTACAAATAAATGCTAGATAGTTATTTATATGTCAGCTATATCCTCACTTCTAAAACTTTAAATTATTTATTAGATCTTTTACACAAGACACAATATATGCTAATGATTTCTGCCATTCCAAAAATAAGATTTTTTTTAAAAAAAGCAAAGACCTTCCCTTAGTTTTCTTTCCTTAAATCATGTATCCTTTCTTTTATCCTAGTAAGTTGTCAAACAATATATGCTTCCACAACTTTCCTCATTCTGCATAGCATAAAGACCTCTGACTGCTTTCTCTGTAGCCCTCCCAACACCCCCTGGGGGAATCCTGCTCTAATCTCCTTTCAGGCACTAAGGTTTCTTGGTCTTCTTTCCTTTTTGACTTCTCTTCAATATATTCCATGCTGTGCCATTCTGTACACTTTTTAGCATAAACATTTATCAATATTATTTCTTGGTGACTTTGCATCAGAATAACCTGTAAAGTTAGTTTGTTTGTGCTGATAAAAGTTGACTGGTCTGTCACCCTCTCTTTAGATTCTGGGTAATTTAATTTAATGTCAAAAATTTCACACCATAAAAAAAGTGAGTGAGAACAATATCTCTATCTTGGTTTCTGGATAACTGAATGTGGTTTCAATGTTTACACCTATTCCATTTTGGTTGGAAGACAATCCTAAGTAGTTTCAAGTTTCCCCTTTTTACTCTGATATTTGATCCAGGCTTGAAAGGTTTTAATAGAACTATGCCTATATCAAGGCTTGGTGACAGATCCTTGAAATTGTTGCTTCCTCAGCTCTGTGACTACTTACAAGAGTCCTTGATTTCCCTGACCCTCTTGGAAAACCTGGCACACTTCTCTATGGAATTACAACTGTTTCCCCATAGCTCTAGGGCTGGTAAAATGCTTTCCTAAAGCTCTCTCTATCTTCACAGCCATTTTTGACAGGGACTTTCCTATCTGCATTTCCTTCCCATGTTCAGGGAAACTTGATAGAATAGAAGAGGTATGGTGCCCTTACTTTTCCAATATCCTAATGACTTTCTCTTCTCATCAGGCACATAGCACAAGAGAGGCTCAAAAGTCAGCAGTGACAGGTCTTTCCTTTTCTGGTTTCTGTCTCAAATCTTTTGCTTCCTGTAGCATTAGATCAGAGTGGCAAACCTAATTCAACAGAGGAAATTTCCACAATGTAAGAGGAAATATTGGTTAGAAAACTTAAACACAGAAGCTTCCAAAATGTAAATACCTTTTGAACAGCCAACACAGAAAGCCAATTACCTACATATTTTCTCATATTAATTTTATAAATTTCTATCATTTTCACCATCAGTTTTAAAATCATGACAACCATATTTTTGCCACAGGCATAATCAGTTTTGTAAGCATTAGACTTCAACTTCTGAAGCCAGATTTAAAATTAGGTAGTCAGTGTAGTTAGGTAAAGCGGGTCTAATATCATATCCAGTGAAATCTAAAATGGAGGCCATGCTGATAATGATTCCGGGAAACGCAGGACAACTCATGGAATGTTAATGAAGTCCCAGAAAGGCCCTAGGCCAAAGTCCACCCCCCCAAAATGTTAATGGAACCCAGGAAACAGCCCCCAACAGATTTGGAGATATCTCATTCCAAAAAAAAGTGATAATGAAGTCCTTCCTGCCCAGATTACTTGTTTGGCCCACCTGTGTCCCAACCCTTCCCCCTTACATTCCATCACCAAAACTATGAAAAGGGGAGACAACCGCACTTCCACGGATTCCACCTCTTGGTTCCCCTTCTTCCTCCGGGAGAAGTCTTTTCTGCTGTCCTTTAATAAACTTCTAATTTCTACTCTGACCTTGCCTCGGTGTGCTTCTTTGGTGTTATTCTTCAACATTGGGGAAGCAAGGACTCGTCACCAGCCAACAGTGGTAACACTTCCATTTTTCTGCAAGATACTTCTATATTTTTCCATACTTCTAATGAAATATAGCCAATATGTGACTACTCCCTTATCTTGGTCCAAACATTGAATCCCTACTGCATCCATACTATTGATATAAATGATCTATCTATCATTTGATCTAGGAAACTTCCAACTTTCTCCCATTCCAAATCCTGTAGTTCTAATCAGCTTTTATATGCCACACATTCTGTGATCTCATTTTTAAAGATTAAACCTGCTTATTCTCTATACTAACTACTAACTGACAGATTACAGTGTGAAAATTATGCTAAGCAACTTAACAAATAAAAAATCCAGTTGATCTGTATGGCTCTTTCACATGGGAAAGGGAGATATTGATATTTCAATTTAACATATCAAGAGCCTAAAACTACAGAAATAATGTGCTTACATTAAAAATAAATCAACAAAATAATTTGTTATTTTTCTAAGCCTTTTGGTTTCCTCAATTATTGTATAGATATACTCAAAGTTTCTTAACCAGGAAAACTTAGAATGACATTTTCATTGTATTTATTCAATTTTCTTGAATTCACTCAATTTCTCACCTTTCTAGATGTGTGAGTAGCCTGTGGATACACCCTGTGTCAGTACCTCAATGCTAGCATAGTACACTTTCATCTCTAGAATGGCAACAAGTCCAAGAATTTTATGTTATTGACTCTTTATTTTCCATTTAAACAATTTAAAGTATGATTTCATTCTGATATATTTATAAGAGTTTAAGTTTCTCCAAGATTGCAAACTTATAAAGAAAGAAGGAAAAAAATCCACATTGGAAGAACTGATTAATATAAAACCATAAATATTTCTTCCTTATTAAATTATATTCCTTATTAAATTATAGGAGACTATAATTTGAGGCATTTCATCCTTGCTTATATGCCTGCTTCATTTGTGCAGTGGTTATTTTCTTAACTACTGCATTGAAAGCTTTCCACCTTAGGAAAAGCAAGGCAGGAAGATATTCATAAGCAGGTGAATTTCCATTCCCTTTTGCAATTCCTGTTTTGGATAACAATATGGGCTGACTTTCTTTTATCCTGAGCAAATGAATAAACTTAGCATATCCCAGGGGTAGACAGGCAGCAATGGAAAGAGTATGATTCTCATTTTGCACTTTGTATCCTTCTTACATGCCCAGTGGCAACACTTCATATGCTTTTCAACTTGATCCAGTTAGTTATAATATCTGTCCTTGAGCAAAAGATCTTAGAAGGTCTTCTAATATACCCTATTTTCAAAAATCTGAATTTTATCATTAATGGGGTAAGCATTTTGGTAGAATTTGCAAGGCGAAAGAAATAGTTGTTGTATAAAATATTGAGCATGAGATGAATAAAGCCATGGGAACATTTTTCTCTTAGTAAACACATGATAGAAAAGAAAATTAAAGGTTAATTCAAACTGAATTATACATTAAAAGCGAGAGACCAAATGGAGCCCTGTTTAAATACTCTGCATGCTCAGCTAGGAGAGATAAAGTTGTATTGCCTTATCTTGACAATAAATTATTGCCCAGAGGAATCTTAATGCTTTTTCTCGTTGAGATTGCTTCATAAATGAAAAGTATAACACGAAAGAACAATGCTAAAATACCAGCACCCAGAAATGCACCATCATCTCATACAGTCTTAGTGGAAAATGTTATCTAAAAAGGCATACTTTGGCTTCCATCAAGGGAAAAAAAAAAACTTATTTACAAAGGTGGAAAAAGAAAACCCAAAATAACAGATTGGTTCTGAAAGTATCCAATACAAGGACAGTGGTAGAAATCCCAATTCTGTCTGCAGTGCAAAGGCTAAAATAAATTATTGTGGGACTCTAAATAAAACAGAAAGACAAAATCGACACAGAGGCTGAAAATTCTGAGATCTATTTGTAGCTCTACCACTTAGTCCCAGTACAGGGGCAGGTCATTTAAGCTCCCTGGTGTCTGTTTTATTGTTTCTGGGGGCCTGGCACCTCATCAGAGAGCATCATATTGTGGATACATAAAGGGCCACAGTACCTGTCCCCAATCATCCTTTCTTCACCTTATTCTACTCTGTGGACTCTCACAGTCCTTTCAAATCATTCCAGGAGGCTTCAGAGCTGTGGCACCACAATGCCCTCTTATATCTATGCTAAGCAATTGCTGTTTCCCTCTTTGCTCACAGGGGTGGCAGGTTAGTTGCTGTCCAAGCCACAGAATCAGATGACGCCTTTTCTGCTTGCACTGACAGTGTCCAATGATGCTATTTCTTACAGAAGAATGTCCATATTACACCCAATATCACTGTATTACTTCTAATTTTCTCTAAGACAGTTCCTAGCTGAAACAGTCCCTAATTCCCCAGGATTTTATACGGTTTCTTTATATCTCAATTGCCTCTTGTTCACATCCTTCTTACTGTGCTTATCTCATTGCCTTTCTCTAATTTGTGTACGTGATTCACTCTCCAAAATTTCTGAAGGAATCCATAAATAAATGAAGGTGTGAAACTGATCAATACAGAGGCCAACAGGACTGGAAAAAAGCAATGTAAAAGGAAATTTCAACCTAATCCTTCCTCAGAAGTTAACCGCATTTCCCACCTACACCCTGCAAAGCATGATTTCAAAGCAATCAGTACCATTTCTTTCTTGGCTGGAAATTACTGTATTACTCCAATTCAAACCTGCACAGGAATCAGCTTTTTTTTTTTTTTACAGTTGATTTTCAAAAACAATATAAGCAGAAAGCTCACTTGGCTTAATACTGAATTCTACTGGATTCTGGATTAGCAAGAGGAAGTGCAGGCCGGCACAGAATCTCAGAGAATATGAATTTTCGCTCTTCTCTGAGCCTCATGTACTGCCAGGCTGGGAAGACATATTTTGAAATTTGAAAAGAGATGAACAGAAAATCATGCACGTGGCATGTAAAAAATGTGATGAAGAACCAGAACCTCCAACAAGAGAGACTCATTGTAAATCCTTGGAGCCCCGCAATGCAGTGAGAAATAGTTATGTCATTGATTTGAACACAATCAAGGGCATGCAAAATTGATGCCTTTGTCCATCACTTTGAGAGGCACCTGGTCTTTGTGTAAACTCAATCTAATTCAAATTGTTGGGCCCATCTCTTGCTTTCTCTGAAGGAGAAGCTTTCTCAGGCACAAGGACAGATGAATGAAGAGGTTTGTCTACAAACATTAAAGGTCTTTGTAGAAAGGACTATCTTGTTTGTGTCTTCATCCTCTTGGCATAAAATAGAAGCGCACTTATCACACTACCAATATACGTATGTTGGATGAATGATGCACAGGATTCTGAACTCTGTGTGTGTGTGTATTTTCTTTTTTAAAATTTTTTAATTGTAGGGGACACAATACCTTTTATTTTATTCATTTACTTTTATGTGGTGCTGAGGATCGAACCCAGGGGTTCACACATGCTAGGCGAGCACTCTACCACTGAGCCACAACCCCAGCCCTGTGTGTGTGTTTTCTATAGAAAAGAATTGAAACTAAGAATATATTGTTTTCCTTTTGGTTTAAAAGGACACACATTGTTTATATTTTTTAATGGAAAAGCCCCATGATAGAACCCTAAACTTACAAAATGGATAATGTTGGTAGATTTTATTTGGGTCTTAGATAAAAGTCAGATCTAAAAGGAAACACACCGCTCACTGACTAATCTGCTAATAGCACCATCCGTTACTATTTACAAGCCAATCCTTTGCTCTTGAAATCTTGACCATAAAGTACTTGACCAATTCTTTCCAAGGAAAGGATTGTGTATAAGAGGGGTTTGATTGGTAGATAAGACAGAGGACTTTGGATCATGTAAATCCTGAGAGCTGGTGTGTACACTCTCCGTACACACTATAACACTTGCACTAATCCAAGCAACTTTATCTCCAGTCACTATGCTAAGCTCTTACATGTGTTAAAACATTTAATCTTTCCAGTACCACTGTGAGGGGACTATTGTTACTTGAACTATGCTTTGAAGAAACTGAAAAAAAAAATAGTCATTTTCCTATAAAAATTCTAAGTATAGGATCTGTATAATGAACCCTTTGTAAAAATAAATGCTGAGATGGGAACTTGTTTCTTGCCTTTGTCAACAATGAGAGTCTGAGTCCAAATTAAAATAAAAAAGAAAAGAAAAAATACTGTTAAAATATTGCACAGCCCAACCAATAATGCACACATGCAAATGTAAATAAATATATATTTTTTCTCCAAGGCCTGCTCTTTCTAGCAGATGTTTCTCTGTTCACTTCTCCCAACCCTGCAGCCATCTCTCTAGTTTGAATTCCTTAGATAAAATCCACAAACTAAATAGTAACATATTGAATTTTTTAAATGTAGAAAATTAGAGGCTCCAGAACTGCAGAGCACTGACTTTGGAGGACTCATTTTGATAGAAAGTCTTGGGGCCATTCTTCAGGTGATAGAACATCCAGTTAAAGTTCTTTCATTAACTAGCTATGTAGGCCATTGATTATTTAGACTTTATTTTCCTCAGTCATAAAATGAACAACTGAGTTCTATAATACATGAGTTTCTTCATTTTTCTAAAATTATCACATTTATATTGTCTTTTATTAATAGTAAATAAAAATGATATGAAATGCTTAATGAAAAAAAATGATATTAGTTAAGAGCTGGGTTTTTGGCTCAGTGGTAGAGTGCTTGCCTAGTATGTGTGAGGCACTGGGTTCAATCCCCAGCACAATAAAGGTATTGTGTCCATCTACAACTAAAAAGAATGATATTAGCTGAGTCAACAGGTTTTATTTCATATTTCTGTTAATATCCCATCAAATGTTGGTAGATACATAAATGTGACTAGTGAGGCTAGGTCAGATGGAGCATTGCTGTTCACTTTGAGATAAGTAAAAAAATTCATTTGGTCCGCAGATATTGATGTGTTCATCCTACTAGGTGCTAAGCAGAGTTCACTGCATTGAAGTTAGAGACAGGCAAGTTATTTGCTCTCACAGTGTACAACTCAGTGAGGAAAGCAGAAAATAAACAAGATAAATTTTAGAGAGCAAAGAGAATGAATAATAAAGTAAAAATTGTATGATTTGATTGAGATTATGGAGAAATACATCAGCTGGGAGATTTAACAGCCTCACAATAGAACTGAGTTGACAGCCAAATAATGAAAGCAAAATTCGAGTTAGAAGAAGATGGTAAACCACCAGTTCCATAGGAAGTTAGGACCTTACAATACATAGTGAGACTTTACACTTTTCTTCCAAGTTCAGAAGAAAGTATGAGAATTTGGACAGCAAGGTAAGGTAACCTGAGCACTACCTTTAAATACTACATTTCCCATTTATAATCTATGGAACTACATTGTCCCACTCTAAATTATTGTTTATTTTCAAGACTGGTTTTTCTCCTTTTTTCCATATATTAGACTTCTTATTGTCTTACAAGAAATCCCATAGCCACACTAATTATTCCCCAATGACTTACACAAAATAATACATGTAAACACATGTATGCATAAGAATGATACCTCTGAAGAAGGGAAAAGAATACAAAACAATTACAGTAATGCAGATAAATATCCAGTAAACTTAAAATTTACCTTAAAACTTAAAATGTACGTTAGCCATGCCAGCCCTTCATATTCTTTAATTTTAGTTGTTGTAACTTCTCCCCTTTACTCCATTCGCCTGTGTCCTTCTTTATCATTCTACCAAAATCAGTGACTCCAAATTCTTCTGCTTCTACAGTATGCAAACATGTCAGTGCTGCCCTTGTAATTGACCCTCTTAAATTTAAATATCCAAATTGAGAATGCTTAATAATCAGATACTTTTTATCACCATGAGTCATCATCTATAGAAGAAAGATTTATTGTTTTTTACTAAAAGAAAGTTGCCATGGGCTGAGGTTGTGGCTCAGTGATAGAGCACTTGCCTAGCCTGTGTGAGGCACTGGGTTCGATTCTCAGCACCACATATAAATAAATGAATAAAAATAAAGATTCATCTAAAAAAATATTTATAAAACAACAACAACAAATAAAGAAGTTTTCATCACAGGGCATGGTGGTGCATGCCTGAAATCCCAGTGGCTCAGGAGGATTACAAGTTTGAGGCGCTTCTCAGCAACTTAGGACCTAAGCAACTTAGTGAGACCCTGTTTCAAAATTTAAAATGAATAAATAAATAAAAAGAGGCTGTGCAAGTGTCTAAAAGTAAAGGGTCTATCATTCCTCTTGTATGGGAAGTATCTTGAAGTAAAACTATCACTATTTTGGTTTTTCATGTATCTTTGTCAGATTTACCTTTTATGAACACCTAGAACAAAATAGCAACAGAAAAGTGATGAGGGAATCTTTTTGAATTAGATGGATGTAATCCAAAATATAGGGAAATAACCCAACGCCTTTATTGACACTGTCCATGACAGACCAAGTGAGAATGAGCACCTCCTCTCTCCACCTAAACTTAGAAGAACTGTTCTGTGCTTCTTCCTAGTTTCAGTGCATGAATGAGCTAGGGTCACACTCAAGTTATGCTTTGAAAAAATAACAACAATATATATTCTGATTGAATCCTAATAGGTTGTAGGCTCACAGTATACATATTTTAACTTTGCCTAATTAATATTTATTTTACTCATCCCTGAGACAAAGAGAAGGATGAAAAGAACACTTTGGAGAGCATTTTCAGGGGATGGATATGATATTTAATTCAAATTTAACAGAGTGGGAGAAATGAAACCCATTTTGTTCTTTCATAAATTATCTAATACATTAGAGACACATTCAATATTTGGAAATATGTGAAAGCATAAGAGATTACTTTTTAAAAATTAACTTTATTGTTTGAGGACTACACCTGGATACAGGTACAAGAAGACAATATAAACCTTCAATATCAATTACCCATCACTCCACACCTTGACAGACTTTGGAGAATTTCTTTCTGAAGGTGGTTTCTCTGTGCCTCTTTTCTCCACCATAGAATCAATGTATTTCCACCAACTCTTCTCAGGTATGGCTTTCAGCTGTTTTATTCTATGTATTTATCTCCTCTTTGACAGGGGAGGGAAATATATCTCTCAGAGATGAAAGCATGAATTTTCTCCAAAGACACAAAAAACTTTTCTCTGGAAAAGGCAGTGATTATCTTCATTTTGTGAGACATCATATAGGGTCTGTGGTGGCCCATAAAAAGGTGTAGAAAGAGATGATATTTAGGATACATCAAGGAATGGTGGAAACAGCCCTTGACTTGATTACTACTGAGCTCATGTACTTATCATGTGAACCCCACAGGACGACTTATTGCTTCTTATGTTTGAAGCAATAAGCCAAGAATGATGTTAAGTCTCTTTGATTTAGATCTCCATAGAGAGAACTGGAAGTAAACCATAGAGTGGTTGATTACTATTGCTTTAAATACTCCATCTGATTCTTAAGTCTCTCATTTGGCTAACTTTTCTTAGTATTTCTTTGTCATGATAAAGACTTTCTGATCCTCAAAATCTTTCTGTGCACCTTGTTCTATGGTGGCATGTTCTCAGGTTCCAATGACTGGTTTAGAAAATCAGCACAAACAAAGTGTATATTTGAATATACTACATAGTTATAAATAGATGATATTAATGGACAAAATTGTCCACTAGCAGCATTGGTATCCTTTATTTGGGTTTACAGGAAGTGATTTAGATCATAATTGGTACTATGGAAATATAATTGAGTTCTCCTCTGATGTCACTGTTTCCACCTCGTTACTAGAAGTGGCATCAGTAATCTTGAGTTGGAGTTTGCAGGATGGATAACTTCATTTTAGAGCACAGTGTGGTCATCAATACCATTTCAATTCTCTTTTGATCTGGCTCTTGAGCCTGGGCTTCATGTCTTCTTGTCCATGAACATCGCA